>NC_090648.1:491442547-491757547 GCF_040937935.1 Hyperolius riggenbachi
GCCCTTTCCAATTTCTGTTCTGTTTTTTTTTTTGGGGGGGGGGGGGGGGGCTGGGATTGCAAGTGGGCCCAGTGATTTCTAGCAGATTTTTTATTCTGAATACTATGAACAGAATGGGCTCTATTCTCAATCACACATGCGGTAAGAGATTTTTTACCGCTATATTACTGCATGTGATAAATTCCGCATTGTTTCTACATTCACTAAAAATGTTCCGCATGTTTCCTGCAAGCGGGAACAATGCGTAAAAACATTTGTGAATCATGCGTAATTACATAGTAAAGATGCGGAATCCATGCGGAAAAAAAGTTGCATAAAAAAACTTGTCCAAAAAAAAAAAAATCCAGCAAACACAGCATTTAAGGCTCCAGACTCCATTTAAGTCAATGGGAAGCGAAATATATCACCAAGTACTAGTAGGTGATAAAAAAAAAAATCGGTAGTTAAGTCAGAAATAAGGCGCCACTTTTTTTGGTGAATTTTGATTTTGTTGCGGAAACTACCGACTTTTGCAGACTTTTACCGCATTTTTTACGCATGCGGGTAATTAATGCATAACATTTTACGCATGCGGTAAATTTCATGCGTAAACATTTGTGAATGTCAAGATGTTTTTTTTCAGTCGGGAATTTACCGCAAGTGCATTTCCGCATGCGGAAAATCATTGAGAATAGAGCCCATTGTGTAGAGAAACCCTCATACTTCTTGGAAGTGATAAAAAAAATATTTCTTATATTCAGCGGTCAACTTAGTGGCGTCTTACAGACTTCTCCTTTTGATCTATGCGAAAACTCAGGCACTTCTGCCATTTATAGCTGAGAACTAGGAATTTTGTGGGCTGGATTTTTATGATTTACGGGGGCCATATCTGGACATTGAGGTGATGCCATTGTTTATATTGATCCACAGAGGGCTCTATTCATAAAAAAATTGTTGCGAGAAAACTCCTGGAGGGAAAATACCGCAGCGGTATTTTACACTTCTGGGTGGTCATTGAGGGCTCGTTCCCACTGTTGCGACGCGATTTCGGCCGCATTCCGACGCTTGTAAAAACGCATGCGGATGCGTTTCCGCATGCGTTTTTACCCGCGATTTCGCATGCGATTTCGCATGGCAGGGTGCCATGCGAAATTAACCATGACACTGCCAGGGCTAAATAAAATTGAAAAAGGTGCGAAATCGCACGCGAAATCGCGGGTAAAAACGCATGTAACAAACGCATGCGTTTTTACTATTAAATACATTAGCGGCGATTCGCACGGATTCCCGACGCAGGCGAAATCGTTGGCTCTTTTGTGCGTTTTTTTCACGCTGAAAAAAACGCACCTCAACAACGCTACAGTGGAAACAGGCACATCCACTTGCATTACATGTGCGGATCTGCATGCGTTGGACGCATGCAGATTCGCGATAGTGGGAACGAGCCCTCAAAGAAATCTTGAAAGCTGCGATGCAAGTGCGGAGATCTCCCGCTGAAAGCTGGCGGTAAGCTGTCGGAAGGCATGCGGAAACACTTCAGCCGGCAGAGTCCCTCCGTGCACTGCTCTCTCTGGGAGGTCTGTCCCATTCACTTGTATGTAATCCGCAAAATCAGAGGAAGCGGTATTTCCCGTCCACACACCGCTTCCTCTAATCTTTATGAATGGCCATTTTGTTACTTTTTTCTAGATAAATCTAGAAAAACACTGGAGAGGGCGGAAATTTCTCGCTCTGCTGTGGGATTGTAGATTTTCATGCGGGAACAGCTTTTATGAATGCCCACTTTGCTAAATGGACGGGAAAATCCGCTGTTTTTAGCGGAAAACTTGCGGTAAGGTTTTATGAATAGAGCCCAGAGTCTTCAGACATATCACATGTAGGAATTCGCCCAGCTGCCCTAATTAATCGCTGCTAACAACATAATTAGTGCTCATTATCGGAATCTGATCTCCAAAACAAAAAAACACCCACCCCCACATCTAAGTGCAATAAAAATGCTGTATGGACACTCACCTCCCTTATGTCATTCTATTATTTCACTGCATTCGTTTTATTTTGCCTTCCGATAATTTAATTGCTTAATGTGAGGCGGCTTTGCTAATGAGCATAAGGTGTTCCTATATATTGGTCTTTATTATATGTCATATTACGCTCATTAGGAGGGTCGCAGGGTTTATCTAGGCAACCGGGAGATGTAAGGGCAGCTATTAGCGGTAGTCATGGCGGCAGATGTAGACGCGCTTTTATCGTACTATAAATGGAACAGGGCAAAGCTGGTGGATTGTCATTCATAAGTGATGGGGCAAAGTGATCACAGCTGGGGTCTTCAGGTCCAAACAGTCTGATTTAGATATTTTAGCAACACCCATCAATGGGCAGTCCTGGCTATAAACTGCTTGCTGTGACAGGTGGAGGAGATCTCAGTGCAGCAACTTTTTTGTTTGTTTGTTTTTGTAAATTAGACTGTAAGGGCTCGTTTCCACTATAGCGAATCCGCATGCGGGCACTGCATGCGGATTCGCATACTCAATGTTAGTGGATGGGGCTGTTTCCACGTGTGCGGCGGCGGCGGCGGTTTTCGGTGCGGGAAAAATCTGCACGACAGGGTCGTCAGATTTCGCGTGCGGCAGGAATGCGGGCGAATCGCCGCTAATGCATTCAATAGGGAAATCGCATGCGGCTTTGTCATGCGGATTTTCCCGCGATTTCGCATTCGATTTCGCATGAAAGGCAATGGTACTTTACACAGGCAGTGACATGGTTAAATTCGCCTGGCTCCTTGCCATGCGAAATCGCATGCAAAATCGCGGGTAAATCCGCATGGGGAAACGCAGCCGCATGCGATTTCTTCAGCGGTGGAATCC
Source organism: Hyperolius riggenbachi (assembly GCF_040937935.1). NCBI lineage: Eukaryota > Metazoa > Chordata > Amphibia > Anura > Hyperoliidae > Hyperolius > Hyperolius riggenbachi. Next base: position 491,445,391 of record NC_090648.1, read on the forward strand.
AGGCGATTCCGCACCGCTACAGTGGAAACGAGCCCTAAAATAAGAAAGCAGGATGAATACAAATAGGTACATATTAACATTAATCAAGGACCTATGCAGAAGTAAATAGCTAGTTAGGTTTTATTGCCACTTCCTCTTTACACTAGGGTACTTTCACACTGTGGCCCACCAAAAACCTCTAGCAGATCTGCAAAACTCTAGAGGTTTTTGAAGCATATTTCAAAGCGATTCTAGGCATGTGTAGAGAGGTTTTCTAAACATGCCTAGCGTTTTTGTGTAGCATATTTCATATATATTGTTACAGTAAAGCTGTTACTGAACTGCTACTGTAACAAAACGCCTGGAAAACCGATCTGACCTAGCGTTTTTCAGAGCGGTTTTCCACTTTCCTTTACATTGAGGCAGAAACGCCTCAGAGGTACTTATCCGTTAGCCGGGCGCATCCGGCAGGTGGCGCTAATTACTATTCCCCCTCCAGGCCGACATGGATAGTAGGGAAAGATGTAACTCTGGTGGAGTTTTGTCGCCACCTAGAGGATGCGCCCGGCTAACGGATAAGTACCGCCTCAGAAATCTAAAAAATGCTGCAGCCCCCGAGTTTGCATTTGTGGAAAAAACGAGCCGCTCTGGTGTGCACCATCCCATTCACTTTCATTAGCCAAGCGGTTTTCCCCCTGCAAGCATTTTAAAAAACGCTCCAGAACCGCTCTGGTGTGCACCAACCCTGACACATTGAGCTCTATTCACAATCATTTTCCGCATGCGGAAATGCACTTGCGGTAAATTCCCGACTGAAATGAGACCATCTTGACATTCACAAAATTGCACGCATGAACATTTACCGCATGCGTAAAATGTTATGCATTAATTATCTGCATGCGTAAAAATGCGGTAAAAGTCCGCAAAAGTCGGTAGCTCCCGCAAAAAAATCAATATTCACCAAAAAAAGGGGCGCCTTATTTCTGACTTAACTACCGATTTTTTATCACCTACTAGTACTTGGTGATATATTTCGCTTCCCATTGTCTGGAGCCTTCAGTGCTGTTTGCTGAACTTTAATTTTTATTTTTTTTTTGGACAAGTTTTTTTATGCCACTTTTTTCCGCATGGTTTACGAATGTTTACTATATAATTCCGCATGTTTCGCAAAAAATTTTACGCACTTCCCGCATGCGGGAAACATGCAGAACATTTTTAGTGAATGTGGAAAAAATGCGGAAATGATCACTGGCCGTAATATAGCGGTAAAAAATCTCTTACAGCATGTGTGATTGTGAATAGAGCCCATTGGGTATCATGCACTGTGGCTGGGCAGCGCGACACTGCGGTAAAGTTATTATGCGCAGGTATCGCACCGCAATTTTACAGTTGGTTGAGCACTGCACGTCAACCGTTTAGTGACTCATGGATTACCAGGTTAACGTGCACATTACTATGGAGTAGTGATGATCTAATGTGCTGATTACAATTACACAAAATTTAGCTTATATTTTCACAATTAGGGCCATACGTAATTATGATTTGGACATTGAATTGATTTTTGTTTAATCCATTCATAATTTCACATAATTTTTGTGTCATTTTGTGACAACTTTAGTAGATAATAGCAAAGTCCCATACATGCCATGATGATATAATCACAAATTTTTTTTAATTTTTTTTTGCACAAGTGTTTTAGCATGAACGAGCCCTGAGAAAATTGATTCTAAACATGCAAAGGAAAAATGGATTTTAAATTCAGAAAAATAACAGTTTTAAAAAAAAATTTCCTTTGCATTCTTATTTTTTATCAGTTTACTCAAAAGGTCTTTTTGAAAATCTCTATTTTTGCTTTGTTCCCACTACTCCCCTTAACATACATAGCAATTTTGCTGATAATAGCATGGGAGCTTTGCTATTAACCACTAAAGTCGGCACAAAATTACGTTAAATAAATGTGCAAAATTGCGAAATTACTGTTCCAGATTACATTTACGAACTCAATTATGGTTTTACCCCAAATTTTGCATTGTGATTGTGAATTACGATGCGAAATTATGATTATGTGAAATCGAAATAACGATAAACATCGTTAACGAAATTGGTTAACAATAAATACCGATTGTACCGACGGGGGATGAAAATGAAAATATATTAACTGTAAAAATTATTACATAATTCAGCAATACAACTTAACACAACCCTACTCTCACACAGATCAGAACCCTCTCCTGGTGGTGCCTAACCCTAAGCACTCCCCCTGGTGGTGCATAACCCTAACCACTCCCCCTGGTGGTGCCTAACCCTAACCACTCCCCCTGGAGGTGCCTAACCCTAACAACCTCCCCCTGGTGGTGCCTAACCCTAATCCCCCCTGGTGGTGCCTAACCCTAACCACCTCCTGGTGGTGCCTAACCCTAACCACTCCTGGTGGTGCCTAACCCTATCTACTCCCCCTGGTGGTGCCTAACCCTAACCACCCCCCCCGGTGGTGCCTAACCCTAACCACCTCCCTGGTGGTGCCTAACCCTAACCACCTCCCTGGTGGTGCCTAACCCTATCCACCTCCCTGGTGGTGCCTAACCCTAACCACCTCCCTGGTGGTGCCTAATCCTAACCACCACCCCCTGCACAAACACCCTTACACTGATAGAAACAATAACATATTTGATAATGTAAAATCTGTACATACAAACTATGTAGTATGACAAAAACAATAACATTGCAAGTTTCTAAAACTATATCATATTTCAAAAACTTTAATGTTGTAATGTTGACAGTATTTATCGGGTGCCCTTTTTTCTACTTTGGCTGCTGTGTTCATGATAATTGCATCAGAGTCTATGGCAGCGCCCTTTTCGTCCACTAGTCTCCGACATCCTGTTTTCCTGCTACCAGTGAATGACATAATGGCCATGGGCCTACAGGTAAGTAACTTTTTCTCCTGAGTTTTCTCCTAGGAGATAATTTTCATATTCTCGTTAAAATAACTTTTCAGTATTTTACAATTGAAAAATTACCGGAACGTTAGTGAAAAGGTGATATAAAAATTATTTTGAGTATTTTCTTGCTTGCTGGTGGTTTAACCCCCTTGGCGGTACGCAGTTTCTGAGGCTGTGTCCGCCAGGAGGTTTTTTGCCCCCCAATTTTTTTTTAAAACGCTTTAGCTAGCATTTCGCTAGCCAAGCGGATGTACAAGGTTGCTCTGGTCCCCCCCTATGCCCACCGATCGCCGCCGGCTATACGTACCTCGCCACGATCCCACGAACATCGCAGTTTCCCGATCGTCTTCCGGCGTTGCTATGGCGCAATTCCGATCGCCGTCATCGCGAAGCCTGGAGCCGATTGGGCGGCTGCGCCGGTGTGGGAACGCTGGTGGGTACGTATCCCGAAAGTAATTGCGGGCGATCGCGGGGGACCAGAGCAACTTTGTGCATACGCTTAGCTAGCAAGCCGCTAGCTAAAGCGTATTGCACCAGTTTTTTAAAAAAAAATAAAGTTCTGGGGCCACGTGATCCTTCGCGGCGGCTACCCCGTGTGTAGCACGGGGTTACCGCTAAGGAGGTTAAAAAGCATTTTAGTGACAAGGGCACATATGCAATTCACTTTTTCACCTGCGTTTTCTCCTAGGAGATAATATTTCATCTTCAATTGAAAATAGTTTTCCAGCACTTTTTAATTTAAAAAAGTACCAAAAAGTAGGTGAAAAAGTAATATTAAAATTATTTTGAGTAATTTCTTGCCTTCTGGGGGCTTAAAACGCATTTTATTGACAATTTTAAAATATCACCTAGGAGAAAAGTCAGGGGAAAAAGTGAATTGCATATGGGCCCCTTGTCATAAAATGCCTTCCAAACCACCATCAAGCAAGAAAATACTCAAACTCACTTTGATAATACCTTTGTACCAACTTGTAGGTACTTTTTCAATTGTAAAATGCTTAAGGGCTCGTTTCCACTGTTGCGGTGCGGAATCGCCTGGATTCCACCGCGGACGAAATCGCATGCAAGGAGCCAGGCGAATTTAACCATGTCACTGCCTGTGCAAAGTTCCATTGCATTTCATGCAAACTCGCACGCGAAATCGCGGGGAAATCCGCATGACAAAGCCGCATGCGATTTCCCTATTAAAACCATTGCGAGCAATTCGCCCGCATTCCTGCCGCACGCGAAATCTGTCGGCTCTGCCATGCAGATTTCCCCCGCACGCTAAAACGCACCCGCACAACGCACAAGTGGAAACTATCCCATCCACTTGTATTGACTATGCGAATCCGCATGCGGTGCCTGCATGCGGATTCGCTATAGTGGAAACGAGCCCTAAAAGTTAAGATTAAAAAAAAGTTAAGAGAAAAGTTAGAGACTCTGTAATAAAAAAATGGGCCCCTGGGACTGGGAGATACAGTACTCACCTTGGGAGGGGGGAAGCCTCAGTATCCTAGCGAGGCTACCCCCATCCTCCTCCGTCCCACTGTGGTCTCGCTAGGCCCCCCGAAACCAAAGCATACAATTTGTCGTCCCCAGCGCAGGCGCAGTAGCGGCTTTAGGCTCGGGATCAGGTGGAAATAGCCGATCCCAGTTGGATCCGCTCTACTGCACAGGCGTCTGCGCAGTAGAGCGGACCCGACCTGATCCCGAGCCGAGAGCCGCTACTGCACCTGCGCAGGAGCCGTGGAAGGTAAATATTTACATGGCCGCCATTCAGAGGGGCTCAGTGAGACCACTGTGGGACGGAGGAGGACGGGGGAAGCCTCGATAGGATACTGAGGCATCCCCCTCCCAAGGCAAGTACCCTCCAGGGGCACTGGTTTCTGTTACAGGTTTTATTTACGGTAACTCTTGAGAAAAAATGAATTGCACATGGGTCAAAGTGTGAAAATATCACCCAGGAAAAAACTAAAGCTGGCCACTAACGGTCCAATTTCTAGTGAAAAATTGTTCGAGCGATCAGAAATTTTGATCGGAAGTGAAATATTGTAATACATCGTTCACTACACCATCAACGAACCAATCTTTGCTTCCTATCTATCACAACCAACAAGAAAATCCAAATTTTGATTCAACGAAAATTCATTCGGACCACATTTTTTTTCACTCGTTCATAATCGATTGTGTCCACCAATGGAGATTATTTACAACCAATCCGATCAGAATTTCTGATCGCTCAAACGATTTTTCGCTAGAAATTGGACAGTTAGTGGCCACCTTTAGGAGAGAAAGTGAATTGCATATGGGTCATTGTGTTGTCATGGACACTATTTTGCACACTGTCATGTGATGCATGCAATTTAAATCTATAAACAATTCACACCTAATCAGTTGGGATGGTATACAAATAACTCCGTTGTTGCATGTTGATGGGCACAATGTTTGGCAAACAAGGTGCTCATTATTAGTCGGTTACTTCTGTGCCTTTGTTATGCTCTCCCAAATGTTGCTTTTGGATGCATTATGTGCTATTATAATGAAATACGATGCAATGCCCAAGCGTGAAACTAACATTGAGCACCTTATTTAAAAGGAAACTTAAAGAGAATCTGTATTGTTAAAATCGTACAAAAGTTAACATGCCAGTGTGTTAGGGGACATCTCCTATTACCCTCTGACACAATTTCGCCGCTCCTCGCCGCATTAAAAGTGGTTAAAAACAGTTTTAAAAAGTTTGTTTGTAAACAAACAAAATGGCCACCAAAACAGGAAGTAGGTTGATGTACAGTATGTATACACATAGAAAATACATCCATACACAAGCAGGCTGTATACACCCTTCCTTTTGAATCTCAAGAGATCATTTGTGTGTTTCTTTCCCCCTGCAGCTATCTTCCACTGAAGTGTCAGGCTGTTTCTTCCTGCAGAGTGCAGACAGCTCTGCCTGTATGTAATTCCTCAGTATGTGAAAGCCCAGCCAGCTCAGAGGAAGATTTATCCAGCTTGTAAAAGATAATAGAGCAGAGAGAAGCTGCACTAATCTAAATAACACACAGGCAGTGTGCAGAGAGGGGCCAGGAGGGGGGAGATGCATCACAGAACCACAACACTGAAGAACTTGGCAGCCTTCCAGACACAGGCTGACAAGTCTGACAAGAGAGAGATAAGTTGATTTATTACAGAGATGGTGATAGTAGAACGTGCTGCAGTAAGCCAGAGCACATTAGAATAGATTTTGGAACTTGTAGGATGGAAGAAAACCGGATGAAATTTTTGTTACGGAGTCTCTTTAAGTCAAAAAGAAAAAAAGTTTTTAACTTATTTGGGGCTCCTTCAGCCCCATGGACTCTTACTGTGCCCACAACGTCCTCCTGATCCCCTCCAGGCAGCAGCGGCGAAGTTGGCAGCTACTGCGCACCTGCGGCCTCTAGCCACGCGCACTCTAATTGCGATCCCGTGGCCGGGGGCATTCTGTGCATTCTGACCAGGGTGCACGTGGCTAGAGAGGATCAGGAGGACGTTGTGGGCACAGTAGGAGTCCAGTGTTTAACAAGTAAAAAAGATACTGTTATCTCTAGTTTGGATGCGGATTTGAAGCTGAATAGCAGGACAAAGTGCTTTGTTTAACTATTTCAGTGATGTTCTGCTAGAATTTTTTTCTGGGATAGTAGTTTTAAAGATGTAAGAAATCTTTGAGAAACAGTGGGAGCTGATTTCAGAGCGATTCTAGGCATGTTTAGAGAGGTTTTCTATACCTAGCGGTTTTGGGTGCGTTTTTGTGTAGCAGATTACACATATTGTTACAGTAAAAGCTGTTACTGAACAGCTTCTGTAACAAAAACGCCTGGCAAACCGCTCTGAAGTAGCGTTTTTCAGAGCGGTTTGCGTTTTTCCTATACTTTACATTGAGGACGAAACGCATCCGAAAACCGCAAACGTGCAGCAGGAGGCGCGTTTGTGGCTTGTCAAAAACCTCAAACCGCCAGTGTGCACCATCCCATTGCAATACATTAGCCAAGTGTTTTTACAGGCGGATGCGGCCGGCGGATCGCTCCAAAAACCGCTCGGTGTGCACTAGGCCTGAGAGCCCATTCACACTAGAGCATTTTGCCGGCGATTTTGCTTTTTAAAGCGCTAGTGCAATAATACCTTATGGGCCCGTTCTTACTTGGGCGATTTGCGTTAATCGCTGGCGATTGATACAAATCGCCAAATGCAAACGTGTAGCCTGAACCATTTGCAGGCGTTTTCCCAGCGATCGCATTTCAGTGCTATAGAAGCTCTAAACGCGATCGCTAAAAAATCGCCTGAGCAAAACGCTAGCAAAAGCGCTAAAGTTTTGCATTTAGCAAGTGTGAATGGGCCCTTAGAGCTAAGTAGAAATGCTGACTTTCAGACCGCTTTAAGTTTTCTTTTAAATAAGGTTCTCAATGTTAGTTTCACACTTGGGCATTGCATTGCATTTCACTATAATGACACATAACGAATCCAAAAGCAACATTTGGGAGAGCATTATATATAACCAGTGGTGTAGCAATAGGGGGTGCAGAGGTAGTGACCGCATGGGGCCCTTGGGCTATCCTTACCCTAACCCCCCACACCTAATCCCTAACCCCCTATAAGGAACCTGCCTGTTTATGATCCTGTTCGGCTAAGACTCGGCCGGAATCCATTACTTTCGGGTCTCGCCGCTGTTTTCCACACATGTAAACAATAGTCAGCTGACTTCGGTCAGCTGACAGCATGTTGTCAGCTGATGTTACAGCTGACACCTAGGTAGGTGTTTTGGCTGTATGATTGGATGTGCAGCTGTGGCCGGCCACTGATTGGATGATGAGTTGTATTTGAACTTGCAGAGTGCTCCCAGTGGGTGCCCGTGATAAGCATAGCTTTGGCTAGTTGCTGGGTGCGCTCTGGCTTGTTTAAGAATCGCTGGATATTGACCTTGGCTTGTATTTGACTATCCTTTGTCTGTTGTGATTAACCTCTGCCTGATTCCTTGAAATCCTTGTCTGCTGCCTGAACTGACCTTGCTTGTTATTGGACACTTTTGCCTGCTGCCTGGACCGACCTCTGCTAGTTATTGGATACCCCTTGCCTGCCGCCTGGACTGACCTCTGCTAGTTATTGGATACCCCTTGCCTGCCGCCTGGACTGACCTCTGCTAGTTATTGGATACCCCTTGCCTGCCGCCTGGACTGACCTCTGCTAGTTACTGGATACCCCTTGCCTGCCGCCTGGACTGACCTCTGCTAGTTACTGGATACCCCTTGCCTGCCGCCTGGACTGACCTTTGCTGGTTACTGGATACTTCTTGCATGCTACCTGAACTGAACGATAAGTATAATCCTACTATCCTTGTCAGTCATCTGAGCAGTTGCATGCAGTCTCATATAAACTATATCACATACTACCTGAAACATTTGTTACCTGCTGAATAACTTTGCATGCTGACTAATAGGAACTGTGTCATAACTTGCATCATCTAAAACACTGCATGCAGACGTTCTTGAACTATTTTTTCATAACCTGGATCATCCATTACCATTATTATTATTATTATTATTATTATTGAATAACTTTGCATGAAGACTTGTTTGAACTGTATCATACCTGGTTTACTCATTACCTGAACTTCGCCTGTGGATTGCTTGATCTCTCTCTTGATACTGGAGAATCTGCAATTGATATTTCTGCCACTACTGACAAGCGACGCTGCTTGCTTCATTCCTCTGACTCCAGGTAATACCCTGTGTGATACTTCTGAACTGTGTTACTAGCCTCATTAGGGCTCTAACAGGTTATTCCTCTCTACTTCAGTCTGTATGCTTTGCATGTTATTAGGGCATAGAGAGGACATAACCTGTCAAGCCTTACACCCCCCCACCTAGTGCCCAACCCTCCACCTGTAGGTTCCGAACCCTAGCCCCCCCCCACCTAGTGCCCAACCCTCCACCTGTAGGTTCCGAACCCTAACCCCCCCACCTAGTGCCCAACCCTCCACCTGTAGGTTCCGAACCCTAACCCCCCCACCTAGTGCCCAACCCTCCACCTGTAGGTTCCGAACCCTAACCCCCTCACCTAGTGCCCAACCCTCCACCTGTAGGTTCCGAACCCTAACCCCCTCACCTAATGCCCAACCCTCCACCTGTAGGTTCCGAACCCTAACCCCCTCACCTAGTGCCCAACCCTCCACCTGTAGGTTTCCGAACCCTAACCCCCTCACCTAGTGCCCAACCCTCCACCTGTAGGTTTCCGAACCCTAACCCCCTCACCTAGTGCCCAACCCTCCACCTGTAGGTTTCCGAACCCTAGCCCTCTCACCTAATGCCCAACCCTCCAGCTGTAGGTTCCGAACCCTAACCCCCTCACCTAATGCCCAACCCTCCACCTGTAGGTTTCCGAACCCTAACCCCCTCACCTAATGCCCAACCCTCCACCTGTAGGTTTCCGAACCCTAACCCCCTCACCTAATGCCCACCCCTTCACCTGTAGGTTCCAACCCCTAACTCCCTCACTTAATTCCCAACTCTCCACCTCCACATTGGCGATGAGATGAACCCTCGTACCAAATCTATTCATAAACCATAAACCTTTTCTACTTGAGGAAACTCCGACTGTGAGGCCAATAGTCTTTTTCGGGATTACGCAAACAGGAAAATGTTCCTCCTGTATGCTGATCTCCATTGCTAAACACACCTCACCTATGGAATCCTACGCTCTTACTACATTCACACTGGGGCCATTTTTTTTTTCTAAATGCTAGTGCTATTCTACCCTATGGCAGTGTTCTCGATTGGGGCCGATCACGGGCGTTTTGCAGATAAACGCCAATCGCAAACACGTTACCTGCAGCAGTTTTGAGGCAATTCTTGAGCTATCGCGGTACAGTACTATTAAAGCACTGACCGCGATCGCTCTGAAACCGCGGAAGTGTCCAGTGATTTTTTTCCGCATTAAATTGCTGAAAAGTTACCCGCGCAAAACGCTAGTCGCTAGTGTTTGTCGATTTGTATGTGTGAATGGGCCCTAAAGGGGCCCTGAGCAGTGGCACAAAGTTATAATCTGGACTTTACTAGGGCTTTCTCCACAACTCACCCCCGGTAGCATGCGAGGTCCCCTGGCATCCTCTTGGTCCCTTCCGTGGTCCCGCTGGCAACTTTGGCTGAATTTACAGATGCGCACCTCCGGGGCGTCAACATACCGGTCGCCATAAGCGTCCTGCGCAGGCGTGGTTCAGACTATAGAGAACCGTGCATGCGCAGGATGCTTAAAACGACCCGCGTGATAGCCCGAAGTCGCCGGATTACCGGAGCCAACAGTGGAACCATGGAAGGAAGGGACCAAGAGGATGCGGGGGGACCTCCCGGGCTACGGGGCTGGAGGAAGCCCCAGTTAAGTCCAAATTACTTTTTTTTTTTTTTTTTTTGAGGCACTGCTCATGGTCCCTTTAATTATAATATTGCCATCCCATTGTCTCTTGTGATTTCATCACACAGCATCTTCTCTAATGACCAGAGTGGATTTTGTTTTTCTACATTTGCCTTTATTATATCCCTCTGAGTTCATTATGAGGGTCAGAGGGTTTCTCTGAGCAACCTGGAGATGTGAGGGCAGCTATTAGCCGTTGTCATGACGCCAGTTGTACCTGTGCTTCCATCATTAGCAGAAGGCAACCAAACGGGTCCATTGATATTCACAAGTGACTGACGTACATTCATGGAATGATATGTCCATCAGAAGGCGATGGTTCTCCATCTGTATGGCTCTAAATCCCACATTGGTTTAAAGTACCCCTGAACTGAGAAGAAATATGATAGCTGCCATAGTTATTTCCTGTTAAACAATACCAGTTGCCTGCCAGCCCTGCTAATCTTTTTGGCTGCAGTAGTTTCTGAATCACACACCTAAAATAAGCATGCAGCTAATCCAGTCATACTTCAATCAGAGCGCCTGATCTGCATGCTTGTTCAGGGGCTGTGGCTAACTGTATTAGAGGCAGAGGATCAGGTGGACTGCTAGCCAACTGGTATTGTTTACAAGGAAATAAATATGGCAGCCTCCATATCTGTCTTGAAGTAGTGATGACCGTAATCTGCAAATTACACAAAGCTTTTTGCAATTACACTGATACGTAATTACGATTTGGACATTCAATTGATTTTGTGTAAAATTGCTACGTATGTTACGAGAAAAAGTGGGAACAAGTCAAAAAAAAAAATTTTCAGAAAGTTTTTGAGAAAGTCGATTTTAAAAATACAAAGAAAAAATGGGTTTTAAACTCAGTTTTTCCTTTGCCTTTTTATTATCAATTTTCTCAAAAACTACAAGGTCTTTTTGAAAAAAGTAGTGCCTGCAATATTTACCTTCCTGGCTGAGCGGCAGCAGCGTGAGCCGTCAGTAGGCTCACCCTGGGCTTAACGCCCCAGTGGTGTACGTATCCATACGCTGAAGAGGATGGATCCTAATGAGGCCTCCCCCTCCCGAGGTAAGTACCCCCCAGGGGGTGTTTATTTGTTAGTTTCTCTTTAAAGTGGACCTGAAGTACCTAGTAATAAAAGAGTTTCACTTACCTGTAGCTTCTGCCGGCCCCCTGCAGCCGCCCTGTCCTGCACCGGTATCAAACGATCCAAAGGTCCCCCGCCGCGGCTCAGTTTCATTTTCTTTAACTAGCTTACAACCGCTCCATGGCAATTGGCGTGAAGTCCTGGGGCGGGGTTTTGCAGGAGATCGTGCACGCCGAGCTCCGCTCCGTCATCAGTCTCCCAGCGGCGATCGCCGCTAGTAGACTGTTAAATGGCAACACCACTGTACAGCACTGCGATATACTGGGGACAGCCGAGTGACACGGCTGTCCCCTGGGGAGACTCGCATAGCGATCCCCTCTCATAGGGTGATGCCCCTAAGAGAGGATCGGTAGGATTGGCTGGCGGGGGTGGAAGGGAGGGGTTAAAAAAGAGAAAAAAAGTGCAATTTAATAAAAATAAACACACAAACATCCCAGCAGAGATAAGAGCCCACCAACAGATAGCTCTGTGGGTGGGCAGAATGGGGGGGAAGGGGGAGGGGAATCACTTGTGTGCTGATTTGTACGGCTCTGCAGTGAGCCCTTAAAGCTGCAGTGTCCTGAATTGTAAAAAATAGCCTTGTCACTAGGGGGGTGTAAGCCTACGGTCCTGAACTGGTTAAGAAATCTCTCTAACCGTCTACTATAAGTAGATTCTCTGAAAAGCGTGTAACAGTTCGGCGGTATAAGGATTCCATCTAAGGCTTGGTCCACACTAGGTCCGGAAACGTATCCGTGGCTGCGTTTTTCAAACCTGATGAACAACGGAGTCCCGGATACTAATGTTAAAAATGGCAGCCATCCTCACCCAAGAAAAAAACTGATCCATCTGCGTTTGCGGGGACCCGTTTTCAAAACCTGAACGGAAGGTCCGGATCTGCTGCATTTTCACGCAACGGATCAGGACCCTGATACACGCAGGGGTAGTGAAAGCAATGAGAAAACGCAACTCCAGCTCCACAGGCAAAAAACTGATGTGAAAACGGATAGCCTGAGCTTTATGATTGGCCCAAAAAACTCCTCCCACTCCTTCCTAATAATGGAGACGTTTTCTGTCAGGGAAAAACTGAACGGAAACTGATGCAAAACTGATGCACTTTCATCAGTTTGCAGTACGGTGGGTACTTCCCCTAATATTCCCCGGATCCAGACTGCAGTGTCCGTCCTGCAACTGTCTAGTGTGGACCCAGCCTTACTCGCCATTTCCCCCAGTTTCTCTGTTATTACTTCACAATATCCTCCGATCCTCCTTTTCATTCTTGTTGTTACTTTTTTCCCAACTGAAATGACGAAAACTCCCTCTAATGGCTTGTCAGAGTGAGAATAGCTCCAAGAGCGCGGTTTATTCTGGACGACCGAATGCGCACTTTACATTTTAGAAAACGCTGCTAATGGCTGCGGGAAGCGGCTGGCCGGCCGCTGTTGATAGTTACAGGTTCCTCTGAGCTTATAGAAAATTGTTCCGGGATCGTTAATAGAATTGCGCAGAAATGTCCCGAACATGTGTTGTGCTGCTACAACACACACACACGCCACAAGGCTAAAATAGCACAGCAGGGTAAATAATGCCAGTTAAAAAAAATGACTCATGTGATCAGGACAAGTCCTCAAAAAGACTATTAGGGCTGGAACCCACAAGAGCGTTTTTTTGAGCATTTTGGCAGCGCTGCGATACGCTAGCGTTTTGCCAAAACGCTCAGCTGATGTTAATGGATGGGGCAACTTCCACGGGAGCGTTTGTGTTTCACAGAAACGCAAACGCAGGACCTGCAGCATTTTGGGAGCGTTAGCGCCTCAATATAAGGTATTGAAACGCTAGCAGAAACGCTCAGCAAAACCTAAACTGAGCGGTTTTGCTAGCGTTTTGCGGTTCAGCACACTGTAACAAAATTAAAAATAATTCACAGGACCAATCAGGATAAAATCGCGAAACGCAAAACGCTACACAACCGCTGAGCAAAAAAATACACTGTTGCAAAACGCGACCGAAAACGCGCATGAATCCGCTTGCAAACCGCTCAGACAAAACGCTAGCGGTTGCGTTTTGCGTTTGCGGAATTCAGTGGGTTCCAGGCCATAGAGTCTTTCTCACTGGTGCACAGCAACCTAAGAACTAAGAAGCAACTATGCAGCACAATATACTGTCTATCTTGTCACAACAGTCCTGAAAAGGAATAGTAGAGAAAGTCCGCTCAACCTTTGATACCTGGAGCAAGGTGCTGGATATTGGAAGGCAAAACAGGAACAGAGGAAAATGTCCGCACTCTCACAGGTATAGTCCAAGGGTCTTTATTTACACCAATTTGCACATACAGGAATGGCATTCCTGTATGTGCGAATTGGTGTGAATAAAGACTCTAGTCCTGAAAAGGACTTTTGGAGGTCTCTAGCTGGTGCACCAGGAGTAGCAGAGCAGCTACACAGCAGTGACAGCATTTGCATCTTTCGCGTAAACTTGAAAAATCAACATTTTACTGCAAAAAAAGTATAAGGAAAAATGATATTTTTATAGCAAAAAAAAATGTTACCACGAAAATGTACAAATTCGAATTGAACCTTATTTTCATGAAAATTTATGAAAAAAGAATATTTGCATTTTCGCTCATCGCTGATGGGGCTAGACATACAGCAGAGTCTTTTTGAGATGAGAAGGAGGGACATTTAAGGCAAACCCCTGATCACGCCCCCAGCACACCCCTAGTCAAGCATAACATAAAGATTTCATAAGAAAAATATGAAAGCAAGGGCGTAACTAGCAATCACCCGGCCCCTCTGCAGAAATTCTGAGCGGGCTCCCCCCCCCCCCCCCCCTCCCTGGGAATGAATAGTGCATATGCAGATGGCGGGCAGCAGCAGATACATACCTTACTTGCGTTCCTCCTGCCCCCGTGGCTCTCCTCAGCCCCCTGCAGCTGAACGGTGCCCTCGCCGTGTCCCTCGCCGGCGGCCACTTACGGTGCGGCCGTCACCGGCCGACAGGCTGGGAAAGCGGCTGATTAGCCGCGTTCCCGGCCGCAATAACATTATAGAGGGCACTATTGCGGCCGGTAACGCGGCTAATCAGCCGCGTTCCCAGCCTGTCGGCCGGTGACGGCCACACCGGAAGTGGCTGCCGGCAAGTCCAGGCGCATCGGAGGGACACAGCGAGGGCACCGTTCAGCTGCAGGGGGCTGAGGAGAGCCCCGGGTGAGTAAAAGTCATTTTTTTAGCTGACTTAAGTATTCCTTTAATGTTTATCTCTTTTTATACTGTATCAAATTCCTTTCACTCTTAGCTGACAAGTTTGCTCTAATCTGACGGCAGAGTGAACCATGAGGGGAGGGGGAATTCCCTCACGGTGCATCTTTTAATCCTGTGTGTGAGAGAAAGCTCTCAGCAGCTGCAGCTGCCTGTGTACTGTGTCTGACTGAAGTGTCTGAAGAGAGCAGAAAAAATGTAACTTGTTATAAACATTTGTAAATGTCAGTGACACCACAGCTTTTCAAGCTTTTTTTTTTTTCTTTCAGAGAAAATACTCTGTCTGATATGCAAAAAAACAACACTGCTGTGCATTGACGCAGACTCCCCTTTTGAGAAGGATTTGTTCCAATAGCACTACATCCTGCACACAATGAATTAAAGCTTTTGACTTTGATATTTAACATGAGAAGTAGGAAAATGTTTATACAGCTACTTAGACATTATTTGTACTTTATCATTTTAGAACACTATGGGCTTGATTCACTAAGACAAATAGCATGCCTTATCAAAGTTAACATGCCTTATCAGAGTAGCATGACATAACTTACAGGGAGTGCAGAATTATTAAACAAATGAGTATTTTGACCACATCATCCTCTTTATGCATGTTGTCTTACTCCAAGCTGTATAGGCTCGAAAGCCTACTACCAATTAAGCATATTAGGTGATGTGCATCTCTGTAATGAGAAGGGGTGTGGTCTAATGACATCAACACCCTATATCAGGTGTGCATAATTATTAGGCAACTTCCTTTCCTTTGGCAAAATGGGTCAAAAGAAGGACTTGACAGGCTCAGAAAAGTCAAAAATAGTGAGATATCTTGCAAAGGGATGCAGCACTCTTACAATTGCAAAGCTTCTGAAGCGTGATCATCGAACAATCAAGCGTTTCATTCAAAATAGTCAACAAACAGGGTCGCAAGAAGCGTGTGGAAAAACCAAGGCGCAAAATAACTGCCCATGAACTGAGAAAAGTCAAGCGTGCAGCTGCCAAGATGCCACTTGCCACCAGTTTGGCCATATTTCAGAGCTGCAGCATCACTGGAGTGCCCAAAAGCACAAGGTGTGCAATACTCAGAGACATGGCCAAGGTAAGAAAGGCTGAAAGACGACCACCACTGAACAAGACACACAAGCTGAAGCGTCAAGACTGGGCCAAGAAATATCTCAAGACTGATTTTGCTAAGGTTTTATGGACTGATGAAATGAGAGTGAGTCTTGATGGGCCAGATGGATGGGCCCGTGGCTGGATTGGTAAAGGGCAGAGAGGTCCAGTCCGACTCAGACGCCAGCAAGGTGGAGGTGGAGTACTGGTTTGGGCTGGTATCATCAAAGAGGAGTTTGTGGGGCCTTTTCGGGTTGAGGATGGAGTCAAGCTCAACGCCCAGTCCTACTGCCAGTTTCTGGAAGACACCTTCTTCCAGCAGTGGTACAGGAAGAAGTCTGCATCCTTCAAGAAAAACATGATATTCATGCAGGACAATGCTCCATCACACGCGTCCAAGTACTCCACAACGTGGCTGGCAAGAAAGGGTATAAAAGAAGAAAAACTAATGACATGGCCTCCTTGTTCACCTGATCTGAACCCCATTGAGAACCTGTGGTCAATCATAAAATGTGAGATTTAAAAGGAGGAAAAACAGTACACCTCTCTGAACAGTGTCTGGGAGGCTGTGGTTGCTGCTGCACGCAATGTTGATGGTGAACAGATCAAAACACTGACAGAATCCATGGATGGCAGGCGTTTGAGTGTCCTTGCAAAGAAAGGCGGTTACATTGGTCACTGATTTATTTTTGTTTTGTTTTTGAATGCCAGAAATGTATATTTGTGAATGTTGAGATGTTATATTGGTTTCACTGGTAAAAATAAATTGAAATGGGTATATATTTGTTTTTGTTAAGTTGCCTAATAATTATGCACAGTAATAGTCACCTGCACACACAGATATCCCCCTAAAATAGCTAAAACTAAAAACAAACTAAAAACTACTTTCAAAAATATTCAGCTTTGATATTAATGAGTTTTTTGGGTTCATTGGTTGTTCAATAATAAAATTATTCCTCAAAAATACCATTTGCCTAATAATTTTGCACTCCCTGTATGCCTGCTAATTGGCAATGACAAGAGCTCCACTCGTCGTGCCCTGAGCCCTTGTGGGTTTATAGCGCTCACTATGCTACTCTGATAAGGTATTAACTTTGATAAGGCGTGCTATTTGTCTTAGTGAATCAAGCCCTTGGTTTGATAGTGTTCCTTTAACTCATATCCATAGGGTAGGGGCAGGTGGCATTGCTTAAGAGTGCCTACATCCGAGGGCCCGTGAAAGTTTTGCTATGGGGCCCTATGATCTCTAGTTACGCCACTGGGCCTGGAACCCACTAGCTGTACGTTACTAAGCAGTTGTGATTTGAAAATCTCTTGTTAATGTAATGCTATTGGGTGTGAACCGACTTGAGGGATGAGATTTTATAAAAATCCCCCATAGCATTCTATTAGCAGCTTTTTCAAATCCCTAGCGCTTAGAAAAGGCTTCTAGTGGGTTTGAGTCCTAAGAGGGAAGGCTCTGAGACCTATAGAGCCTTTCCATTCCTCCTACAGTCCCCGCTTCCACCTCTGCCTCCCCTGTTAACAGTTTCCTTATCAGTGCACTAGTAGGGTCTGGAGCGGCACACCTTTCCGTATTGTATAAGGGTGCTGAACCTTTAGATGCAAAGCAACATCAGATGATATTCCAAAAGGTTCAAGAGTAGGTTCGCACACCAGTGTTGACACATTATGTTGTAATAAATCAAATTTTTGGCTTACTGGAAAAGCTGGTGTGCGAACCTACTCTTGGACCTTCTGTTAACATTTTCCGACTGGTGGGTTGGAGACTGCTCTTTGCCGCTGCCCGAGGCTTCAGCAGTGTTAAGGGACTCGGGTGCCCTGGTGCTCCCAAAGACAGGCGGCTCCGTACTGCGCATTGCGCAAGCACCCATTCTCACACACCTGCGCATGCGCAGTACGGAACTGCCTGTCTTCGGGAGCACTCGGTCTCTTGAAGCCTCCCCCAGTGGGGGATTTGAACAGGGAAGCGAGCGCTAGAACGAAGAGACGGTAGGAGGAACGGGAAGCCTCTAAAGGACCAAGAGCAGAGCCGGGACAAGGTCCTCCAGCACCCAAGGCTGAGACACCAAAGTGCGCCCCTACATCCCTCCCACCCCAGCCGTCACACACTGATTGCTATTACACTAAGAGGCGCCCCAGGGCCCCCTCTCCCCCCCCAACACCTTAATCTCTAGTTATCTGGCTTGCAGTCACTGCCATGTATGCCCTTTTCTTATTTCTCTTTGCTACAAACACAATAGGGGAATGATAGCTGCATGAGTTGTGCGCCCCCTCCTACACTGCGCCTGGCCTGAGGCCTTCCCTCTCCTTAGGTGAGTATCCATTTTTTATTTTTCCAATGACTTCAGACTCCCTTTAGTAAGAAAAATATAATAATAATTCTCACTGTGGCACAGAGACTGCAATCACACGACAGACAATGTACTGACCTACAAGCACCCGAAGGGCCTGTTCACACTAGGGGTGTTTTCGCCTTTTTTAAGCGCTTGTGCAATGATTCCCTATGAGAGTGTTCACAATCTGAGCGGTTCCATTCCGATCCGCTCAGCAAAGCACTGCCTGCACCATTTTTGGGGCAATTTGGCTCAATGGAAGTTATAGGGAAATCGCAAAACGCTTGAAAAAGTGCTTTGTATAGCGATTTCCTGAGCACTTTCATGAATAAATACATCGTATTTATTCATTTCCGGGTGAAAGAGTTCACTTCCTGACTGACGTCAGGTAGTGAACAAACAGAACCGCTCTCAAAATCGAAGCGTGCAAGTAAGCGACGGGAGGGGGAAAAATATTGCGCAAAAAAATGAAAAACCGCTGGTGTCAGCGATTTCGATTTTGGATGTGGACAAAGCCCCACTATGATCTGGTGTGACCCGATAATAGGTTTGTCTTGTACTAGTTCAGCAATCTGGAAACTTGGCTTTCCAGCTGTTAAGGAACTACAAGTCCCACAATGCCTTTGCCTTTATGAATCATGACTGTGGCTGTCAGACTCCCGCATTGCATTGTGGGACTTGTAGTTCCTCAACAGCTGGAGAGCCAAGTTTAGTTCCTCAAAGGACAACTGAAGGGAGAGGTATATGGAGCCTGCCATGTTTATTTCCTTTTAAGCAATACCAGTTGCCTGGCAGTCCTGCTGATCCTCAGCCTCTAATACTATTAGCCATAGCCCCTGAACAAGCATGCAGCAGATCAGGTGTTTCAGACTTTAAGGCTGCTTTCACAGTGAGACGTTACAGGCGCACGTTAGTGCAGCCCACCGCACAGCAATGAAAAGTCAATGGGCTGTTCACAGTGCCCACGTTGCTTTAAATTGTAACGCAGCAGGTTTTAAAAAAGTGCTGCATGCTGTGCATGACTGTTTGCACATGCTCAGTAATGTTGGAGGAGGTCTCCCCTCCTCCTCCGCGGCCAGCCACATGGCTAATTAATATCCACTGCACTCAGTGACGTGCAGTGTTTACTTCCTGGAGCGGCCGCTCTGCGCGTCGATTGGCCGGCGGGACCACGTGATGCGGATCACGTGGTCTCCGCATCACATTGCACAAAAAAGGCGCACCAAGAGCTGCATAACGCAGCTCTAGGTAGCGTCCTCGTCCAGCACCACCAGGCGTTGCGTTAGGGGCACGTTATGCGACCTATAACTACCCCTAAAACGCAACATCCTGGTGGGAAAGAAGCCTTAAAGAGAACCCGAGGTGTGTTTAAAGAATGTTATCTGCATACCGAGGCTGTATCTGCCTAAACAGCCCAGCCTCTGTTGCTATCCCAAACCCCACTAAGGTCCCCCTGCACTCTGCAATCCCTCATAAATCACAGCCGTGCTGTGAGGCTGTGTTTACATCTGTAGTGTCAGTCTCAGCTGCTCCCCCGCCTCCTGCATAGCTCCAGTCCCTGCCCCCATCCCTTCCCTCCAATCAGCAGGGAGGGAAGGGATTCAGGCGGGGACTGGAGTTCTGCAGGAGGCGGGGAGAGCAGCAGACTGACACACACTATAGAGATAAACACAGCCAGCTCTGACAAGCTGTTTGTCAGCAGCGTGGCTGTGATTTATGAGGGATTGCAGAGTGCAGGGGGACCTTAGGGGGGTTTGGGATAGCAACAGAGGCTGGGCTGTATAGGCAGATCCAGCCTCTGTATGCAGATAATATTCTTCAAACCCACCTCGGGTTCTCTTTAAGTCAGATCTGACAAGACTAGCTGCATGCTTGCTTTTGGTATTATTCAGATACTACTGCAGAGAAACAGACCAGCAGGGCTGCCAGGCAATTGGTATTGATTAAAAGGAAATAAATATGGCAGCCTCCGAATACCTCTTAAGCCTCATCTTCACGTGTAGATGAGGCGGCGATCCGGCGGCTCGATTAGCCGCCGGCTCGCCTCTTCCGCGTCCCCGAGCGTGCCCGCCGCGTCCCCGCTCGCCGCGCGTGTGTCGCATTCGATTCCCCGCTCGTCCCCGCCGGCGCCGCTTATCTTCTGCTCGATTCCCTGCCATTGTCCCCTCGCGGGGAGCGAGCAGGGAATCGGCGGAAGCAAGATCCGTCCTGTCGGATCTTATCAATCGAGCCGCATCAGCGGCTCGATTGATAAGGAGGATTGGAGCCGCATCTACGCGTGTAGAGAGCCAAGTTTGCAGATCACTGTACTAGAGGATCATTTGGAAAAATCCTCTGCAGATCTGTTAGATTGCTTGTGATCATACCGTACGAGATTCCTAAAGATCCCTCGATTTCCCTCAGTAAATCTGGCCCCACATGTCAATATATAAATGATTCGCCTTTTTCTAGATCGCCTTCTCCTCAATGTACAGAAGAAGTTTCTGTGTCTCCGGCCGGCGCCAGGCTTTGCGCTCGCTGCTCGGAACGGTTTAGCATTTCTGCCTAATCATGTGGCTTGTGCTGCGCTGCGTGCGTCCCGTGCGTACAGATTGGCGTTCGGCGAGGTGTCCTCTGGCATGTGTGAGTTGGCAGGCAGTGCCGGTGCCAGACATCCAGCCAGAGACGATCCTCTCCGCTCATGCAGAATGCCTTGCTGACAGCTGTGTGGCGATCAGCGGACTTTGCAGGAGAGACGTGCGCAATTTGCAAATCCTCTTCCCGTCTGCAAGACCAGCCATTGTGCATTGTGAAGTGTGTGCAGACAAGCCTGACTTAAGTAATGGGATGCTTGAATACTAATGCTGCTTAAAGAGAGCCCGAGGTGGGCTCATATAATACAAAAAACCTATTCCACCTGACCCAGGGGCTGGGCGGATCAGGTAGCCGCCATTCCCGCCACGCTCCATTGGCCTGGGCTGTCTCCTTTTAACTTTTGTGACCTCTGGGGTCACGACGGTGGAAAGAGAGATCTATCTCTCCCAGCATGCATGGAGGCAGGGGAGCGGCAGGGGGCGTAGTCAGGGAGAGAGAGCTGGCAGCTCTGGAAAGCCTGCAAGAACACCCCCAGTCATTGTTTTGAGCAGAGAATCCCTTTCCTACCATTATCCTCCGAAATGGCGACATGGGGGGGGGGGGGGGGACAGAGAACGGCGGTGTGGAGGACACAGAGGCATGTCATGAGGCAGAGAATACGCCTCTATGTTCCATCTGCCACCCCCCTCCCCCCCCCCCTACCTCAGGTTCTCTTTAAAATACACCTGAAGTGATAGGTACATGGAGGCTGCCATATTTATTTCCATTTAAACAATGCACAATGCCTGGCAGTGCTGCTGATCTCTGGCTGCAGTAGTATCTGAATCGCACACCTGAAACAACGATGCAGCTAATCCAGTCACGCATCAGTCAGAGCACCTGATCTGCATGCTTGATCAGGACCCTTTTACACCCTTTTACACTAGCAAGCCCAAATACTCTGGTATTTGGGTAACCCAGCTGCTTAATTCTGGTATCTAGGGACAACACAAATTTCCTAAAGGTGTCGTGCACACACCATACAATTTTTCAAATATCTGTTCAGCTATCAATTATGATCATCATGTGATCAGTGTGACCATGTGGTGGGTGTGTAAAGTACCTATACATTAGTCTATATTGCGGCCCGATCTACCTTCTGATTCGATGATTTTGTCTTTTGATCAATTTCTTGCCTAAATCGATTAAATCTGAACAGATCTGACCGGGAATGGCAGGAAAAATCTTGGTTGCAAGGGTTCAATCGCGTGTGTGGTGGTAAGGGCATTCAATAGCGTGATGACTGATGGACCACTGGCCAGTGATCCCCCAAGTTTTATCAGATTCAGTCAGAGAGGGATCCATCTGACAGTTGATCTGCTCCAACATCAAATGATGGGTGGCCAGCTTACTGTTAAAAAGAGAGGATTTAGGCCTCTTGCACGCTGCAAGTGATTCCGATTCCGCTTTTTAATCGTTTTTTACATCCGATTTGCAGTTTGCTCCCTGCACACTGCAAATCGGAATCTGAATCGGATGTAAAAACTGATTAAAAAGTGGAATCGGAATCGGAAATGCATGCAGTGTGCAAGAGGCCTAAAAGTAAAAGTGTTATACATACCTGGGGCTTCCTCCAGCCCCATCGGCACGGACCTCTCCCACGCCACCGTCTTCAGTCTTCTCCCTCTTCGGTACCGGGTCCCGTAACTTTGGCCAGCCGCGGCCAGTGTGAGCATGCGCAGTGCGCTCTCTCAATCTCTTTTACTTTTTTGGGAATTCTCTCTTCTTAATCCCTATTAGTACTTTATTCTAACACTACTCTAACACTAATCAGAATCAGAATTGAATTTATTTGCTGAGTATGACCGAGGTTACACCCGTAATTGTTTTACTTTTAATCCTCTCTGGTTAACTTTAAGGCTTTGATTGGCCGGTCACAGTCATGCGATTGGCTGTTCCAAGTCATGTGATTGGCCGGTCACAGTCATGTGATTGGCCGGTCACAGTCATGTGATTGGCCGGTCACAGTCATGTGATTGGCCGGTCACAGTCATGTGATTGGCCGGTCACAGTCATGTGATTGGCTGGTCACAGTCATGTGATAAAGCAGAAGGTCACTAGCGCTGCAGGAGATGCTACAGTTATCGCACTCCTGAAGACTGCTGTGAATTCACCCCTATTAATCAGATCACATGGCCGACACGTGACATCAGCTGTAACTCCTGACGGTCCGGCTGGCCTGGGGGAAAAAAAGTTTAATATTTGAAAAGGGCAGCGAGCGGCGATGGCATTCTAAATGTGAAAACGATTTGTTTACAGCAAGCGGGAATTAAAACGCCCTTTTCCGAGATGTAAAATGTCAGCCGGGAGTCTGTTACTTCACAGGAAACGGCTTACAGCAATAAATGGACAGATGGCCTGTTTAGTATTTTTAGACTGAAGATGGAAAGCAGGAGACTCCCATTTACAGCACCGGCAGCTATTCCCGTACCGGAGTCTCACCCCTCTTATTGCAATAATGCAGAAGAAAGAACTAAACTCTCCAGGGAAGCTGAATGTCAGAAGAATATCACATACTGGGAGGCACCGCAAATTTTCATCAAATCCCATTTGCAAATTCCATTGAAATCTGTGGGCCGACTTTAAAGAGTTCTTAAAGTGAGTCTGAAGTGAATACGAAAAAAACAAATAACAGATTATCATCTAAGGAGAGGAAAGGCTTTCCTATAGAGCCTTCCCATTCCCAGGGCCGGATTTACCATAAGGCATTGTAGACACGTGCCTACAGGCGTCTGATGATGGAAAGGTGGCCCACTCCTCTCCCCAAATGCCTCCCTCCCTCCTTCCCTAATCCCTATGCAGAGTCTCAAGAGGAGTGTAAAAGAGATTACTCACCCAGCTCTCAGCATTTCACTGACCAGATCTCCCTTCAGTCGGGGGCACCTCTAGCTACTGTACTTAATATGGAGGATATAGAGCAGTGGTCCTCAAACTAAGGCCCAAGGGCCGAATGTGGCCCCATGAGGCTTTTTTACTGGCCCTCCACACACAATATGTATTACTTATAGATGCGGCAGCAGTGCTGGCACCAAGTTTGAACATAGAAGCCAGCAAGAAGTAATTCACTGGCTTCCAATCCAATTCCACATTAGGTGGCACTGCTGTCAAACAGTATGGCAGGTTGTCACCTGGGTATGCTTCACTGTCTGGTGCGCAAAAACATTGTGGTGGTGGTGGTGGGGTGGTTAGAGGTAATACTAAAGCAGTGTGTGTAGTAGGGGTGGATAATTTGCAGTCCTTGCAGTTACTGGGGAAAGGGGGTTGTTTTGGGGGACTTTTAAAAATATGTATTTGAACACTGATTGCTTTGCGTGTGGGGAATGGTGTTTCAGGCACTGTTTACACTACCTAGGTTCAATGTAATGTTTTTCTACATCATTTTATGTACACTATGGCCCCCCCAGCAGTCTAAAGCATGTTGACCCGGCCCTTGACTAAAAAAAGTTTGGGGACCTCTGATATAGAGGGTGTGGTACCAATGGAGTCCTAGGACCTTCCAAAGGAGACAAAAAACGAGACAGGGACACCAGGAGCCCCTGATAATGTAGCACGTTGAGGGTATGGGACACTCAACAACAGTATGTGCAGAATACTTACAAGAATTGTTTGCAAGACCGGCAACCACAGTGTAACGGCTGGTGAGGAAAGCCCGTCCTCACTCGGGTTCTTTGGTCTTCATCATGTAGGTCGCTCTCCAGGAAAGGAACAAGGGATGTAAGGGTTCTAAGGAGCCAACATACACGGCCAACACCCGAGCAGAGGGGGTTGGTGTGGGATTACTGGGAGGGAGGAGGCGCCCCAAGATGTGACGTGTGGAATTGATAATGTAAGCTGGATAAAACATACATAAATAGGCTTACCTCTAAAAGAAGGGGGTAGCCCCAAAATAAGTAATATTTTTTATAGAAACCAGACACTTGAATGATGACGCGTTTCGCAGATTGCGGTACACTTCCTGATATCAAATACAAAAGTGTCTCAATTCTAGCCATTTGCAAGCAGGGAGCGCAACCCCCTTCTTTCAGAGGTAAGCCTATTTATGTATGTTTTATCCAGTTTACATTATCTATTTCACACATCACATCTTGGGGCGCCTCCTCCCTCACAGTAATACAGAGGATAGCTCTTGCTACTTAATACTAAGGGGCACCTGTAGCTACTAGAGATGTGAGCAAACAGTTCGCCCGCGAATTTCTATGTGGCCAGTATGTGGCCAGTACTACTTCCGGGTCGCTATGATCCATAGTAGTACGGCTGCGCTGGGCCGGCACTGCGTGTCTTTGATCGCACGCCTGTTGCCGGGCGCTCTCTGCGCACGAGCGTGACATCACTCATGACGTCACGCACATGCGCAGAAAGGGTCCGGCAACAGGCGTGTGATCAAGGACATGCACCACAGGCCTAGCGCAGCCGTACTACTACGGGTCATAGCGACCCGGAAGTAGTACAGGGTGAGAGGAAACGTTCGCCGACATCTCTAGTAGCTACCTATGATGTGTAAGGAAAGTAAGGGGGAAGTGACAGCTGGGACAGCAAGCACACTTGCGGTGCATTTCTGTGGTGTTAGTGGGTTCATGGAGTCTGCAGTATAGGGTGCCAGAACATCCTTGCCTATAGGCTCCTGTGATGTAAATCCAGGTCTGCCCGTTCCTCTTACAGTCAGCTCATTCCATCGCTGGCTTCCCCGTTCAACACCCCTCCCCCCGCCCCCCATCACGGGAGGCTTTGGAAGTCTTCGGGAGCCCAAGTGCCCCTGTCTTTGGCAGCACTCGGGCTCACGAAGACTTCCGAAGCTTCACGCTTTTGTGCACAAGTATTATTGTCTGTTTACAAATGACAAGTTCCTAAAGTACAGTTTTTCTGCTCTGAAAGCTGCCATTGTAATTTATTGCATAGCTGCTGTATTTATATATCACAATGTGTCCAGTGGGAATGTGTCTTCTCCTGTGTACACTTTTGGCTTGTATTCAGCTGAGACACTGCTAGCAGTGTTTACATTATCTTGTTTCTTTTCTCCTCAGCTGCTTTTGTTATCACTTCCTCAAGTTAGGCAAAGCCGCTGCTTCACCCGCGGCATTTAGGCCACATTCACAGTGGTACATTGCGGTGTGGCGTAACGGCCACTCTCTAAAGTGGCTTACAGTAGACTTGAACGATTTTAGGAAAAAATTGAATTTGGCGATTTCTGTCTGAAATCCCGATTTCGATTTGATTCACAATTTCCTTCAAATCAAGCTTTGTTCCCTATCTGTGCCTCTCTGACCCCCTCTCTCTTTGTGCGCCCTCTGGGTCTCTGTGTCCCCTGTCCCCCAAGCTGCAGCAGTACTGGACATACCTTCCAGCAATGCTCGTCTATCTACTTTGCCTCCTGCATGCTCTAATGCATGGCATCAGGGCCGGTGCTTCCATAGAGGTGAAGGGGCAATTGCCCCAGGGCCCCAGACCCTGTGGGGGCCCCCAAGGTGCCCCTCCAGCTATGGTAACCCATGACAGTAGCTGGAAGGGAGGGTTGACAGGGCCCCCAAGTTACTTTTGCCCCAGGGCCCCATTGTTTCTAGAACCGGCCCTGCATGGCATACTTCTATAGCCCCCAACCGTCCCGTTTTCGGCAGGACAGTCCCGATTTGGGGGGGGGGGGCTGTCCCGCTATCCCGTTATGACCCCCCAGTGTCCCGGGCGGCTGGGGGGTCAGATGTGCAAAAAAAAGGATCGAGGCGCCAGCCGGCGGATGCGGTGTGTGGGATGCGGGTCTAGGATAGTATTGTCCCTCCCTCCCTCCGAATGTGCCCCCCAGTGTCCCCCTGTATGCAGAGATAAGAGCGCAGCGGAGCGGGCAGTCTTACCATTCCTTCTCGTGTACGGGCATCTGGTCTTCCATCTACTCCCTGTGACGTCACAGGAAGCAGGAAGCGGAGTAGACCAGATGCCCGTACGCGAGAAGGAATGGTAAGATTGCCCGCTCCGCTGAGCTCTTATCTCTGCATACAGGGGGACACTGGGGGGCACATTCGGAGGGAGGGACAATACTATCCTAGACCCGCATCCCACACACCGCATCCGCCAGCTGGCGCCTCGATCATTCTTTTACCTCCACACCCATGGGCACCCTCACCCTTCTCCCCACCCACATTTATTTTTTTAATAAAGGAGAATATATATATATATATCTATATATATAAAATCGGATGTGTGTGTGTGTGTGTGTGTGTGTATGTGTGTGTGTGTGTGTGTATGTGCCGCGATCACGCGAAAACGGCTTGACCGATTTGAACGAAACTTGGTACACAGATCCCTTACTGCCTGGGATGATATGTTCTGGGGGTCTCGCGGCCCCCCTGCACACGTGGGCGGAGCTAAAAACAGCAAATCAGATTCCACCCATTCAAGTCAATGGAAAAAATGTAAAAGACTGCCATTCTCACAGTAATCAAGCCAGAGTCCCCACACTTGGCACAGTTGGTCACTTGGTGACCGAGGTTGCAAATCCAGGAAAAGGGGGTGGAGCATAAAACAGCCAATCAAATTTCAGCCGTTCATTTTAAATGGGTAAATGTAAACGGCAGCCATTCTTAGACTGTTAATCACAGGGTTCTCAAACTTGCCACACTTGGTCACTGGGTGAATGCGATTAATATTCAAGAAAATGGGTGGAGCCTATAACAGCC
Organism: Hyperolius riggenbachi; assembly: GCF_040937935.1. Taxonomy (NCBI): domain Eukaryota; kingdom Metazoa; phylum Chordata; class Amphibia; order Anura; family Hyperoliidae; genus Hyperolius; species Hyperolius riggenbachi. The sequence continues at coordinate 491,472,821 of NC_090648.1, forward strand.
AATCAAAATTCACCTATTGATTTTCAAGGGGAATATTTGAACTGCTGCTATTCTTACACTGTTAATGGCAGAGGCTTCAAATTTGCTACAGTCGGTCATTGGGTGACTGGGGTCCAAATTCACTAAAGGGGCGGGGCCACATACAGCCAATCAGATTTCCTTGGTGGATAAACTGCTTCCATTCACACATTTTTGATGCCAGGAACCTGACAGCTCACAAACTTGGTCATTGAGTGACTGTGTGTCAAGGTTTCAAAAAGTGGGCGGAGCCAAAAGAACTTTTACTGGGAAAATATAAACTGCAACCATTTTTAAACCGTTAATGGCAGGGTTCTCAAACTTTGCACAGTTGGTCATTGGTTGACAGATTAAGATTTTGGAAGGTGGGTGGAGCCTACAACAGCCAATAAAAATTCACCTTTTGATTTTCAAAGGGAATATTTCATCTGCTACCATTCTCTTATACTGGTAAAAGCAGATGCCTCAAACCTGGTACAGTTGGTCACTGGGTTACTAGGGTCCAAATTCAGGAAGGGGGCGGAGCCACAAACAGACAGATTTGTTTATTTTTCAATGGGAATATACAAAGTATTGATACCAAGGACCCCAAAGCTGATAAACTTGATAATTGAGTGACTGTATGTCAAGGTTAGAAAAAAAGTGGGCGGTGCCAACGACTTCATTTTTTACATTGCAGGGTTCCCAAACTTTACACAATTGGCCACTGGGTGACTTGGATGAATATTCAGAAATCTGGGTGGAGCCTACAACAGCCAATCAAAATGTACCTATTGATTTTCAAGGGGAATATTCACATTGCTACCATTCTTACACTGTTAGTGGCAGAGGCCTCAAACCTGATACAGTCAGTCATTGGATGACTGGGGTCCAAATTCACTAAAGGGGTGGAACCACAAACAGCCAATCAGATTTGTTAGATTGATTTCAGCCATTCTGTTATTGGCAGGGTTCTCAAACGTGACACAGTTGGCCACTGGGTGACTGGGATATAATATTCAGAAAAGTGGGTGGAGCCTACAGCAGCCAATCAAAATTCACCTTTTGATTTTCAAGGGGAATATTTACATTGCTGCCATTCATGCTCTCTTAATGGCAGAGGCCTAACATCATAAACTTGGTCATTAAGTGACTGTATGTCAAGATTAGAAATAGTGGGTGGAGCCAAAAACAACTAACTTTTTACATGGGGAAATGTAAACTGCAGTTTTTCTTACACTGTTAATGACAGGGTTCTCAAACTTCACACAGTTGGTCACTGGGTGACTAGGATTAATATTCGGAAAAGTAGGTGGAGCCTACAACAGCCAATCAAAATTCACCTATTGATTTTCAAGGGGAATATTGAAACTGCAGCCATTCTCACACTGTTAATAGCAGAGGCCTCAAACCTGCTACAGTCAGTTGTTAAGTGTTCGGGGTTCAAATTTAGTAAATGGGCGGAGCCAAAAACAGCCAGATTTCTTTGCTGGATAAACTGCTTCCATTAGCACAATTTTGATGCCAGGAACCCAAAAGCTCACAAACTTGGTCATTGAGTAGTGACTGTGTGTCAAGGTTACAAAAAGTGGGTGGAGTTAAAAACAGATTTTTCTGGTAAATTGTAAACTGCAGCCCTTCTTCACAGTTAATTGTTACTGGGTGACTGGGATTAATATTCATAAAAGTGGGTGGAGCCTAAAAATGCCAATCAAAAATCACATGTCACTTTTCGAGGAGAATATAAAAATTGCTGCCATTCTTGCACTGTTAATGGCACAAGCCTCAAACCTGGTACAGTTGGTCATTGGGTCACTGAGGTTCAAATTCAGAAAAGGGGACAGAGCCACAAACAGTGCATCAGATTTGTTTCATTTCATGGGAAAATACAAATTATTGATGCCAAGGACCCCCAAAACTCTCAAACTTGGGCATTGAGTAGTGACTTTGTGTCCAGGTTACAAAAAGTGGGCGGAGCCAAAACAAATTACACTGGGAAAGTGTAAACTGCAGCCCTTCTTACACTGTTTATTTCAGGGTTCCTAATCTTTGCCCAGATGGTCACTGAGTGACTGAGATTAATATTCAGGGAAGTGGGTGGAGCCTATAATAGCCAATCAAAATTCACTTGTTGATTTTCAAGTGGAATATTTAAATTGCTGCCATTTTCACACTGCTAATAGTAGATGCCTCAAACCTGCTACAGTTGGTCATTGGGTGACTGGGGTTCAAATGCTGGAGAGGGGTGGAGCCACAAACAGCCTATCTGATTTGTTTAATTTCTATGGGAATATACAAATTATTGATGCCAAGGACCCCAAAGCTCACAAACTTTGTCATTGAGTGTTTGAGTGTTAGGGTTAGAAAGTGGGCGGAGCCAACACCAGTCAAATACATACCCGGGCAACGCCGGGTCATCAGTGGGTGGAGACAAATACAAATTTCACTGGGAAAATGTATACTGCAGCCATTCTGTTAATAGCAGGGTTTTTAAACTTTGCACAGTTGGTCACTGGGTGACTGGGATTAATATTCAGAAAAGTGGGTGGAGCCTACAAAAGTGAATCAAACTTCACCTGTTGCTTTTCAAGGGGAATATTTAATTGCTACCATTCTTGAACTGTTAATGGCACAGGCCTCAAACCTGGTACAGTTGGTTATTGGGTGACTGGGGTTCAAATTCAGAAAAGGGGGTGGAGCCACACACAGCCAATCAGATTTGTTTCATTTCAAAGCAGATTATTGATACCAAAGACCGCAAAGCTCACAAACTTGGTCAGTGAGTAATTGTGTGTTAGGGTTAGAAAAAGTAGGCGGAGCTAACACCAGCCAAATACATACCCGGGCAACGCCGGGCAATCAGCTAGTATATATATATATATATATAATGTTTGACTAGGGGTGTGTCAGGGGGTGTGGTTGGGGGTGTGTTGGGGGTGTGGCTTAAGTGTCCCGCTGTCTCATCTCAAAAAGTTGGGAGGTATGCATACTTCCTGTATGTCATGTGACGGCAGAGTCAAGAGATGGCAGCCGGCTAGAGAGGACAGAAAGCGTTCGAATCCTGTCAGAAGGCATTTCCAACACTGCCAATGCTGTGGGCCGCACGAGCCAGGACTTGGGGGAAGTTTGAAACCGGATGTCTTTTCACTTGTCTGCTAAACACAGCATCACCCGAGTGCCTGCCAGTTCTCCCATGTACCTGCACATTATAATACCCATCACTGCATATACCTACCTGTTGTTCACAGTGCACCCACCTACCTACGTAAGTGCACGCAGTGTGATATACCACTCTGTGCATACCTGTTAACTGCACCTGTGTGACTGCACATTGTATTAGTCAAGTCAAGGCATACCTTTCACTTCATCCCCCTCAATATGGACAAAACAAAAGGCAAATGCAGGACACCTGGCAGGTCTGTTCGAGGTCGCGCTGTCGTGATTTCGTGCGGCCCTCGACCAAAGTACAGTGTTTAGAAGAAGGCACGTGCCATCAACCCCCAATATTGTCAGGACGTAGTTGGCTATTTAACACAGAACACCTCATCTTTCTCAGCTTCCGCACGGAAGCGTGACATATCTTCCTCCTCCTGCTCTGATTTTCGCACCCCACTTAACACTCAGTCGGCCGCCACCACCAAAGTGCCATCATCCCAGGGCTCAGCGGTATGGACATTTTTTTGTGTGTCTGCCTCAGATGAGAGCAATGCCATCTGAACTCTCTGCCACTGAAAATTGAGCCGTGGAAAGATCAAGACCTGCGTAGGGACAACTACCTTACGAACAGGTGCGTAACTAGACATCACTGGGCCCCCCTGCGAAACTTTGGATGGGGCTACCCAACCCCCTCGCTTTCTGCACAGGAAAACTGAGGACCAATGTGTTTTCCCCATGCAGATAAAAACACTTACACTTAAAGGAAACGTCAGAGCACGCTAATCGCTAAGAAACGTCAGAGCACGCAAAGCACGCTAATCGCGATCGCTCCAAAATCGCTGCAGTGTCCAGTGATTTTTTCCCCGTTAATCATGGAAAAATCACTCCCGCAAGTTTTGCGATTCTAGGTGTGAACAGGCCCTAAGTGTCCCTTTAACGGTTGCAGTGAACAGGGCCGGTTCTAGACATTTTGCCACCTGAGGCAAACTTGTGAAGATGCCGCCCCCCCCCCCAGGTAGTGTAATTGCCCCAGTATAGGTAGCCTGGAGGGCACTCCCTCACCTGGGTCCCCCCGTCTGCGCTCCCCCTCCAGCTATTACCGCAGTGTATAAGAAGACAGTGGGTGGGCCGGGGAAGCGATGACTCACCTCCTTGACATTCCATCGTTGCGTTCCACCACTCGTCACTTCCTGTGATACTGTACAGTGGGCGGCATTGCAGGGAGTGACGCGAGCGGTGGAACGCGGAAGGAGGTGAGTCATCATCGCTTTCCCGTCCGCTGCCTGATTGTGCACTGCGGTAATAGCTGGAGGGGGAGCGCAGATGGGGGGGACCCAGGTGAGGGAGGGCGGGTCCTCCCCACCACAATGCCCCCTGCCTCCCTTCCTGCCTGCTATGCCCTCCAGCTCGTCGGCCATCACCCACCCACCCATGGCCAGGCAGGTCCCGACCCCCACTCCTGCCGCCTAATTACCCAGCCTCATCCCACCTCAGGGGCGGCCTGGGGCTGGCAGTGAAGCATACTTGTAAATGACTGTATGCTTCACTATATACGACGCAAAGTGGCCGATGACATGTGGCACTGCTTTCCCGATCCGTTGCATTACGTTCTGGCTGCTTCAGTGAACAGAGCCTAAGACAGAGCCTGACTTAAGGGTTAAACGTCAATAGCAAAGCCCCTATATATGTTACAACCACCTAATTTGCCAGATATGTGTAGGAGAACAGTGGCAACAAATAAAAAGGGGGGGGGGGGACAATTGTTCCAAATGACCTTGAAGTTTTCCAAAAAAATGGTAGTTGAAGAGACCAATCAAAATTGGATGTGTGCAGGCACCCTTAGGCCCAGTTCACATTAGCGGTCGCCGTCCGGAATCGCCGAGCCGGACCGCATGCAGAACGGACGGAACGGACGCACGGCATAGCAATGAAAGCCTATGCATCCGTTCACTTGCGTCCGTTTCGTCCGGACCGGATCCGGACTCCGGCATAAGACCCAACATGCGCTATTTTTTGGTCCGGCTCCTCCGGCAGCCGTTTCCGGAGCGGAGCCGGACTGCACCATCCAGCCAATACAAACCAATGAGAACCGGAGAGCGCACAACACACTGGCTAAAAATCCGGATGTTCTACCCCACTTCCTATGCGTATTGTAGCGGCGATTTTGGATGGGGACACATGGGCAAGCATTTTGGAGTGGAGCAGCAGTGACTTTAAACGTGCTGGAGATGTTGGCAGTATGTCGGAGGTGGAGGTGAGTGCTAAACAGCGGAGGGCCTGATTCCACAGGTCCACCTTCTGCTGACCTCCCAGACCCCAACATTTTTATTCGGTTTCTACTATGTTTTGCCAAACGGATCCGGATCGCATCCTGATAACACCTGATGCAACCTGACCGGATCGGATCCGGATCAGAACCGTACGGTTCCGATCCGGATCCGGTCAGGTCATCCGGTCCGTTTGGCAGGGAACCGCAAGTGTGAACCGGCCCTTAAGGAGAAACTGTGACAAAGAATTGAACTTCATCCCAATCAGTAGCTGATACCTCCTTTCCCATGAGAAATCTTTTCCTTTTCACAAACTGATCATCAGGGGGCTCTGTATGGCTGATATTGTGGTGTAACCCCTCCCACAGTGTGATGTCAGGACCATGGTCCTGACAGTTTCCTGTCTGTGAACCTCATTGCATTGTGGTAAATAACAGCTGTTTACAGCTGGGTCCAACTGCCAAAAAAAAAAGCAAGCAGCATCTTCTTTCAGTGACATCACCTGCCAGCAGTAAAAATGTCACCATGTGATAAATGTCAGAATGTAAATCGGGGGTAGGAAAGATTTTACAATGGGAAAACACTGACAATCATTTATACATAATTATTGTAAAAATAAAGCACTTTTTTATTACATTATTTTCACTGGAGTTTCTCTTTATTACTCCTGTTCATGCTGATTCTGACACCCTCCTTCCACATCACACTGAAGTTACACTTTAAATCTGCAGGACAGATCATCCCCGTTGAGCTTTCTCGTTTTTTATCCTCTCTCATCACACAGCCGCGGCAGTTCATTTCCCAGCGTCGCCCATTCCTCTGTTGCCTGGCAAGTCAGGGAACCAGCCAGTATCCGCCGCATTCGCTTAATAAAGGCTTGGGAGCAGAGCGAAGTTGTGCGTAATTTCATTGTTAAATGTCATTTTGATTAGATGGATGGAACGGCATGCGTTATTAAAAAACGACGATAAGGGGGGCAGCCGCAGCTGTGACAAAGTTACTCTGCTGTAAATTGTTTCATAAGAGAGTCCTCTCCTCATCAGTCATCGCGGTTAATAGGAGGTGAAATTGATATCGTAGTTCTTCACAATCTGACTCCAGCTGCTATTCCAGTACCAGGCTATGGAGTTCTACAGTAGAAACATCAGAGCAGGATCATCCACCAGGCAACCTAGGCAGGTGCCTGGGGCCTAGGAAGTGTCAACGGGCCCACCTGCTACCTTCTTTGACCTCTCTCTAGCAGGGGCGTAACTAGAAATCACTGGGCCCCCCTGCAAAACTTTGGATGGGGCCCCCTACTGCCAACCCCCCCCCCCCCCCCTCTACTCCTGCACGCATACAGAAAACCGATGGATGAGTGTGCTCCCAGCCTCAGCTTATTACACTCACTCTGTCCATCTGTGATGGAGCAGAACTGGCTCTGCAACCTTCTCCAGCATCACTACAGAACAGAGCACTTGGGAAGGGGGTGAAGAGGCTGGGGGCGGGGCTGGCACTGTACAGAAGACCCTGCTGCACACTGAATAGGGATTGTCTACAAATCCTTTCTCTGTAAAACGTTGTATGATTTGTAATCAGTGGCTGAGCAGATGCAGTCATTAGAACAATTGTGGAGAGAGCAGAAAGTTTTTTTTTTTTTTTTTTTTTTCTCTCCTTGCCCTTAATTGTCAGTCTTTCCATACGGGACCCCTGTGGCTTCTGGGCCCCCCTGTGACTGCATCCCTTGCAGGGTCTATTGTTATGCCCCTGCTCTCTAGTCTCCACTTCAGCTTACCAAAAGGTCCACAAGGGGGCGCCAAATCTACTTTCTTGCCCAGGCTAGCGCACCATTACATCTTAATCCATCTCTGAGAAACATCCTGTATACTAGTCCACAGTTGTAATGATGCACGGCATGGACACTACTGTAGCTCCGTACTGCACATGCGTGAGCGCTTGAGAGAACGCGTTCCCACAGTATGGAGCCGCCCGTCTTCAGGAGGACTTTGGCTTCCGTAGACTTCCGAAGCCTCCCCCGGCGGCACAGAGCAGTACTCACCTGACGGTCGGATATTGCTAACTGGGATGACAGCGCTGAAACGAGGGGACCAGGAGAGAAGCTGGAAAGCCTCCCCATGGGTAAGTACCTGTTTTTTTTTTTCTTTTTGTTTTTTGCTTAAAGAGACTCTGTAACAAAATGTTCAGCCTTATTTCTTCTATTCGATAAGTTCCTATACCTGATCTAATGTGGTCTGCATTACTGCAGCCTTTTCTAGTTGCACTGTCTCTGTCAGGGTCGGACTGGGACACTGGGGGCCCGCCAAAGAAATTTCAACCTGGGGCCCACCCATCCCATGATTGCGGTGAAAAAAGGGCGTGACCATGCACCGGAAGGTGGGCGTGGTCATGATGTATTATGGACAGGGCCAAATGTACATGATCTTAGCAGCATTGTAATTCAGAGACACTGCTGCCCAGCAAAACTTTGCATAGAGTCCCCTCCTTCAATATAAAGTAATGTCCTTCTTTGCAGAGGTTGCAAAGGGCCCTCCCTCAACTACAGTATTACCTCTCTATTGGTCCTGTACTCATAATAATCACTTCTATAGATACTTTGAATAGTGGTAATCATTAACAAGCTATTTCCCATCCCCTTCTTGCACCTCTGACACTGTAGTTGCCATTGGCAGGTTTTGGTGCGTCATATCAATTGTTATGTATAGAGTGCTTGGGGGGCCCCATTGTAAAATTTGCATAGAGGCCTACAGTTCCTTAGCTACACCACTGCTCTCAGCATGAGTGATTACAGCACTGAGAAGAGAATTTTTGTGCTGCAGGCAGCAATTGGAGCTCTGTCAGACAAGGAGGGGGGGCCCACCAGAGACCTGGAGGCTGGGCCCACCGAGAAAAAAAACTGTACTACTGTGGCCCAGTCCGACCCTGGTCTCTGTAATATATCTTATCTTCTTTTCTTTGTCAAACTTTGTCGACCCAGGGAGGAATGGGCTGCCTCTGTTGTAATAGGGACAAGTTATGCTCGTCCCCTGCAGGCTCTGTGTGCTTTGTTTATTCCTCACAGACAGCGTCCCTGCTCTCAGTTTCAGCTTGTCTGTGATGCAGCTTGTGAGGCTGAGGGGGGAGGGAGCTGCCTGTCACATGCTGAGAAACTGTGACTAATCCCAGACTGGAGTGCAGAAACTTGTAGTATACTGTAACATGATATATATGTGTGTGTATGTGTGTATATTTACACATACATCACTTCCTGGTTAGCGGCCATGCTAACACTGCCTAAAACTGGCTACTAAAAGCCAGGAGCGCGGCGGAAACGGCAAATGACCCAGGAGATGACTCAATTGGTATGTTTTTTGTTTGTACAAATAGGACAGTGCAGATCCTCTTTAAAAAGACACTGTGACCCCCCAAAAAATGCCTCTGGGGGATACTTGCCTCGGGGGGGGGGGACCCTCAGTGTCCCAAAGAGGCTCCCCTGGCCTCTGGAGCTTGGGGGAATACAGCAGCACTGGCTCTCCCGAAAGTCTCTCGACAAGGGTGCGCAGGCGCGGGCAATACTTACCTACAGCGATCCTGCGCAGGCGCACTAGCGGCTCTTCCTTCGGAGTAAGGTGGAAATAGCCGAACCCGATCGGATCCGCTCTACTGCGGCTGTTCAGGGTGTGTGTGTGGGGGGGGATGCCTTGCTGGATTGACGGGACACCGGAGGACGGGGGAAGCCTTGTTAGGATCCTGAGGCTTCCCCCTCCTGAGGTGAGTATCCCCCAGAGGGGGTATTTTTCATTACAGGTTTTCTTAAAGAGACTCCGTAACAAAAATTGCATCCTGTTTTTTTATCATCCTACAAGTTCCAAAAGCTATTCTAATGTGTTCTGGCTTACTGCAGCACATTCTACTATCACCATCTCTGTAATAAATCAACTTATCTCTCTCTTGTCAGACTTGTCAGGCCTGTGTCTGGAAGGCTGCCAAGTTCTTCAGTGTTGTGGTTCTGCTATGAACTCCCCCTTCCAGGCCCCTCTATGCACACTGCCTGTGTGTTATTTAGATTAGAGCAGCTTCTCTCTGCTCTCGTATCTTTTACAAGCTGGATAAATTGTCCTCTGAGCTGGCTGGGCTTTCACATAGTGAGGAATTACAGACAAGGGCAAAGCTGTTTGCAGGAAGAAAAGAGCAGCCTGAAACTTCAGTGCATGAGAACTGCAGGGGGAAAGAAACACACAATGATCTCTTGAGATTCAAAAGGAAGGCTGTATACAGCCTGCTTGTGTATGGATGTATTTTCTATGTGTGGACATACTGTACATCAACCTACTTCCTGTTTTGGTGGCCATTTTGTTTGTTTATAAACAAACTTTTTAAAACTGTTTTTAACCACTTTTAATGCGGCGGGGAGCGGCGAAATTGTGACAGAGGGTAATAGGAGATGTCCCTTAACGCACTGGTATGTTTACTTTTGTGTGATTTTAACAATACAGATTCTCTTTAAATACGGTGACCATACGTCCCGCTTTACCCGGGACGCGTCCCGCCTTCGGGGGGCGCTGTCCCAGGCTGCATGAGGTCCCGGGAAACGTCCCGCTTTTAGCAGCGGGACGTCCCGGCCTCGGGACTCTGGCCGCCGTACATGAACTAGCCGCAGCGTCTCATAGACGCTGTGCTAGTTCATTCCCCGCAGCCCCGCTCCAACAGCCTGCATTGTCCTCCGGCAGGCAGAGCAGGGCTACGGGAAGATGGCGTCCGGAGGCGGAGCCCTGTACTGGAGACTGTCTCCAGTACAGGGCTCCGCCTCTGGACGCCATCTTGCCGTAGCCCTGCTCTGCCTGTGAGCCTGCACACACACAACAGAACACCTGGCTGCGTGAGGGGATTTCTGTCAGGTGAGTACATGCTTTTTCTTTCCAGGTGAAATGTGCCCCCAAACATGTCAGCACAAAAACCCAATGGGGGCAAACATGTCAGCACAAAAACGCAATGGGGGCAAACACGTCAGCACAAAAACGCAATGGGGGCAAACATGTCAGCACAAAAACGCAATGGGCCCCATTGCGTTTTTGTGCTGACGTGTTTGCCCCCATTGCGTTTTTGTGCTGATGTGTTTGCCCCCATTGCGTTTTTGTGCTGACATGTTTGCCCCATTGCATTTTTGTGCTGACATGTTTGCCCCCATTGCATTTATTTTCTGTTGTGTTGACATGTTTGCCCCCATTGCGTTTTTGTGCTGACCTGTTTGCCCCCATTGCGTTTATTTTGTGCTGACATGTTTGCCCACAGTGCGTTTATTTTGTGCTGACATGTTGCCCGCAATGCGTTTATTTTGTGCTGAAATGCTGCCCGTAATGCGTTTATTTTGTACTGACATGTTTGCCCGCAATGTGTTTATTTTGTGCTGAAATGCTGCCCGCAATGCGTTTATTTTGTGCTGAAATGCTGCCCATAATGCGTTTATTTTGTACTGACATGTTTGCCCGCAATGCGTTTATTTTGTGCTGACATGTTGCCCACAATGCGTTTATTTTGTACTGACATGTTTGCCCGCAATGCGTTTATTTTGTGCTGACATGTTTGCCCCCATTGCGTTTTTGTGCTGACGTGTTTGCCCCCATTGCGTTTTTGTGCTGACATGTTTGCCTTCATTGCGTTTTTGTGCTGACATGTTTGCCCCTATTGCGTTTTTGTGCTGACATGTTTGCCCCCATTGCGTTTTTGTGCTGACATGTTTGCCCTCATTGCATTTTTGTGCTGACATGTTTGCCCCCATTGCATTTATTTTCTGCTGACATGTTTCCCCATTGCGTTTTTGTGCTGACCTGTTTGCCCCCATTGCGTTTATTTTGTGCTGACATGTTTGCCCGCAGTGCGTTTATTTTGTGCTGACATGTTGCCCGCAATGCGTTTATTTTGTGCTTAAATGCTGCCCGTAATGCGTTTATTTTGTACTGACATGTTTGCCCGCAATGCGTTTATTTTGTGCTGACATGTTGCCCGCAATGCGTTTATTTTGTACTGACATGTTTGCCCGCAATGCGTTTATTTTGTGCTGACATGTTTGCCCCATTGCGTTTATTTTGTACTGACATGTTTGCCCCCATTGCGTTTATTTTGTGCTGATATGTTGCCCGCAATGCGTTTATTTTGTGCTGATTAGAGATGTGGCGAACTGTTCGCCCGGCGAAGATCTCTGGAGCTCTTACTACTTCCGGGTCGCACTGACCCGGAGTAGTACGCCTGCGCTGCCCGGCGGAGCGCGTCCTCGATCGCGCTCCTGTTGCCGGGCATTCTCTGCGCATGAGCGTGACGTCGTTCATGACGTCACGCACATGCGCAGAAAGTGCCCGGCAACAGGAGCGCGATCGAGGACGTGCTCCGCCGGGCAGCGCAGGCGTACTACTCTGGGTCAGTGCGACCCGGAAGTAGTAAGAGCCCCAGGGATTTGGAGATGTTCGCCGGCGAACGGTTCGGGAACCGTTCGCCACATCTCTAGTGCTGATATGTTGCCCGCAATGCGTTTATTTTGTGCTGAATTAAATGTTGCCCACAATGCGTTTATTTTGTACTGACATGTTTGCCCCCATTGCGTTTATTTTGTACTGACATGTTTGCCCCCATTGCGTTTATTTTGTGCTGACATGTTGCCCGCAATACGTTTATTCTGTGCTGACATGTTGCCCATTGTGTTTATTTTGTGGTGTATGGGGTAACTGTTGCTGCATTTATTAATTAATGGTCATAGTTGGCTATGTTTGCTGCTTTGGGGTTACGGTATACTATTAAATAGCATCACACAGTTTCTGCACACCCATGATGCGAATCCTCGTTTGACCACATCATGGCGTAAACACTGCTTTCTTATGCCTCGCTGTTACATCATTGAGTTAGCTCCGCCCATAGAATGTCATGGCCACGCCCATTTTTCGCCGCGCCGCGCTGCACGTGCCGCATGAACACGTTTGTTGGTGCGACGGTCCCTCACTTTTTGCCGCCCCCCCTTCCCCCCCGCCGCCCTGTCCCAGGTTGAGCCTACAAAAATCTGGTCACTGTACTTTAAACCTTCACTTTTAAAGTATTTTTCTTCCTATACTGGACTGATTCCTGCAAGTGAAAAGCAATATGCGAGGCCTGATGTTTGCGCTCGTGCGATCCATGTGAACTTACAATCCAGTTTTCCTTAATATGATTAGAGATAGAATTTCATCGCCATCTGCACAAAATACAGCTAATCCTTTCCCAGCGTCGCTCACAGATTAGCGGCTGCGGTTTTCCTGCAGGGACAGCGATGTGGTGCATCATTCACACACTGATTATTTGGGCTCTGCAAAAGTTTCGCCATTTATAGAAGTGAATCCCCAGCAAGATGCAGATTTATCGTGCGTAATTCCAAAACGTGCCTTGAAGCGGGTGAATGTCGCCTGTTTAACCCCTTCACAGCCCTGAGCAATTTTCCTGCATCTCGGCAGCAGCAGTGGTCGGATATTCTAACTAGGGTGCTCATTCGCATTCCGCTGAAAATACATTTCTGCATTTCAGAAATCAGCATTTCTGGTCGGGATTCCGGCAGAAATACCGCATTACCGCTAATATGTCATTTTAGCCCAATCACAGAACTCAGAAGCTTTGGACCAATCAGAGAATGCACAAAATGATTAAAAAAAAAAAAAAAAAAAACTACTCAGAAATCGGAATAGGAACCAGAAATTGGAAATCCACGGTAATCGGCATTGTCAGATCGGCAAAATCAGCCTTTCTGGCCACCCCTAATTCTAACCTCTTCATAACTTAGAAAACCTGTAACGACAAAGTTCCCCGGGGGGTACTCACCTTGGTAGGGGGAAGCTTCCGGGTCCTATCGAGGCTTCCCCAGTCCTCCTGTTCCCCTCGGCGGTCTCACTGTGCCCCTCCGAATAGCGGGGATGTAAATATTTACCTTCCCGGCTCCAGCGCAGGCGCAGTATCGTCTCTCCGCTCGGAGATAGGCGGAAATAGCTGATCGCTGTCAGTCCGCTTTGCTGCGCAGATGCAAGTCTCATGCTCCTGTGTAGTAGAGCGAACCCGACAGAGATCAGCTGTTTCCGCCTATCTCCATGCTGAGAGCCGCAACAGTGCCACCCGCTGAAGCCAGGGAAGGTAAATATAGCAAGCCTTGTCAGGCTTGTGGAGCCAGGATTGCGGGAGACCTCGGGGGAGCCAGCGCTGGACTTCCTGCAGCTACAGGGGAGGGGGAAGCCTCATTGGGACCCTGAGGCTTCCCCCTCCTGAGGTGAGTACCTCTCAGTGGAACTTTTTTTGTTACAGTCTGTTTAAGGCTAGTTTCACACTAGAAACCATCGTTAGCAATGCGGTGCGTCACGCCCGACGCAACACACCGTCAAAAACATGCCTTCAGGGGACGCTGCTCTATTGTGAGGTGATCCCTGCCTGGCCACTGGCCAAGCAGGAAGTGACACACGCCTCACATGCACTTGGCATCACTTCCTGCTTTGGGTATGCGGAAGTGCACGGAAGCGTATTGTTAAAATACACTTCCATGCATGCGCGCCGCATTGTCGCGTCGGTTAATTTTTACAAATGTCGGCGTCACCATAGACTAGCATGACTTCCAGGCATACGCAGATCGCTGCAACTCGACGCAGCACTACAGAGTTAACGTAGTTCTTGACCTGCGTTGGGGAAGCAGCGACAACGTCACTTCCGTTGTGTCGCCCCAATGCAAGTCAATGGAAATGCACAAATCCAATCATATTTATCAAACTGCCGTAAAATCGGATAATTTTATTGTATAGTGTGTGGCCAGCCACCTTTATACTGCGTAGGTCCTTCTACGCAGTATAGACCATGGCCTAAATCCGGCCCTGTGGACTATACATCACGCGAGTGAGACGTCACCCGCAGTTGCGCGGTACAACACCTGTTCTGGCCGATGAGACATCATCTTGGCAACATACAGAGAAGTGGAAGCAATATGGTGAGACCATTTTATGTTCTAATTGCACTTAGGCGAACTGGATGAATATCGTCTTGGCATGACGCAGCAGGAATCTGTTGATTGATCAGTACCCTCCCTACATGACAACAGCAATACGAAGAAGTGATGGCTGATCAGTTGCATTATAGATATGGATCCATAAATGTGGAATGTGATCACAATTTGACAATATGCAGAAGGAACTTTGTTTCTTGTATGGAACTATTTCTTTGCCACGACCTTATTATGTCTGTAGGCCGCAGCCAGGGTCATTATAGTGGTTTACACTTTACACCACCCGGATATACAGTGCGCACTGTGAGGACATTGCCCATTAACCCTTATAGGGATTTTAATATAACTAGTGTTTTAAGCATACTGTATTGTAATAAGTTATATTTTATTGCAGAAGCCCATGTTGTCATTATAGTGTACTTGAATTGTATCCCAGCAATATTATTGTGTATACTTGGTTGGTGGGTTATTCAAGTTTTGGTCAGTTTACCTTAAGGCTCAATCGTTATAGAAAAGCATTGGTTCCCTTGTTGGGAAGCTCAGTGATGGCAATCTGTGACAATGCTATGGATGAGTGACCTCAGTGTGTTACCTCAGCAACACATCCCTGGAAGTCATTCTACAATGTTTCTAAACATGACTCCCCTCTCCCCCGTGTTGGGCTTCCTTTGACGAGAATCCATTCTGCATAACTTCAATGAAACAATGAATTTTATTACCGCTTCAGGCACAGCGGCACAGGGAAAGTTTAATCCTCTAATGCAATCAGGAATGATTGCACGGTGCTGTCAGCTTTTGTATGGAGGCATGTGTTCACAACGGGGGTGTGGGTGGGGGGGGGGGGAGATATCTGGATAGAGGGGGGAAAAGAATCAGTGACCGACCCACAGAAATGGCCAACCCTCAGCTGAAAGAGCCTCATCCGAAGACAGATCTGCTCAATAAATGCTTCTGTACCCCTCAGCCACAGTCATGGGTCTCCAACAGGCAGCAAGCATATGCAGGGCAGTGATTTCCAGCCAGCACCAGCAACCACCTGCCATTACCACTACCATTCCAAATTCATAAAAATGGAATCTAATTGGCTGCTGTGAGTTGATGGCTAGCCCAAAATGACCAAAATCCAAATTCCCAAAATTCTTACATTTTCATATGGTATTCCGAAAGGATTCCAAAGTTTGTATTTCAAAACTTTAATTATTTTTCGCATTAACCATAAAGTGATACATGAATTTGTGAAAATATGTTCACAATAAGTTAGGATTTTGATTTTAATTTTCACATTTTTGCATAGAATTTTCTTATTCACATTTATTCAAAGGAAAAACATTTGGGCATTACACAAATGTTTTTTTTTCAGGAATTCTGACTTTTAGTTTGGAAAAAAATTGCATCAAAAAAAATTCAGAGTTTGGAATTCTGCAAAATCCATGTGCTCATCTCTAGTTACGTCAAGTAAGTATGGTCCAGTGTTAGTATCGCCTGAATCATCGTTTGTTGCTATGGTCCAGAGTTTGTTACCTGAATCAATGTTTATTGGTATGGTCCAGTGTTAGTATTACCAGAATCAACGTTTGTTGGTATGGTCCAGTGTTAAAGGGTTCCTGAGAGCAGTAGATAAAAATGAAATCTGTACTTACCTAAGACTTCCTCCAGCCCATTGTAGGCCGCGAGGTCCCCGGGCGTCGTCCTGGCTCCTCTCCCGCTAGCGACTTCATTACTGGCAGCACCCGGGGCGAGTGTTGGCCCAACACTTCCTGAACGGTGACGCTTCGTGTCATCACGCCGGCCGCTACACGTCATCATGCCAGCCAGCGTGACATTCCTGTGCATGCGCGGTTTTCTAACTTTGAACCACGCATGCGCAGGACTGTCACGCCGGCCGACGTAATGACGTGTAGCGGCCGGTGCGATGATGCAGAGCGTCACCGTTCAGGATGTGTTGGGCCGACACTCGGCCCTGGTGTCGCCGGTTGGTGGGGTCTGATCGCTTCCCAGTTGTTTGTTTGTTTTTTTATAAATATTTATTTCTTTTTTTTTTTTAATTTTTCTATTTTTTCTTTATTTTTTTTCCCCTCACCCTCCCTCCCCCAGTCAGCCATTTACAGAGATTGGCTGTGATAGGCTTGAGCTGATCGGCAAGTAGTTAAGAATACAAGTAGTTATATTGCATAGCTATATTATACTGTGGTTTTAACGTTACTTGGCGTTCAGATGTAATTTATCTGTGTGATTAATATTATTGCGGATGTTATTTGCCATTTAGTTGTGCTGTAACATATTTGCTTTGGTTGAAACGTGTCAATGGAATCAATTGCGAGGGCTTTGTGTGGTTTGTGAAAGGCCTTAGTCCTCCATTATTCTCCTTATTGCAGTGAATGGTTCATGGAAGTGTCACGTGACCACAGTAAACATAAACAGGACTTCACATCCTCTCAGTCACTCAGCATGTACTATTGCAATCAGACTCTCTTTTATGAGGTCAGGGAGCACTTTGCAAGAGAGAGAGAGAGAGAAGAGCATGCTGGGAAATGGAGTCCTCTTCTCTCTGCTTGCGTCCTTGAACAAAGAACTGGCAAAATATCCATTGTTGGGTCTGTGCGTGGGAGACACTTAAGAATGGCTTTTATTCTGATATGTAAGGCATTCCAATGGCAAACTTACCCAACGTACACAAATGCAATGAAAATCACTCCCAGAGGATGCTGGGAAAAATCACTAATCACTCAACGATTGCTGGCAAGATGATGTATAATCTAAAGTTCTGACTATTTCTTCTAATCTTTGAAGACTTACAGTTACAAAAATCGTGATCCAACATTTAAATTTTTTTATTTTTAACAAATTCAAAAATGTTGGACAAGAATCTAAATATAGCATAGATTGTTACATGCTGAATTTTCTATGTTAGTTTTATTAAATGATATTATACAGTAGAATAGTACAATAAAAAGTGATGATAAAGAGAATAACACCAACAATTATAATATTGTGAATAACACTGATTAGTAAGGTAAAGATTATTCTGGTTATTGTTATTGATTTACAAAGCAACAACCTATTCCGTGTTGCTGATGTTATTAATAGTATCATTTATATAAACACATGTGTTGGTGCTATTATATAAACAGTACATGAATTCTAAAAATAACTGAGGCTAATTTCACACCAGGACGTTGCGTTAGAGGGGGCGTTAAGGTCGCATAACGTCCCCCTAACGGAACGCCTGGTGGTGCTGGATCTGGACGTCAGAGTGAGCCACGTTGTGCAGCTCACTCTGGCGTCAGTGATGCCGTGATGCGCACTCTTGTGCGCATGCAGCATCACGTGGTCCCGCCGGCCAATCGCCGCACAGAGCGGCTGCTCCAGGAAGTAAACACTGCACGTCACAATGTGCAGTGCATATCAATTAGCCATGTGCCTGGCCGCTCTCCGCTCCTCCCCCACATTACTGAGCATGTGCAAGCAGTCTAACGCGGCTCAGCCGCGTCCAAAGTACTGCATGCAGTACGTTGTCTTGTGACGCAGCGTTACAATGTAACGCAACGTCCGCACTGTGAACAGCCCCATTGATTTTTCATTGCTGTGCGGTGGGGTGCGTTACAGGCTGCTCTAACGTGCGCCTGTAATGTCCCACTGTGAAACCAGCCTTAATCATTAAATTAATAGCACCACTGTATTATTATTATTATTATTTTTTATTTATATAGCGCCAACATCTTCCGTAGCGCAGTACATAGTACAAACAAATAATGGGGAACAAATATACATAAGAAATACAAGACACTGTACAGTCATGACATTGAATAGAATAAATACAGATACATACATAGTTGATATGTAGTTGGTACATATACATATGTTAAAATTACAGCAGTATGAGAAACACTAGGAGGAGGTCCCTGCCCTTGCGAGCTTACAATCTAGAGGGTAGTGGGGAGGAAACAAAGGGGAAGGAAACACCAGGATTAGTGGGTGAGCCAGTGTGCCTTCAGTGCTGCCAGGCGCGGAGCTAGGGGGGGTCGGGGTAGGACAAGTGCCCCGGGGCGCCTGGTCCCCAAGGGCGCCCTCCGCCTGGCTGAGCTGCGGGGTTTTTTTTCATTTTTTTTTTTTTTTTTTTTGGCGGCGGAGGGGAGCAGCGCAGAGAAGAGGGAGAGCTGTGCGGACGGTGGGGAAGGGGGGCCATATCCCCCCTCCTTCCCTCACCTTAGGTGCTCTCTCCCTCCCTCGCTGTCCCCTCCAATGTCCGGGTGGCTGGCTCTTGGCTGGCAGCAGCGGGCGGAACTCACCTCCGTCTCGCTCCAGCGCCGGGCGGAAGTTCGGGTGCGCAGCCGCTGCTCTGGTCTGGACCAGACCAGAGTAGTGGCAGATCCATCCGGCGCTGCGACGAGACGGAGGTAAGTTCCGCCCGCCGCTGCCAGCCACCCGGACATTGGAGGGGACAGCGAGGAAGGGAGAGCAGCTCTTCTCTGCGCTGCTCCCCTCCTGCTGGGGAGGGGGACACCTGACCTGGCTACCTACTCTGGGCACATATACCCCTGCCTACATATACTGGACATATATCCCTGGCTACCTACTCTGGGCACATATACCCTGGGCCCTGGCTACCTACTCTGGGCACATATACCCCTGGCTACCTACTCCGGGCACATATACCCCTGGCTACCTACTCTGGGCACATATACCCCTGGCTACCTACTCTGGGCACATATACCCCTGGCTACCTACTCTGGGCACATATACCCCTGGCTACCTACTCTGGGCACATATACCCCTGGCTACCTACTCTGGGCATATATACCCCTGGCTACCTACTCTGGGCACATATACCCCTGGCTACCTACTCTGGGCACATATACCCCTGGCAACCTACTCTGGGCACATATACCCCTGGCTACCTACTCTGGGCACATATACCCCTGCCTACATATACTGGGCATATACCCCTGGCTACCTACTCTGGGCACATATACCCCTGGCTACCTACTCTGGGCACATATACCCCTGGCTACCTACTCTGGGCACATATACCCCTGGCTACCTACTCTTGGCACATATACCCCTGCCTACATATACTGGGCATATACCCCTGGCTACCTACTCTGGGCACATATACCCCTGGCTACCTACTCTGGGCACATATACCCCTGGCTACCTACTCTGGGCACATATACCCCTGCCTACATATACTGGGCATATACCCCTGGCTACCTACTCTGGGCACATATACCCCTGGCTACCTACTCTGGGCACATATACCCCTGGCTACCTACTCTGGGCACATATACCCCTGGCTACCTACTCTTGGCACATATACCCCTGCCTACATATACTGGGCATATACCCCTGGCTACCTACTCTGGGCACATATACCCCCGGCTACCTACTCTGGGCACATATACCCCTGGCTACCTACTCTGGGCACATATACCCCTGGCTACCTACTCTTGGCACATATACCCCTGCCTACATATACTGGGCATATACCCCTGGCTACCTACTCTGGGCATATATACCCCTGGCTACCTACTCTGGGCACATATACCCCTGGCTACCTACTCTGGGCACATATACCCCTGCCTACATATACTGGGCATATACCCCTGGCTACCTACTCTGGGCACATATACCCCTGGCTACCTACTCTGGGCACATATACCCCTGGCTACCTACTCTGGGCACATATACCCCTGGCTACCTACTCTTGGCACATATACCCCTGCCTACATATACTGGGCATATACTCCTGGCTACCTACTCTGGGCACATATACCCCTGGCTACCTACTCTTGGCACATATACCCCTGCCTACATATACTGGGCATATACTCCTGGCTACCTACTCTGGGCACATATACCCCTGGCTACCTACTCTGGGCACATATACCCCTGGCTACCTACTCTGGGCATATATACCCCTGGCTACCTACTCTGGGCACATATACCTCTGGCTACCTACTCTGGGCACATATACCCCTGCCTACATATACTGGGCATATACCCCTGGCTACCTACTCTGGGCACATATACTCCTGCCTACATATACTGGGTACATATACCCCTGGCTACATATACTGGGCATATATACCCCTGGCTACATATACTGGGCATATATACCCCTGGCTACATATACTGGGCATATATACCCCTGGCTACATATACTGGGCATATATACCCCTGGCTACATATACTGGGCACATATACCTCTGGCTACATATACTGGGGACACATACCCCTGCCTACATATACTGGGCACATATACCCCTGGCTACCTGTTCTGTGGACATCTCTACCCCTGGCTACCTGTTCTGGGGACATCTATACTGCTGGCCACCTATTCTGGTGACACCTATAGACCTGGGGCTACCTATTTTTGGGGAACCACTGCTGTCAGATTGAGTGTATTTTGGGGAACTGCTGCCAGGTGAGAGGTGTCTACCATATTAAGGGGGCATTCTGCCTATTTATGTGAAATGCTGTCTATTTATGTGCCTCATGACTGCTGAATTTGTCTTGTTGGGGGCCTCATGGTTACTGAATTTGTCTTGTTGGGGGCCTCATGATTTGTTGGGGGCCTCAAGATCGCTGAATTTGTCTTGTTAGGGGCCTCATGATTGCTGAATTTGTCTTGTTAGGGGCCTCATGATTGCTGAATTTGTCTTGTTGGGGGCCTCAGGATTGCTAAATTTGTCTTGTTGGGGGCCTCATGATTGCTGAGTTGGTCATGTTGGGGGCCTCATGTTTACTCATGATTGCGGAATTTGTCTTGATGGAGGGGGCTCATGATTGCTGAATTTGTCTTGGAACATGCTGGAAGGTACATACTGAGGGAGGGTGGGTGAGCGTGAGCCTGCTAACCTCCATGTACATTTGAAGGGGCGTGACCAAATGTGGAGCACCCATAACCACGCCCACATTTGGTCACGACCCTTCACCTTAGGGGGCGCATTAATAGTCTTTGTCCCCGGGCGCTGAAAACCCTAGCTACGCCTCTGAGTGCTGCCTATAGCAAATTATAGGCTTTTCTGAACAGGTGTGTTTTCAGAGTACGTTTGAAGGTTTCCAGACTCGTGGCATGACGAACCGGCTGAGGGAGAGAGTTCCAAAGGAGAGGGACCGCCCGTGAGAAGTCTTGGATGCGAGAGTGAGAGGAGGTGACTAGGCTGGAGGACAAAAGGGTCTCCTGTGAGGAACGGAGGGTCCTGTATGTGTATAAATGAATATATATAAATAGCTCAATAATCATCATCAACTTATTTGTAGTAGTAACAGTAGAGAAACAGAAATGCTTCATGCTAAACTATGAAATAATCGCTACATGCGATTCCAATTTCGATTTGGGATTTTTAATCGATTTTCACATGCAATTACGATTTCCGATTTCTAATCGGTACTGTATGCTGCGTTTTTTTCAGCGTTTTTTTTTTGATAGCATCCAGGAAAATCGGAATCCTAAATGGGAATCGCAAATCGGATTTGCAGTGTGCAGGGGGCCTCTGGATGATGATTATTATTAAATGGGCACTAATAAGAACTTTGATAACTAATGATGATGATAATACCTGTAAATATAAACGATTATCATTTTTCATGGTGGTAGCACTGACAGAGATTTGCTATGACAATAAATAGTAATAATATTTGATGATGATGACAATGAAAGGGTGAACAGTTTATTATAAATGTATCAGTAATCCTCTTTTTAATAGAATGATGATAAAAAGGTGAACGTTTTATTGTAAATGTATTAATAAACCACTTTTAATAGAATTAAAAGAGTATGTGTACGGCCTTGTTCACATTATAAGCGTTTTTTTTTAACTCAATTTTTATTGAAGTTTTTCAAATTTTAAAACAATTATGACAGTTGAGACATGAAAACATCTTATAAAGATATTCATATAACTTGTCAACAAGACAGAGTAGGTATATAAAACAGGATTGTATATATGCATAGCACGTATCCGACCTTTTCTCTCTCATGACACAACCAAAATGTTAGTACATGCTCTTATTATATCTCGATTGGACTATTGCAATATATTGCTTGGTGGACTTCCAACTAACCAACTAACACCGCTCAATTCTGTACTGAACTCTGCTGCTCGACTCATTCATCTCTCCTCTCACTCTTCCTCTGCTGACCCTCTCTGTCAAGCTCTTCACTGGCTACCAATTAATGAGAGGATTCAGTTCAAACTCTTAACCCTAACCTACAAAGCTCTCCAAAATTTCTCTCCCCTGTACATCTCCTCACTAGTCTCCAGATACCAACCCAACCGCAATCTCAGATCTGCACACGAGCTTCTTCTATCCTCTTCTACAATTACCTCCTCACATTCACGTGTACAAGACTTCTCACGTGCCTCACCCCTCCTCTGGAATGCCCTTCCACAACACATCCGCCACTCTCCCACCTTCGAAATCTTTAAACGCTCCCTCAAAACCCACCTTTTCCGACAAGCATATTCTCTAGCTTAGGCCATGCACCCACTAAATACCCTAATTACGCACTGGCTGTACATATACTGTATACATCCCCACCTCTTGTTTCCACCCCATTCCTTTAGATTGTAAGCTCGCAAGGGCAGGGCTCTCACCCTTTTGTGTCATGGACTGTTATTAATTTAATTGCTTGCACACTGTTAGACATTTATACATTTTAGTCATCATGTTAAATCAAATTGTAATCAGCAGTGCTGTATCTTGTATCAGTGTTTATATTTGATGTATATCATTGTCTGTATCATTATGCATCCCTTGTTTGTTTTCTTACATTGTACAGCGCCACGGAATATGTTGGTGCTTTATAAATTAATAATAATAATATGCTTTCATCATTCAGGAGGCTAATGACAACACTAATAAACCACAATAAGTTATCCAATAACCGCACACTTGGGTTTTTGTAAAATTTTAAGCACGGGCGATTTTCAAAATCGCCCTGAAAGCTGCAATGATTCTCTATGAGAGAGTTCATATCTGAGTGGTTCGTTTGCGATCCGCTCAGAGAATCGCTGCTTGGGCCATTTTTGAGGCGATTTGCCTCAATGGAAGGTATAGGAAAAACGCAAAACGCTCACAAAATCACTTTGGCAAGCAATTGCGTGAGCGTTTTTTTAAAAAAAAAAATACATTGTATTTATTGTTTCTAGATTTTTTTCCAGCTCAAAAGACGGAGGCGCTCTGCAAAAGCGTTTACAAAAACGCCCACAAAAACAAGCGAATGCGCAGAAAAACACCGGAAAACGTTTAAAAAAAACGTGGAAAAAAAGCCCACCGCAGACGGACTCGCGAGCTTACTGTTTACACAGAGAGATTAAGAAGCTGTATAAAGTCAAATCAGTTTAAAAAAAAAATGAAAGTAAATAAAAAAGTAAATAAATGATTATTAGTATAAATATTATTATATCTGTGATGCACTGATTATTCCTCCCCTACAAAGAATCACATTGGAAAAAAATACTATCCTATGGATAAATTATTCAAACTTCTCGGGGGCCTGTTACTTTATAAATGAAATAAAAGCAGTAGAAAAAAAAATGTGTAAACTGTTTTTTTTTTTTTTTTTTTCCTTCCAAGGCCTGACTCAGTGAATAAAAATCATGAAGTCATTCAATTTTAAAACCTCAGGGCAATCAGGGGTATAAAAATGCAAAGTGTAGAGATTCTCTCGGGACTGATGGTAGCAGTCAGATCGTCAGATTAGACGCTTTAGACTCGCGCAGCAGCAAAGAACAAAAATTGAAAAAATAAACCCTTGTAGAAAAAGAATCAGAAGAAATGTGGGGATGGGGGAGAGAGAGACTGGCCAATTAATACATTAAATTTTGCAGAGTGCTCAGATGAAGAGGGAAAGCAGGGGGGTGAGGTTTGACTTTTCTCTGGTGTTGCTTCTCCATCCCCTATAAGTTGAGGCTTCCCCCCCTCCCCCATGATAACCTTGGCTCCCTGCAGCCGCTCCTGGGATGCTGCTGCTTTCGCTCCCCTCTATATCAGCTGCTACAACCCATTTCATGGCTGACTGCTGGTACAACTCTTCAACTCCTTTTTCCTTTCATTTTTTTTTTAAAAGACATTCACCCTGCTTCCTTGTCCACAGATGTGAAAGGCTGGCTGAAGGTCTCATCATTTATCCAGTTAAACCTTGTACTCCAGTCCTGAGTCCTGACTGATAAACAGGCTTTATCTGGTAGTCAATGAGCTCTTTGTGCAGCCTGGGAAGCAAAGTCTATGGGAAAAAATAATACATTTATATTATTGTGTATCGGAATTAAATATAAATGCTAAGGATATTATCAGCTTAGAAGGCAAACTCCATGAATTTCCAATAAATCTTGAGTGTTACCTCCACTCTAAAATCCTCATGTAAATAGTTTTGGGCTATTATTAAAAAACGTGTAGAGCATTGTTATCAGTATTATTATTATTATTATTATTTATTTATATAGCACTGACCTCTTCTGCATCACTTTACATAGTACATAGTCATGTCACTGACTGTCCTCAGTGGAGCTCACAATCTAATCCTGCCATAGTCTAATTTCCTACCATATTATTATTTATTTATATACCACTGGCATCTCCTGCAGTACATTACAGAGTACATATCACTGTCCTCAATGGAGCTTACAATCTAATCCTTCCATGGTCATAGTCTGATGTCCTACCATATCATTATTATGTATGCATTCATATAGCACTGACATCTTCTGCAGCACTTTACAGAGTACACAGTCATGTCACTGACTGCCCTCAGAGGAGCTCACAATCCCATCCCTACAGTAGTCATAGCCTAATGTCCTACCATATTATTATTATGTACTAGCTGATGACCTAGTGTTGCACACAAACACTCATTGACCAAGTTTGTGAGCTTTTGGGTCCTTTGCATCAATAATTTTTATTTTCCCATTGAAATGAAACAAATATGATTGGCTGTTTGTGCCCCCCATCTTTCTGAATTTGAACCCCAGTCACCCAATAACCAACTGTACCAGGTTTGAGGCTAGTGCCATTAACCGTGCAAGAATGGCAGCAATTAAATATTCCCCTTGAAAATAAATAGGTGAATTTTGATTGGCTTTTTAGGCTCCACCCACTTTTCAGAATATTTATCTCACTCACCCAGTGACCAACTGTGCACAGTTTGAGAACCCTGCCAATAACAGTGTAAGAATGGCTGCAGTTTAAATATTCCCACTTTTTGTGACCTTGACACACAGTCACTCAATTAAGTTAGTAAGCTTTTTGGCATCAAAATTGTGTGAATGGAAGCAGTTTATCCCGCAAAGAGATCTAATTGGCCATGTGTCTCCGTCCCTTTAGTGAATTTGAACCCCAGTCACTTAATGAGAGACTGTAGCAGGTTTGAGGCTTCCGCCACTAACAGTGTAAGAAGGAGAGCAGTTTAACCAGTTCACCCCTAAGTGGTTTATACCCTAACGGACCAGAGCAATTTTCACCTGTCAGTGCTCCACCCTTTTATTCCCTAATAACTTTATTACTACTTATCATAGCAAAATGATCTATATCTCGTTTATTTCACCACCAATCAGGCTTTCTGTGGGTAGTACATTTTGCTAAGAATTTTTTGGACATTCTTAATAATGGAAAAAAAATTATTATTTCTAAGTTTTTGGCCATTATAGGTTTAAAATTAAACGTTCTTCTGTGGTTAAAACCAACATATTTTGTTTGCTCAGTTGTCCTGATTATTAAACCATTTAAATTATGTCCCTATCACAATGTATGGCGACAATATATTATTTGGAAATATGGGTGTTATTTTTCTGTTTTGTTTTTTGTCCGGTCCATAATTACAAGCCCCTATGTAGTAAAGTTATAGTATTTTCAGGGGGAATATTCCCTGTAATTTTACTTTTTGGCCACAAGATGGCGCTAGTGAACACTCTCCTGTTTAGGAAGTGTTCACTTTTTTTTTTTTTTTTTTACATTTTACTAAACTGTGACGGCTTCCTGTTTTATGAATGGACGCGGCCATGTCCATTCATTCCAGGCATTGTGATTGGGTAAAGGACCAAAAACGTCCTGTTGTCGTTAACAGGCTCAAACAGGACGTTTTAATAAGTCAGTTTGCCGTTAATTGGTTAAATATTCTACTTGACAATCAATAGGTGAGTTTTGATTGGCTTTTGTAGGCTCCACCCACTTTTCTGAATATTAATCCCAGTCACCCAGTGACCAACTGTATCAAGTTTGAGAACCCTGCCATTAACAGTGTAAGAATGGTTGCAGTTTATATTTTGCCATGTAAAAAAATGAGTTATTGGCTTCGTCCACTTTTTCTGACCTTGACATACAGTCACTCACTGACCAAGTTTATGAGCTTTGGGGTCCTTGGCATCAATAATATGTCTATTCCCATAGTAATTAAACAAATATGATTGTGGCTCCGTTCCTTTCCAGAATTTGAACCCCAGTCACCCAATGACTGACTGACTGGTCAAACCAGGTTTGATGCCTCTGCCATTAACAGTGTAAGAATGGCAGCAATGTAAATATTCCCTTTGAAAATCAATAGGTGAATTTTGATTGGCTGTTGTAGGCTCCACCCACTTCCCTGAATATTAATCCCAGTCAACCAGTGACCAACTGTGCAAAATTTGAGACCCATGCGATTAACAGTCTAAGAATGGCTGCAGTTTACATTTTCCCATTTAAAATCAATGGCTGAAAAGTGATTGGCTGTTTTATGCTCCGCCCACTTTTCCTGGATTTGTAGCCTCGGTCACCAAGTGAACAATTGTGCCAAGTGTGGGGACTCTGGCTTGATTACTGTGAGAATGGCAGCCTTTTACATTTTCTCCATTGACATGAATGGGTAAAATCTGATTAGCTGTTTGTAGCTCCGCCCAGGTGTGCAGGGGGGACGCGAGACCCCCAGAACATATCATCCCAGGTAGTAAGGGATCTATATAACAAGTTTCGTTAAAACAGTTAAGGCTTTGTGGTCTTTGGGATCAATAATTTGCATTAAAATGAAAATATCTGATGGGATGTTTGTGGCTCCACCCCATTTTCTGTATTTGAACCCCAGTCACCCAATGACCAACTGTACCAGGTTTGAGGCCTGTGCCATTAACAGTGCAAGAATGGCAGCACTTAAATATTCCCCTTGAAAATCAATAGGTGAAGCTTTATTCACTTTTGTAGGCTTCACCCGCTTTTCTGAATATTAATCCCATTCACTGACTGACCAACTGCGCAAAGTTTAAGAACCCTGCCATTAACAGTGTAAGAATGGCTGCAGTTTACATTTTCCCAGTGAAATTTGTATTTGTCTCCACCCACTGATGATCCGGCGTTGCCCGGGTATGTATTTGACTGGTGTTGGTTCTGCCCACTTTTTCTAACCCTAACACACAAACACTCAACGACCAAGTTTGTGGTCTTTAACATCAATAATTTGTATATTCCCATAGAAATTAAGCAAATCAGATTGGTTGTTTGTGGCTGCGCCCCTCTCCAGCATTTGAACCCCAGTCACTCAATTACCAACTGTAGCAGGTTTGAGGCATCTGCCAGTGTAAAAATGGCAGGAATTTAAATATTCCCCTTGAAAATCAACAGGTGAATTTTGATTGGCTATTATAGGCTCCACCCACTTCCCTGAATATTAATCTCAGTCACCCAGTGACCATCTGGGCAAAGTTTGGGAACCCTGCCATAAACAGTGTAAGAAGGGCTGCAGTCTACATTTTCTCAGTGAAATTTGTTTTTGGCTCTGCACACTTTTTGTAACCTGGACACAAAGTCACTCAATGACCAAGTTTGTGCGTTTTGGGGTCCTTGGCATTAATAATTTGTATTTTCCCAAGAAATGAAACTGTTTGTGGCTGTGTCCCCTTTTCTGAACTTGAACCCCAATGACTAACTGTACCAGGTTTGAGGCTTGTGTCATTAACAGTGCAAGAATGGCAGCAATTTTAATATTCCCCTTGAAAATCAACAGGTGATTTTGATTGGCTTTTTTAGGCTCCACCCACTTTTCTGAATATTAATCCCAATCACCCAGTAACCGGCTGTGCAAAGTTTGAAAACCCTGCCATTAATAGTGAAGAAGGGCTGCAGTTTACAATTTCTGAGAAAAATCTGTTTTTGACTCCAACTACTTTTTGTAACACTACTCAATGACCAAGTTTGTGAGCTTTTGGGTTCCTGGCATCAAAATTGTGTGAATGGAAGCATTTTATCCAGAAAAGCAAATCTGATGGGCTGTTTGTGGCTCCGCCCCTTTAGTGAATTTGAACCCCAGTCACTTCATGACCGACTGTAGCAGGTTTGAGGCCTCTACCATTAACAGTGTAAGAATGACAGCAGTTTCAATATTCCCCTTGAAAATCAATAGGTGAATTTTGATTGGCTCTTGTAGGCTCCACCTACTTTTCTGAATATTAATCCCAGTCACCCAGTGACCAACTGTGTCAAGTTTGAGAACCCTGCCATTAACAGTGTAAGAATAGCTGCAATTTATATTTTCCCATGTAAAAAGTTAGTTGTTTTTGGCTCTGCCCACTATTTCTAATCTTGACATATAGTCACTCAATGACCAAGTTTATGAGCATTGCGGTCTTTGGCATCAATAAGTTGCATTTTACCATTGAAATTAAATACATCTGATTGGCTGTTTGTGGCCTGCTCCCTTTTCAGAATTTAAACCCCAGTCTCCCAGTGACTGACTGTACCAGATTTGAGGCCTCTGCCATTAAGAGTGTATGAATGGCAGCAATGTAAATATTCCTCTTGAAAATCAAAAGGTGAATTTTGATTGGCTGCTGTAGGCTCCACCCACTTTCCTGAATATTAGTCTCAGTCACCCAGTGGCCAACTGCGTCAAGTTTGAGAACCCTGCCAATAACAGAATGACTGAAAATAATCTAAACAATCTGATTGGCTGTTTGTGGCTCCACCCCTTTAGTGAATTTGGACCCCAGTCACCCAATGACTGACTGTGGCCCAGTGCACACCAAAACCGCTAGCAGATCCGCAACACGCTAGCGGTTTTGGGAGCTGATTTCAGAGCGATTCTAGGTATGTTTAGAGAGGTTTTCTAAACATACCTAGCGGTTTTGGGTGCGTTTTTGTGTAGCAGATTACACATATTGTTACAGTAAAAGCTGTTACTGAACAGCTTCTGTAACAAAAATGCCTGGCAAACCGCTCTGAAGTAGCGTTTTTCAGAGCAGTTTGCGTTTTTCCTATACTTTACATTGAGGACGAAACGCTTCCGAAAACCGCAAACGCGCAGCAGGAGGCGCGTTTGCAGCTTGGCAAAAACCACAAACCGCCGGTGTGCACCATCCCATTGCAATACATTAGACAAGCGTTTTTATAGGCGGATGCGGCCGGCGGATCGCTCCAAAAACCGCTCGGTGTGCACTGGGCCTGTATCAGGTTTGAGGCCTCTGCCATTGACAGTGTAAGAATGGTAGCAATGTAAATATTCCCCTTGAAAATCAATAGGTGAATTTGGATTGGCTGTTTAAGGCTCCACCCACATTTCTTAATATGAAACCCAGTCACCCAGTGGCCAATTGTGCCAAGTTTGGGAACCCTGCCATGTAAAAAATAAAGTCACTCAATTATCAAGTTTATCAGCTTTGGGGTCCTTGGTATCAATACTTTTTATATTCCCATTAAAAAATAAACAAATCTGATTAGCTGTTTGTGGCTCCGCTACCTTTCTGAATTTGAACCCCAGTCACCCAGTGACCAACTGTACCAGGTTTGAGGCATCTGCTATTAAGTGTATAAGAATGGTAGCAGCTTAATTATTCCCTTTGAAAATCGAAAGGTGAATTTTTATTGGCTGTTGTAGGCTCCACCTACCTTCCAAAATCTTAATCTCATTCACCCAGTGACCAACTGTGCAAAGTTTGAGTACCCTGCCATTAAAGGTGTAAGAATGGCTACAGTTTATATTTTCCCAGTAAAATTAGTTTTTGGCTCTGCCCACTTTTTGTAACCTGGACACACAGTCACTCAATGACCAAGTTTGTGAGCTTTCAGGTTCCTGGCATAAAAAATGTGTGAATGGAAGCAGTTTATCCACCAAGGAAATCTGATTGGCTGTTTGTGGCCCCGCCCCTTTAGTGAATTTGGACCCCAGTCACCCAATTACCGAGTGTAGCAAGTTTGAAGCCTCTGCCATTAACAGTGTAAGAATGGCAACAGTTTAAATATTCCCCTTAAAAATCAGTAGGTGACAGGGCCGGGCCGAGGCATAGGCTGGAGAGGCTCCAGCCTCAGGGCACAGTGTAGGAAGGGGTGCAGAATTCATTCAGCTGTCATTCCTAATTGTGTTTGAAGCAGAAAGAAATAAGAAAAGGAATACATGGCAGTGACAGCATGCCAGATAACTAGATATTAAGGTGTTAGGGAGGTTGTGGGCCCTGTGGCACCTCTTAGTCTAACAGCAATCAGTGTTTGATGGCTGGGGTGGCAGGGATGGAGGGGCACACTTTGTGGTCTCAGCCTTGGATGCTGGAGGACCTTGTCCTGGCTCTGGCTGCAAGCCAGATAACTAGATATTAAGGTGTTGGGGAGGTTGTGGGCCCTGTGGCACTCTTAGTCTAATAGCAATCCGTGTGTGACAGCTGAGGTGGGATGGATGGAGGGGCGCACTTTGGTGTCTCAGCCTTGGGTGCTGGAGGACCTTGTCCCTGCTCTGATAGGTGAATTTTGATTGGCTGTTGTAGGCTCCACCCACTTTCCTAAATCTCAACCTCATTCACCCAGTGACCAAGTGTGCCAAGTTTGAGTACCCTGCGATTAACAGTCTAAGAATGGCTGCAGTTTACATTTTACCATTTAAAATGAATGGCTGAAATTTGATTGGCTGTTTTATGCTCCGCCCACTTTTCCTGGATTTGTAACCTCGGTCACCAAGTGACCAACTGTGCCAAGTGTGGGGACTCTGGCTTGATTACTGTGAGAATGGCAGCGTTTTACATTTTTTCCATTGACTTGAATGGGTGAAATCTGATTTGCTGTTTGTAGCTCCGCCCATGTGTGCAGGGGGGCCGCGAGACCCCCAGAACATATCATCCCAGGTAGTAAGGGATCTGTATACCAAGTTTCGTTCAAATCGGTCAAGCCTTTTTCGCGTGATCGCGGGACATACATACGCACGCGCACGCACACACACATCCGATTTTATATATATAGATTTATTATATAGCAGTGACCTCTCCTGCAACACTTTTACACAGTACATAGTCATGTCACTGGCTGTCCTCAGAGGAGCTCACAATCTAATCTCAGCCGTAGTCATAGTCTTATGACCAGTGATGAGTGAAAATGCCAATATTCTTTTAGCATTTTTTGCGAAAATAATGTTAAATTTGATTTTTGAGCGAAAATGCCATTGAAAAGAAGTTTTTGTTATAGTTTTAAATACAACCTTTTTTCGTGAACAACCCAAAAAAATGTTATGCGAAAATGACTTTGGTGAAAATTTGGAAGCAACACTGCTAATGTCCTACCACATTATTATGTACTTATATAGCACGGACATCTTCTGCAGCACTTTACATGTCATGGCTGCCCTCAGAGGAGCTTACAATCTAATTCCTACCAATGTCTTATGTCCATCATAGTCTAGAGCCAATTTATTGGGAAACCAATTAACTAATCTGTATGTTTTTGTGATGTGGGAGGAAACCAGAGTATCCGGAGGAAACCCATGCAGATACATGGAGAACATACAAACATGTTTGGCACAGATAGTGCCCTGGCTGGGACTTGAACTGGGGACCCAGCCAGCTCTGCAAGAATCGAGTGCTATCCACTACCTGGTGGCTTAAAATAATTTGAGAATTGGCTAGGTTCCTTTATTTTGCCTCTCCCTTTTGGAGGTGGGGTTCACCCTTTAAACATCCAATAAAAAAATTATTCCGGTGAACATGCAATTTCTAACTCAATCCAACCTGTTTTTAGAGAGAGTAACCATTTACAGAGAACCTTTTTCAACCACCCAAGTGTGGGATGGGCTTTCCACCAATTCGCAGAAGGTGGTTGGTTGCTATATACCCAACCAGGTTTTTGAGTTCCTCCTTTAAGGTGGCTGGATAGTGTACTTGTTAGGGCTGAGTGGCTGGATAGTGTACTGGTTAAGGGCTGAGTGGCTGGATAGTGTACTGGTTAAGGCAGGGCCTGAGTGGCTGGATAGTGTACTGGTTAAGGCAGGGGCTGAGTGGCTGGATAGTGTACTGGTTAGGGCTGAGTGGCTGGATAGTGTACTGGTTAAGGCTGAGTGGCTGGATAGTGTACTGGTTAAGGACTGAGTGGCTGGAGAGTGTACTGGTTAAGGCTGAGTGGCTGGATAGTGTACTGGTTAGGGCTGAGTGGCTGGATAGTGTACTTGTTAAGGGCTGAGTGGCTGGATAGTGTACTGGTTAGGGCTGAGTGGCTGGATAGTGTACTGGTTAAGGGCTGAGAGGCTGAAAAGTGTACTGGTTAAGGGCTGAGTGGCTGGATAGTGTACTGGTTAAGGGCTGAGTGGCTGGATAGTGTACTGGTTAAGGGCTGAGTGGCTGGATAGTGTACTGGTTAGGGCTGAGTGGCTGGATAGTGTACTGGTTAAGGGCTGAGTGGCTGGATAGTGTACTGGTTAAGGGCTGAGTGGCTGGATAGTGTACTTGTTAAGGGATGAGTGGCTGGATAGTGTACTGGTTAAGGCTGAGTGGCTGGATAGTGTACTGGTTAAGGCTGAGTGGCTGGATAGTGTACTGGTTAAGGGCTGAGTGGCTGGATAGTGTACTGGTTAAGGGCTGAGTGGCTGGAGAGTGTACTGGTTAGGGCTGAGTGGCTGGATAGTGTACTGGTTAGGGCTGAGTGGCTGGATAGTGTACTTGTTAAGGGCTGAGTGGCTGGATAGTGTACTGGTTAGGGCTGAGTGGCTGGAAAGTGTACTGGTTAAGGGCTGAGAGGCTGAATAGTGTACTGGTTAAGGGCTGAGTGGCTGGATAGTGTACTGGTTAAGGGCTGAGTGGCTGGATAGTGTACTGGTTAAGGGCTGAGTGGCTGGATAGTGTACTGGTTAGGGCTGAGTGGCTGGATAGTGTACTGGTTAAGGGCTGAGTGGCTGGATAGTGTACTGGTTAAGGGCTGAGTGGCTGGATAGTGTACTGGTTAAGGGCTGAGTGGCTGGATAGTGTACTGGTTAAGGGCTGAGTGGCTGGATAGTGTACTTGTTAAGGGATGAGTGGCTGGATAGTGTACTTGTTAAGGGATGAGTGGCTGGATAGTGTACTTGTTAAGGGATGAGTGGCTGGATAGTGTACTGGTTAAGGGCTGAGTGGCTGGAAAGTGTACTGGTTAAGGGCTGAGTGGCTGGATAGTGTACTGGTTAAGGGCTGAGTGGCTGGATAGTGTACTGGTTAAGGGCTGAGTGGCTGGATAGTGTACTGGTTAAAGGCTGAGTGGCTGGATCACATCATAATACATTTTAAAAACATGTCTTTGTTAATAAATCTGCAGTGTGGCTACTTCCTGCTTTCATGGAATCAGACATATTGTTATCATCCTGTGTTTACAAATTAGCTGCCATGCCATGGCAGAGGAGAATCCTGAGCTGACACAGGTGAGAGATCAAATTACAGTTGCCATTAGTCACAGATAAGGGGGGTTAGACAAACTAAAAGGGGCCCATACACTGGTCGATTTCAGCCATCGATCGATTGGAAATTAATTATATCGAATCAGCCAATCGATTGATTTGCAGCCAATTTCGATCGATCTGATCTATCTGACTGGATGGAAAATCTAGGTTGATGGCCCACAGAGTTGCATTGCATCTAATGGTCCAATAATGCATTTAGATCGATTTCCAATAGATTTCATTTTGAAATCTGTTCCTAGTGTGTGGCTCACATCAGATTCCTGTCAGATTCAACTTCACAGGTATCTGCCAGAAATCTATCTGATGGTTGAATCTGCTGCAAATCTATGTGTATGGCCACATAAACTCTCTAAATACATACAGGGTGCATTTCTCTATAGGTGGCCATACACTCGTTAGATTAGCAGCAGATAGATCATCAGATAAATTTCTGATCTATCTGATGTGTTTAGGAACACATGTTTTACTAGGAACAGATTTCCAATAGATTTCAGTTTGAAATCTATTGAAAATCGATCTGATGGCATTTTTTTGCCATCAGATTTCCATTAGGGCCAATGCAAAATGATAAGCGATCTAAACGGATCGACCTAAATTTTCCAGCATGTCAGATCGATTTGCAATCGACCAATCGATTTTTGATTGATCGATCGGCCAGAAATCGGCTCAGTGTATGGGCCCCTTAAGTTTTCCTTCTGTCCTGTGCAAGAGTTCAGGTCCACTTTAATCAAGGCTCTTTCAAATAGTCACTTCTAATTAGAAAGCGTTCTTACCAAGCCAGAGTTCTGATAAGATCATGAACTAGTGATTCTGGAGTGTCAGAATGCGGCTTTTACAGTAAATACGGTTTTTACTTATCTTTGCTATACCGTATGTACCTAACGTACTGAGGGCAAACTGAGGTAACATATCACAGGAAATAGTCCTCCTGGGGGAACCTACAACAGCCAATCAAAATTCACCTATCAGAGCAGGGACAAGGTCCTCCAGCACCCAAGGCTGAGACACCAAAGTGCGCCCCCCCATCCCTCCCACCCCAGACATCACACACTAATTGCTATTACACTAAGAAGGAAACAGGGCCCACAACCTCCCCAACACCTTAGTATCTAGTTATCTGGCTTGCAGTCACTGCCATGTATCCCCTTTTCTTATTTCTTTCAGCTTCATACACAATTAGGAATGACAGCTGAATGAATTCTGCGCCCCTCCTACACTGCGCCCTGAGGCTGGAGCCTCTCCAGCCTATGCCTCGGCCCGGCCCTGCTACTGGCACACATGAAAAAAACCGCACCAACTGCCATTATCTATGCCCACACCCCCTAACAATGCGATAGACTAAAAAGTTATTTTTGTTGTTGTAGATATACATATGCACAGAAGGAAATACCTGTTGCTTAGCAGTTGGAAAACGTTATTTCCCACAATGCAACAAGGTTCACAGACAGGAGACTGTCAGGACCATGGTCATGACTAGAGATGACCAGAACTGTTCACAGCGAACAGGCAATGGGGAATGACCCTGGGGTCATTTCAGCATTTGTCATGTTACTGCGAGGATGCTTTCCTGGCGGCTGCGCATCCTTGATCGCGCGCCTGCAGCCGGGAGTGCTCTGAGTGACGTCATGTGCAGGCGCGCAATCAAGGACGCACGGCCGCCGGGAAAGCGTCTGCGTAGTAATCTGTAATATGATGAATGCGGCATTTACCACGAGGTCATTACTCATGGCCTGTCAAGGCCAGATTTTTACTCTTTACCGCCCAAGGCCACTGTTACCACCTACCCCCCTTCGGTATAGGTAGCGAGATTACCCCCCCCCCCCCCCCCTTTCCCTTACAGTATAGGTAGCCAGATGACTCCCTTAATCCCTCCTTTTCTTACCCCACCCCCCCTTCAGTATAGGTAGCCAGCTCGCCTTCACACCGCAGCAGCCTTTAGTGTCACTTATTTCTGCGCTCGTCTCCAGTGCAGAAGCTTCCGCTTCCTTACCCTCTCCAATGCTGCCCCAGTCCATAGCCGCCGGCCACAATGCAAACGTGCACAGAGAGCAAGGTGGCACTGGCTGCTGCACAGGCGGCTAATAGCAGAGTACCGCAGTCAGGCGCTCACCTGATCTCCCTGCATTGCAGCATTTGCAAGCTTGCCCCAGTTTAGCCTGCTACTTTGGTGCCCTTGCTCCTGTGGTGCCCTAGGCCATGGCCTAGGCGGCCTTGCCCTAAATCCGGCCCTGTGGCAGTGGCCTGTTCGCTTCGAAGTTCAATCCTTGGTTACAGTTCCTCTTTAAACATTCCCCCCACATGTAGCATCTTGTTCCGACACAGACACGACAAAATGCCATGACACGCATAAAAGAACGCCATTTGATAACACATATATTTCCTGCATACTTTTTGTGTATTTATGTAAAACCTGCAGTCGACAGGGGAGGCAGATTACCGGGCGAGGTGCTCATGCGCGGCCCATTATAACACAATTCATATGCCGGTTAAAGCAAATAATTGGTAGCGCAATTCCTCAGGGCTCCGGCTTTCATCTGCTTGCTTTGGAGCGGATCTCTGCGGCGCAGCCTCAACCTACAAACCGCTTCTGTTGTTCTCTAAGCCGCTACTCAGAAGCGGGCGATATCCAGCCTCGTAGCTCGTTATAAAGTTTAAAAAGACGAAACAAAACAGCCTCCGGGTTGTAATTAGCCATGATCAAGCCAGAGAAGTTGTATTTTTGGGAGCGACGGGGTTCCCTTATTACAGCCAAGCGGTTGTGCACTTGTTGCCCATCGAGCGAATGTGAAGCATTGCGAGTTTGTGCGGACTTCATAGTGGTAAGCAGGCCTGAATTTACCTCTCTGGAGCCTATAGGCACAGTTGTCCTGGCACCTTAGACTTTGCCCTTCATGAACTTACAAACTTCCACCAAACCACACCAAAGTGCGCTTGCTGGTCCTTCTCTCTTACCTCCCTTGCCCATCATAGGTAGCTACAGCTGTCCTTTAATATTGAGGGTACACCTGGCTACCTAATGCTAAGTAGCTAGAGGTTCCCCCAAGTATTAGGTAGGTGTGAGTAACCTCTCATTTACACTCTCATCAGGACTCTGCATAGGAAAGGAGGGAAGGAGGCCCTCCAGGGAGGGGAGTGAGCCGCCTTTTCATTATCAGGTGCCTGTAGGCACAGGCCTACAGTGCCTCATGGTAAATCCGGCCGTGGCGGTAAGCATTGTCGTAATTGTACACGATTAGTTATTTATACGTGGCAGAGATTCAGCTTGGAAGGCCAGATGGGTTTCATGAGGCTCCCTTGTTTTTTAGTATGGCGATAGGACAATATGAAAGAGGTTTTGTTTGCTTTTAACCTCCCTGGCGATACAATAAAATCGGCAGGGAGGCGGCGCAGCATTTTTATTTTTTTTTAATCATGTAGCTAGCCTGTGCAGCGGCCTCCCCCCACCCCTTCCGATCACCTCCGGTCATCAGAGCAAACAGGAAATCCCGTTCAGAATGGGATTTCCTGTTTGGCTTCCCCCGTCACCATGGCGATGATCGGGATGACGTCATCGACGTCATCCATGTAATGGCATCTGGGGGAGTCCCAATCCACCCCTTAGCGCAATCACGGGTGATTGGCCAGGCTGCGCCTCTAACGCGGCAGGTAGCGGCAAATCGGCGCAGAGCGGTGGCGATCGGCTTGTACACGCAGCTAGCAAAGTACTAGCTGCGTGTAACAAAGCAAAAAAAAAAGTGTGGAAATCGGCCCACCAGGGGCTGAGAAATCCTCCGCGGCGGCTTAGCCCGAGCTCAGCTCGGGATTATCGCCCAGGAGGTTAACCTCCCTGGCGGTAAGCCCGAGCTGAGCTCAGGCTATGCCGCGCAGGAGGATTTCTCCGGCTCTATTGGGGCGATTCGCCCCATTCAAAGTGCTGTGCGCGCAGCAAGCACTTTGCTAGCCGCGCGCACAGCTTGATCGCCGCCGCTCTGCGGCGATCGCCCGCACGCAGCGGCGAAAGAGGGCCCCCCCCGCCAGAGCCCTGCGCTGCCCGGACCAATGAGTTCCGGGCAGGGCTATGGGCTGGATCGGGTGCGCCTGACGTCAGGACGTCGGCTGACGTCCATGACGTCATTCCGATCGTCGCCATGGCGACAGGAAAAGCCAAACAGGGAAACGCGTTATATACGCGCTCCCCTGTTTGCTATTAGTGCCGGCGACGATCGCACTAGAGGGACACATGCGCCATCTAGTGGTGTTTCATGTAGCTACCACTCTGGTAGCTTTACATGAAACAAAAAAAAAAGAAAAAAAAAAAGGATTTTTGCCCATTTGGAAAAAAAAATTAACCGCCAGGGAGGTTAAAGGAAATCTAAAGCCAAAAGTAATAAAACTGTTTAACGTACCTGCGGCTTCTTGCAGCCCCCCTGGAGCCATCCTGCATCTGCACTGTCCTTCCGAGACCCTCCAGCCAGCAGCGGTGACCCCCAGTGGCGCAGCTATGGAGCTCGGGGCCCCGGGGCGAGATTTACATTGGCCCCCCCAAGCACTCTTTACGTAACACTTGATACGGCGCAACAAAAACTGCCAAGGTCATCTACAGTATTAGAGGTGCAAGAAGGGGATAGGGACAGTGTTTTAATGATTACTACCATTCAAAACATCTATAGAAGTGATTATTACTACCAGAGGACCAATAAACAGCTTATACTTTAGTTTAGGAAGGGTCCCATGGGCCCCTCTGGCCAAAGGGCCCTGATGCGGTCGCTACCTCTGCAACCCCTATTGCTACGCCCCTGGTGACCCCCACAAAGCTGGCTACGTGCCTTCTTAGTCCTCACCATGCACTCTAGCTGCCGGGGGCATCCTGCACATGCGCAGTACGAGAAACTCTCGTACTGCTCGGGCTGCGTATGTGCAGTAGCCTCGGATTAGCCGTGACTGGCCAGCTGTGAGGGGGTGGCCACTGCTTGAGGGAGGAGCTCGGAAGGATGCAGCGGGCACAGGATGACTCCAGAGAACTGTAAGAAGCATCAGGTAAGTTAAACTGATTTTTTATTTAGGCTTTAGTAACCCTTTGAATCATTTCATTGGGGCACATTTACAACATATCAGTATTTAAAGAGGAACTCCAGTGAACATTTTACTGTTGGCAGGTGATGTAGCTGCTGCATGGTTTTTGGCAGTTGGAAACAGCTGTAACAGCTATTTTCCACAAAAGTTTGAACTTTTCTTGTGGGAGGGGTTACTTGTGGGAGGGGTTTCACCACAATATCAGTCATACAACGCCCCCTGATGGTCTGTTTGTGAAAAGGAATAGATTTCTTAGGTAAAAGGGGGTATCATCTACTGATTGGGATAAAGTTCAATTTTTGGTCGGAGTTTCTCTTTAAATCAAGACCATGGGCATAGCAATCACCGCTGCGTCCCCTGCCATCGCAGCAGGGCCCAGAGGCTTTGGGGGCCCCTCCTCCTCCCTCTCCCCAACCACAATTGCAGCCAATTAGCAAAAATACCTCAGTGTTCGCTCACAAAAAACATGTACAGGAGTGTGTGTAATTCTTTCCTGCTTCCAGATGATGCTTCCCTGCAGAACACTCTCTGCTGCTATTCGCCACCTCCCGATCACGTGACCCGCATGGGGTTCGGGGACCAAGGGGGCCCCTTGCTATCATCTTTGCAGGGGTGCCCTATAAAGTCTAGTTACGCCCCCGATACTTTTTAGTACTTTTTCTATTGTAAAGTGCTGCAAATAAATCTTTTAAAACAAAAATGAGAAATTATCTCTTAGAAGAAAAATGTAATAGGATATGGCCCCTGGTCTCAGCTGCTGCTCCATAGAGCACAACAGATCACTGTCTGACATCACTGATGACATCATAGGCACAAGAAAGCATATCCGCTGTGATTAATTTGATCAGTGATAGTCATGGACGTTAAAGGGAACCTGAACATACATTAAAAAAAAGTTTCACTTACCTGGGGCTTCTGCCAGCCCCCTGCAGCCGCCCTGGAGCGATCCTCCGTTCCCCCGCCGTGGCTTAGTTTCATTTCCGCTGAATTGCAAGTCAACGGCCACTGCGCTTGCATGGCCTGGCCGCGCAGGTCCTCACTCTTACGCACGTCGCTGTTACCATCCTGCGCGGGAAGAGATTTCTCTTCCTGCGCATGCCCAGGATGGCGCAGTGGCTTGTCGACTGGCCAGTCGTTGGCAACCAAAGTTAGCCGTGGCGGGGGACCAGAGGATCGTTGAGTGACGGCGTGGCCACAGGTCGGCTGCTGGGGGCTGGCAGAAGCCCCAAGTAAGTGAAATTCTATTTTTTAAAGTATCAGGTTCCCTTTAAAAGGAAACTTTTTCATTTTTTCTGAATATTTCTGTTTTTGCTGCTACTGAATAATAAGAAGCCCCGAGACAAACTGCTGGTTTCAGCAAACTTGTAAACACTCTGTTTATTTAGTGGGATGATTATGGGATAGTGGGGGGAGAGAAGAGCCTCCGCTGTCAGTCATCATCTCCTGTCTTCACACTTTCTGCTGTTCACAGCTAAATTTGCATAATCGCACGTAGATATCCCACAGAAACTTATGAAACATATGCTGCGCACACACGTGTGTATGTATATATATATATATATATATATATATATATATATATATATATATATATATATATATATATATATATATATATGTTTATCATGTCAGAGCAGAGATTTGTGTGTAAGTACCCAGGCTTACAGGATGTCCAGAAGCAGGCCAGGAAGTTGTGTGGGCATTTCAGGCGGTCTTACACGGCCATGGCATGCTTGGCCGATATTCAGCGGAGAAACAACTTGCCGGTGAGACGCTTGATTTGCGATAGCCCGACTCGCTGGAATTCAAACCCTCCTTATGTTTAACCTCCTGCTACAACAGGAGAAGGCCGTCAACCAGTATCTCTACTACTACAGTAGAAGGACACACTTTGGGGAGATGGGGATGTTCTTGCGAAGTACTGGACACTGATGCGTAATGCCTGCAGGCTAATGCGGCCGTTTTGACAAACATGGTGAATTGCAGTGAAGGCGCCATCAGTGACTTGATCCCATATGCTTTCTTCCTGTAGAGTGGCCGTGCGTAGAGTGGTGGATAAAGCTGTGGAGGAGCGTGAACAGGAACAGGAGGAAGAGTTGTGGGGTCAATTCTCAGAACCAGATGTTTCCTCAACACCTGCGGCAGCACAGAGGGGGGAGGAGGAGGAGAAGGAAGAGTTGTGTGGGGAAGAGTCAGATGATGAGGAAGGTGTTTTTTTTGGAGGAGGAGGCGGAAGAACAACCGCAGCAGGCGTCGCAGGGGGCGTGCTGCTCAACTTTCCCGTGGTATTGTTTGTGGCTGGGGGAGGAGAAGAACTTACCTGACAATCATCACTGAGGAAGAGCAAGAGGAGATGGATAGTACCTCTGCATCCAAATTTGTGCAGATGGCACCTTTCATGCTGTCCAGCCTGTTGAGGGACCCCCGTATAAAAAAACTCAAGGGGAATGACCTGTACTGGGTGGCCTCACTACTAGACCCTCGGTATAGGCACAAAGTGGCGGAAATGTTACCAACTCACCAGAAGGCAGAAAGGATGCAGCACTTGCAGAACAAGCTGGCAACTATGCTTTACAGTGTGTTTAAGGGTGATGTCACAGCACAACGGAATAAAGGTACCACTGCCAGTAATCCTTCTCCCATGTTCACACAGGCAAGAACAGGACGCTCCAGTGATCTCATGGTGATGTCGGACATGCGGACATTCTTTAGTCCAACATCTCGCTTTAGCCCTTCCGGATCCACCTTCCACCAACGCCTCGACCGGCAGGTAGCCGACAACTTCTGTCTTGCCCTGCCTCCAGCGTCCTGTCAGAAAGGACCTTCAGCGCAGCTGGAGACATTGTCACTGAGAAGAGAAGTCGCCTAGGTCACAAAAGTGTTCAGTACCTCACCTTTATCAAAATGAATGAGGCATGGATCCCGGAGGGCTACTGCCCGCCCGAAGACTAAGTCAGTCCCCACACTCAGCATCTCTGCCTGCAGGCCGTGTGACTGCCTGCCCCAAGACTAAGTCGCTCCCCACACAACACCTCTGCCCGCAGGCCACTTGACTGCCTTCTCCGCCACCACCAACAGGGTCCAGGACTCCAGGCGGATTCTAGAATTTTTAAGGCCGCTGCCAGAATAATTTTTCTGGTGCGTGTACATGCCTGCCTAATTTTTCTGGCTGCACTGCAGCTGCAACAACAAAACAAAAGGCATGTACATGTGCCCATTCCCCTTCGTGATCATTACTTTGCCGCGGTGAAGGGGCTTGCGTATCACAATGAAGCAATGACCACCGGCTATATGAGTGACCCAAGATAATAAGGTCGTTGCTTCATTGTGAACAGACCAAATTCCATCAGCTGGACAGTCACTGTTGTTCTGTCATTGAG
This sequence comes from Hyperolius riggenbachi, assembly GCF_040937935.1. Classification (NCBI taxonomy): domain Eukaryota; kingdom Metazoa; phylum Chordata; class Amphibia; order Anura; family Hyperoliidae; genus Hyperolius; species Hyperolius riggenbachi. The sequence continues at coordinate 491,515,289 of NC_090648.1, forward strand.
CAACCTCATATGGGCTTGAAAACCGCTATTGCCTGCACTCTGGCCATGGTGCGCACCAGTCCAGCAGTACACGAATTACACTACCTAATTGATGTATACACATGCAAGATGTTTTAAAGCACTTTAGGCCTGCAATTTAGCATTCAATGTTATTTCTGCCCTTAAAGGGGAACTGAAGAGAGAGGTATATGGAGGCTGTCATGTTTATTTCCTTTTAGACAATACCAGTTGCCTGGCAGCCCTGCTGATCCTCTGCCTCTAATACTATTAGCCATAGCCCCTGAACAAGCATGCAGCAGATCAGGTGTTTCAGTGGTTCAGACTTATAAGTCTGATCTGACAAGACTAGCTGCATGCTTGTTTCTGGTTTTAATCAGATACTACTGCAGAGAAATAGACCAGCAGGGCTGCCAGGCAACTGGTATTGATTAAAAGGAAATAAACATGACAGCCTCCATATACCTCTCTTCAGTTCCCCTTTAAAACGTTGCTTTGCGTCAAATCCATATTTTTCCCCGGGACTTTTGGCATGTATCCCACTCCGCCATGCCCCCCTCCAGGTGTTAGAATCTTGAAACCTCTTTTCCATCATAATTTTTTTCAAAATTTTCAAGTTCGCCTCTCCATTGAAGTCTACTGCGGTTCGCGAAAGTTTGTGCGAACCCAAACTTTCGCGAAAGTTCGATGTTCGCAAACCAAAAATCGGAGGTTCGAGCCATCTCTAGTTACCAGAGCAATCTTTGGTCCATTTAAGAAGGACTAAAGATTGCCCTATGTCAAGTGTTTGGTGGTGAAGTGGATTAATAAGGTGGCCCAACACCATACAATAAAAATGATCCAATTTATGGAAAGTTGATAAAAACAATCGATTGTACAGAAAAATCGTAAGCCATTTTTCATTTCCTTTTGTTTGAGAAATCTGAGTACTTACTTCCTGTATATAAGAGGAACCGCTCTCCTGTCTGCGGATCAACCGCTGATGTTTGTGCTGCATGCCGCGTCGCCGGACATTCAGGAAAGTCTTCAAGGGGAAGGGCTGTGGTGGAGGGAGGGGCCGCCGACTCCAGTCCAGGAGGTGAAAGAGCGGTGGCCAGGGAAGGAGGGGGGGCCACCTACCTGGCTAACCCATACTAGGGGCACCTATACCTAGCTACAAATACAGCGGCCACCTATACCTGAGTAACCTGTATTGGGGGCACCTATGTCTGGCTACCTATCTACATATACTGAGGGTGTTTTTTTTTTTTTGGGGGGGGGCGCACCACGGCTATAACATGCAGTGCAAATTGTCAGGTTCTCTGTGCGATCATTCCAAAAGAAAGGGGGGGGGGGGCGCATCCTCACAAGTTTGCCTCAGGCAGCAAAAAGTCTACAACCAGCTCACAATCTAATCACTACCATAGCATACAGTGGTGTGAAAAACTATGTGCCCCCTTCCTGATTTCTTATTGTTTTGCATGTTTTTCACACTTAAATGTTTCTGCTCATCAAAAACCGTTAACTATTAGTCAAATATAACATAATTTAACTCAAAATAAAGTTTTAAATGATGATTTTTATTATTTAGTGAGAAAAAAAACTTCAAATCTACATGGCCCTGTGTGAAAAAGATTGCCCCCCTTGTTAAAAAATAACTTAACTGTGGTTTATCACACCTGAGTTCAATTTCTGTAGTCACCCCCAGGCCTGATTACTGCCACACCAGTTTCAATCAAGAAATCACTTAAATAGGAGCTATCTGACACATAGAAGTAGACCAAAAGCATCTCAAAAGCTAGACATCATGCCAAGATCCAAAGAAATTCAGGAACAAATGAGAACAAAGTACTGTAATTGAGATCTGTCAGTCTGGTAAAGGTTATAAAGCCATTTCTAAAGCTTTGGGACTCCAGCGAACCACAGTGAGAGCCATTATCCACAAATGGCAAAACATGGAACAGTGATGAACCTTCCCAGGAGTGGCCGGCCGACCAAAATTACCCCAAGAGCGCAGAGAAAACTCATCCGAGAGGCCACAAAAGACCCCAGGACAACATCTAAAGAACTGCAGGCCTCACTTGCCTCAATTAAGGTCAGTGTTCACGACTCCACCATAAGAAAGAGACTAGGCAAAAATGGCATGCATGGCAGATATCCAAGGCGCAAACCACTTTTAAGCAAAAAGAACATTAAGGCTTGTCTCAATTTTGCTAAAAAAAAATCTCAATGATTGCCAAGACTTTTGGGAAAATACCTTGTGGACCGACGAGACAAAAGTTGAACTTTTTTGGAAGGTGTGTGTCCCGTTACATCTGGCGTAGAAGTAACACAGCATTTCAGCAAAAGAACATCATACCAACAGTAAAATATGGTGGTGGTAGTGTGATGGTCTGGGGTTGTTTTGCTGCTTCAGGACCTGGAAGGATTGCTGTGATAGATGAAACCATGAATTCTACTGTCTACCAAAAAATCCTGAAGGAAAATGTCCGGCCATCTGTTTGTCAACTCAAGCTGAAGCGATCTTGGGTGCTGCAGCAGGACAATGACCCAAAACACACCAGCAAATCCACCTCTGAATGGCTGAAGAAAAACAAAATGAAGACTTTGGAGTGGCCTAGTCAAAGTCCTGACCTGAATCCTATTGAGATGTTGTGGCATGACCTTAAAAAGGCGGTTCATGCTAGAAAACCCTCAAATAAAGCTAAATTACAACAATTCTGCAAAGATGAGTGGGCCAAAATTCCTCCCGAGCGCTGTAAAATACTTGTTGCAAGTTATCGCAAACGCTTGATTGCAGTTATTGCTGCTAAGGGTGGCCCAACCAGTTATTAGGTTCAGTGGGCAATTTCTTTTTCACACAGGGCCATGTAGGTTTTGAGTTATTTTTCTCACTAAATAATAATAACCATCATTTACAACTGCATTTTGTGTTCAATTATGTTATCTTTGACTAATAGTTAACGGTTTTTGATGAGCAGAAACATTTAAGTGTGACAAACATGCAAAAGAATAAGAAATCAGGAAGGGGGCAAATAGTTTTTCACACCACTGTATGTCCATCGTAGTCTAGGATCAATTTTTAAGGGAAAGCCAAATAACTTATCTGTATGTTTTCGGGGTGTAGGAGGAAAAAACAGTGCCTGGTGGAAATCCCACGCAGAGAACATACAATCACTGTGCAGATAGTGCTCTGGCTGGGATAAGAACCAGGGACCCAGCGCTGCAAGGCAAGAGCGCTAACCACTATACCACCATGCTGTGTTAGCAATGCAATCACATTGTCTGCCACAACATGTCAGTGTGAAAGTCGCCTTAGCCTACAAGAGCAGACAGGAATGACTGAAGTCACGTTTCTTGCGCTTGTTTTCTGCACATGAGCAAGAAGTTATGGAGATCTGCTATTGCCTTCTGTTCTAAGAACGTTAGTTATGGATTTCATGATGTATATGTATTTTGGAGTGGCAGTCCCGGGAGTGGGTGAGACAGCTGAGTTGGGGGTCTGTGGTATGTAAATGCAGCTGGCGCTGGTCTCTTAGCTGAGACCCGCTGACCTCGCAGGAATGCAAGGCTGAGCGACTCCCCTCTGTAATGATAATCAGCATCATTGTCCCTCATTGTACTCAGGGTTTCCCCCTCCTGCTCGGCCCGCCCCGCCTGACCTGCAGACTGCGAGGATTTGCCTGTAATGACCTCTCAGGCAGAGGGATAATGGAGGGTGCAACTAATTAATAAAACTAATTAAACTCAAATTCCTCTTCTCTCAAAAAAACCTGCCAGACAGAGACTGGCGCAGCACAAGTCTTTCAGTGAGTTCACACTGTGCGCATTTCATCGCACTACTGCAAGTGTACGCGCCCTCAATACGGTTCTACCCACATGTTCACACCTCTGCGTTTTATCAGATCACATTAGCCTAACGCACAGTCTACAGTGTGAAACCGAGCCCGCTATGTAGTAATTGTTCATGCAACGTAACTAACTTGCATGGTTACACGTTTGTTTTTTGATATGTCCGCATTGCATGACCTCTGAGGTGGTGGTGAGCTCCGTGTTCTAGAATGGGACAGGGGCATGGGCGTCCGCACATATGGCAAAACCGGGCATCTGCCCGAGCCTGGCCGCCCGCTGCCCCTGGCCGCGTGCCCGTGCAGCCAGCAGGAGGGGAACACGCAGAGAAGAGAGAGAGCGCTATGGGCACAGTGGGGAAGGGCGGACGTCTCCCCCCCCTTCCCTCACCTTAGGGGTCTCTCTCTCCCTCGCTGTCCCCTCCGGAATGAAGTGTGCAGCGGCTGGCAGCGGTGGGCGGAACTTACCTCCTCTCGCTCCTGCGCCGGAAGTTCTGGTGCCGCACTCTGGTCTGGATCAGGCCAGAGTAGCGGCTAATCCATCCGGCGCGTGCGACGAGAGGAGGTAAGTTCCGCCCACCGCTGCCAGCCGCTGCACACTTCATTCCGGACTCCGGAGGGGAGAGCGAGAGAGGGAGGGAGAGCCCCCTAAGGTGAGTGCCCATAGCTCTCCCTCTTCTCTCCGCTGCTCCCCTCCTCCTGCACACATGGCCACTTTTTCTGGGGACATATCCCCCTGGCTACATATACCGGGACATATACCCCTGCCTACATATACTGGGACATATACCCCTGCCTACATATACTGTCTGGGACATATACCCCTGCCTACATATACTGTCTGGGACATATACCCCTGCCTACATATACTGTCTGGGACATATACCCCTGCCTACATATACTGGGACATATACCCCTGCCTACATATACCCCTGCCTACATATACTGTCTGGGACATATACCCCTGCCTACATATACTGTCTGGGACATATACCCCTGCCTACATATACTGGGACATATACCCCTGCCTACATATACTGTCTGGGACATATACCCCTGCCTACATATACTGTCTGGGACATATACCCCTGCCTACATATACTGTCTGGGACATATACCCCTGCCTACATATACTGTCTGGGACATATACCCCTGCCTACATATACTGTCTGGGACATATACCCCTGCCTACATATACCCCTGCCTACATATACTGTCTGGGACATATACCCCTGCCTACATATACTGGGACATATACCCCCTGCCTACATATACTGGGACATATACCCGTGCCTACATATACTGGGCACATATACCCCTGGCTACCTGTTCTGGGGACATCTCTACCCCTGGCTACCAGTTCTGGGGACATCTATACCGCTGGCCACCTATTCTGGGGACACCTATAGACCTGGGGCTACCTATTTTTGGGGAACCACTGCTGTCAGATTGAGTGTATTTTGGGGAACTGCTGCCAGGTGAGAGGTGTCTACATATTAAGGGGGCATTCTGCCTATTTATGTGAAAAGCTGTCTATTTATGTGCCTCATGACTGCTGAATTTGTCTTGTTGCGGGCCTCATGGTTACTGACTTTGTCTTGTTGGGGGCCTCATGATTTGTTGGGGGCCTCAAGATTGCTGAATTTGTCTTGTTGGGGGCCTCATGATTGCTGAATTTGTCTTGTTGGGGGCCTCATGATTGCTGAATTTGTCTTGTTGGGGGCCTCATGATTGCTGAGTTGGTCATGTTGGGGGCCTCATGATTGCTGAATTTGTCTTGATGGGGGGGGCCTCATGATTGCTGAATTTGTCTTGTTGGGGGTCACATGATTGCTAACTGCGAGACTATGGAAAAAGCTGAATCATCATCATATGAGACAATAGCATTAAACCTACTTTTTCTGCTTTTTAAAACAGAAAATGAAACTGGGAGGTTCTAAAAAAAATGAATAATTTTTTTCAGGAGTACGATGGATGAAATTGTTTATCTTCACAGTTTATTTTCAACTTAATTTTCCATAATGTTCATGTATGAGTTAAAACGTTTGTATTTAGTTTAAATTGCTGTTGGCACTTTGTGATAGTAAAGTGACTTTGCAGTTTGGACACTCGACCTCCAAAAGGTTCGCCACCATTGTCCTAATCTAATGTCCCACCATTGCTTAGTTCATGTAAACTTGTCTCCACCCACGACCACACCCACATTCTGGTTCATGACCACACCCATTTTTCGGCGCGGCGCGCTACGCGCGCCGCATGACGTAGCTCCATTTTTTGGCGCGCTACGCGCGCCACACAACACCAGCCCAAATTTTTAACTCCCCACTTTTTGCCCCCCCCTGGAAAATTTTCTGCGGACGCCCATGGACAGGGGTACTGTGTAAAGGGGGGAGGAGGAGTTTCTGCTTCCCTCTGTAAAGTACCCCCCAGTGTTACAGGTCATATGGCTTGGTATTACTCAGGGAAGCGGAACCCCACGCTCACGGCTTTGAATACCCTTTGGAACACCAGCCTGCCCAGGGAATAAGGCCTCTTTTCCAAGAGCAGCTGAAGGGGGTGAATTTGACTTTCTGGCCATACTCCATACAATATTTTTTTTTTTCTTTAGATCTTTTACATTTACTCAGTTTTGGTGATTAACCACTTTAGGATTTCTGGTACGCATATCTACGCCCCTTTAAAGTTTACGTGCGGATCAGGGGGGTAGATATGCGTACTGTCACCTTACTGTCGCGTTCACGATCCCCACGCTGTTTTCCGTCGATCCACCGTCGCAGCCCCCTTCATCTGTGATCAGGATGTGAAAATCTTTTTATTCTCAATCCCAATCACCGTTCCCGTGCCTTCCGAGAGCTTGTAAACGTCACACAAGCTCTCAGACCCCACACTTCCATGTTTGGCCGTGTTCTATTAATAAAAAACACGGTCTCAGTAGCACCATCTTGAGGCCAAAAAGTAGAAATACACCTAATTATACCAGTATACTGTTTTACATATTATTTTATTTTATTACTTTTAACCCCTTCCAGCCCTTGCCCACAGTTGCATAAATAAAACACTTGTTTAAAAAAATGAAAAAAATTACATCATTTAATTTTTTTTTTTACATAAATAGTTACCTTAGGGGCTTTTCTAATATGGATGTCATGAGACTATATTACTGTTTATATTTTGCAAAAAAAAAAAGTCTTGTAATAAGTGAAATAGTATCAACAATCCCTAAACGGAAAAAATGCTAATTTATTTCCAGATAAAATATTATCATCATACATTGTACTAGGGACACAATTAAAACGTTGTAATAACCGGGACAAATGTGTAAATAAAACGTGTGGGTGCTATGTTTTTATTTTAAAACTATAATGGCTGAAAACTAAGAAATCATTTTTTTCTTATTATTCCCTTTACAATGTATATAAAATTAATTCATAGCAAAAACTACCACCCAAAGAAAGCCAAATTTGTGGCAAAAAAACAACATATAGATCATTTCAGTGTGATAAGTAACAATAAAGTTATCGCTGAATGAGTGGGAGGAGCGCTGAAATGTGAAAATTTGTTTTGGTTTTTAAGGGAATAAAACCTGTGATCCTGAAGTGGTTAATAGTATATTTTGACAAATCAAAACAATCCACCATACACTATTAAAGAATTGTCCACTATGGCCATTAGATGAAATAAGCAAAAATTGGGGAAATTTGATTTTTCCTTTCTTTCAAAACCCATGAAGCTTTGCAACCTGAGGTAAAATGGCTACAGCCTGCATCAAATGTTAACATTTTAACATATATTAAAAACAATTACAGAACTATGTAAAGCTTTGACAGTGCATAAAAGGCATGCTACAGATACGCTAAATGGATATAGACAAGGTGTGTGTACTTCTCTATGGAGTGGGAAGGGTGTGTACACACATCCAATTTTGATTGGCCAATCACTGGACAATTTTACCCCTTCTATGTAGTACGAGAGATGACATACATATCTGCGCATCTACTCATCCTATTCAAGATTTGTCGACCCTCAATTACTACATGGAGGTGGTTCAATTATTCGACGATTGACCAATCGTATTTGGCCTGGTACACACCTTCAATTTTGATTGTCCAATTGTACCTCTTCCATGTAGTAATAGGGTCAACTGGTCGTGAATATAATGCGCTGCGTAATATGCTGGTGCTTTATAAATACAATAAATAAATGCGCAGATTGTGTAGGTGAGTTGTCATACAACACGGAGGAAGTAAAATCAGTCAGTGATTGGCCAATCAAATTTGGATGTGTATTCAAACAGTAAGGCCTTGTTCACATCTAGTGTGTTCAGAAACGTGTAAAAGCGTGTGATAATTAGAGATGGCCCGAACCGTTCGCCGGGCGAATCTCTCTGGGCCCTGTACTACTTCCGGGTCGCTATGACCCGGAGTAGTACGCATGCACTGGCCCGGCGGTGCGCGTCCTATATCGCGCTTCTGTAGCCGGGCACTCTCTGCGCATGAGCGTGACGTCACGCACATGCGCAGAAAGTGCCCGGCAACAGGAGCGTGATCTAGGACATGCACCGCCGGGCCAGCGCAGGCGTACTACTCCGGGTCATAGCGACCCGGAAGTAGTACAGGGCCCAGAAATGCTGAGATTTTCGCCGGCAAACGGTTCGGGAACCGTTCGCGACATCTCTAGTGATAATGCGTTGGTGCCCATTTTAGTGCGTTGCGGTGCGCTTTTTTTAAGCAGATCCATGCGTTTGCATGAGTTTAAACACTGTTTAGCATGTTCAGCATGTTTTACTCATTGTAGCTGTAGAAGTTGTCAATGAAGATTTGTTTTCATTTGAATTTTTTTTTTCAGTTAGGGGTAAAAAAACGCATGCGCGTCTATGCTCTAAAAAAACGCACTAATTCACTTGCATTGATGTGTGCTGTACAGCTCAGCACACAGAAATGCATGCAACACTACGTTTTTGTAACGCAGCTCAGTGCATGGATGTGAACCAAGTACATTCAATTACATGGGAAAATCAATACCTTGCAGAACGCACAGGACAGTGCGCTGGGAAAAACACCCAGAACCGGCCCTGATGTGAACGAGGCCGTAGGCATAATCAAGCAGTGTCCAGCGGAAGGGGGAGTAGGCAATGCACTTACTCATCCTTGTCTATCCCTAAACAATTGTATGAGACTGCAGTACACTCACTAGCATCTTGGACAAGGCCGCACTGGACGATCAGATTGGTCGAGTTTTGTCTAGTGTGTGTACAGAGTTTACACTAGTCAGCTTGTCAGGGAGTTGGATGAAGTGGAGTCTAGTTGTCTTTCTGTTGAATAATGTGCAGGACAGGTTCTCTTGGCCCCTCCGTCTGTTCACATCTCCCGCTCGGCTGTGAGTTTTATCTCTCTGGACAATATGGCTCCTTAGGCAGGTGCAGCAGGAGAAGAATGCCCAGATCACCAGCTGCCGCCTTATACAGCCCCAGCCCATAATTCCAGGGCAGAGCAGACACAAAAACTTGCTCACCCCTCCGCTGACCCCTCTCTTGTTCGGGGAGGTCTTTGTTTAGCTCTGATGGAAGAGGATGGTGCGACGTGTTCACAGGAGAGCTGGAGAGATCTCAATTATATATTCCATACAATGCCAGCCATAGCATCCCTTCCCTGTTGTCATTTCACAGAGACCAGCATGATAGAATAGAAGTGACAATCATATCTATTCTCTCAACAGGAAAACTTTATTGAGAAGGCTTGTAGCATTCAGTGGCTTAAGGGGAGTGGTTGGGGGCCTCCCACAGCTCTGGGCCCCTCTGCACTTGCAGGGGCTGCTACTCCAATACTTACTAGGGATCAGGGATACGTGCGCATACAGCATACAATGAAAAGTATGCTTCCCTATATCTGTTTAATGTGTGCGTTAAGAGGTAACACACTGCATCAGCGATTTACCATAACGCAACGTTAACGTCACACTGTGACTGTCGCATCGCCTTGCCATTGCAGTGTGGTAAGCTGCGTTATAAGACTTTATAAGTAATGTGCGACCATAATGTCCCACTGTGAACCTAGCCTTAGAGACAGTACATACCTCCCAACTTTTTGAAATAAGAAAGAGATGCTTTAAAGGGATACTGTAGTGGTCATGCCATGTCCTCAATCTCGCTGATATCACCAGGAGCGTACTGCGCAGACACAGACTATACTGGGCCTGCGCAGTACGCTCCTGGTGACATCAGCAGGATCGAGGACACGGCAACGCAGGCGCAGTGGTTTTCAGACTTTAAAGTCTGAAATTCCAGAAGTGAACCGGAGGCGGGGCCAGAGCATCGGTGAATGGCTGCGCGGGCACAAGACGTCTGCGGGGGGCCATTAGAAGCCCCGGGTATGTTCAACTCATTTTCCCCCGACTCCCCTACAGTGTCCCTTTAAGACATGCCCCCCTGCCACACCTCTAACCACGCCTTCCCCCCTCCCCTTTCATCATGTATATCACAAAGATTCATAAAAAGATTCATACAGTCAGCTAAACTAATTTTCAGTAAAAAAAACAACAACATTTATTTACATCGATTTGTACATCAGTCCTGATGGAGGGACAAATGAGGAAGAAAGAGGTACGGGTGGGAGGGGTGGGGATTTGGTTCCCAAAGAGGGACTGTCCCTCTGAAAAAGAACTATGACAGTATCAGGGGACAACCAGGCAATGTGCATTGTTTAAAATAGAATACAGTAGAAACAAATATGGCAGTCAGACTCCATATCCCTCTCACCTTGAATTTAACCTTGTGTACCTAAGGCTAAAACAAATAAAATAAAAAAGAAAGCTTTTATAAGTACCTGGGGCTTCCTCCATCCCCGTTCAGGCCATAGGCTTCCTCGCCGTCCTCCTGAGCCGCTGCAATTCTCCGCTGGCTATTCCGGTAAATACCCCTGTCACCCTCAGTCGCGCTGTTCTGTGCTTGCGCAGCCTAGCCATGCACACCCCCTATCGCACTGCGTCTGTGTGATCGACACGTGTGCAGTACAGCCGGCCTGAGGACAAGAGGTAAGTATAAATGCTTTCATTTCTTTAGTTTCACATTTCCTGATCTGCATGCTTGTTCAGGGATTATGGCTAAACGTCTAAAGGCTCATACACACATCAGACTATGGTCTTTGAAAAAATGAAAGATCACAGACCAATTTTACCACCCTTCATGTAGTATGAGAGCCATACTCTACACAGTCTTTTCTATGGAGCTGAACCCCACATCAGAAAAAAATCTTTGCAAGATGCTGCACACACAGATGCTGTACAGACACAAAAGATCAGTATCTGCAAAAGATCTGTTCCTGCCAAAAATCCATTCCTGCAAATTGCAATGATAGTCTATGAGATCTGCAGATCATCATACACACATGATTTAACTGACATTCATCTGCAGATCTGAAAATCCATCCTGGTGGATCTGATCTGCAGATGAATGTCAGTTAAATCATGTGTGTATGATGATCTGCAGATCTCATAGACTATCATTGCAATTTGCAGGAATGGATTTTTGGCAGGAACAGATCTTTTGCAGATACTGATCTTTTGTGTCTGTACAGATCCGTGTGTGCAGCATCTTGCAAAGATTTTTTTTCTCATGGGGAGTTCAGCTCCATAGAAAAGACTGTGAAGGTATGGCTCTCATACTATATGAATGGTGGTAAGATTGGTTTGTGATTTTTCATTTTCAAAAGACTATGGTCTGATGTGTGTATGTGGCCTTAAGGCTCATACACACATCAGACTATAGTCTTTGGAAAATGAAAGATCACAGACCAATGTTACCACCCTTCATGTAGTATGAGAGCCATACTCTACACAGTCTATTCTATGGAGCTGAACTCCCCATCAGAAAAAATCTTTGCAAGATGCTGCACACACAGATGCTGTACAGACACAAAAGATCAGTATCTGCAAAAGATCTGTTCCTGCCAAAAATCCATTCCTGCAAATTGCAATGATAGTCTATGAGATCTGCAGATCATCATACACACATGATTTAACTGACATTCATCTGCAGATCAAGCAATCATCTGCAGATCTGAAAATCCATCCTGGTGGATCTGATCTGCAGATGAATGTCAGTTAAATCATGTGTGTATGATGATCTCATAGACTATCATTGCAATTTGCAGGAATGGATTTTGGCAGGAACAGATCTTTTGCAGATACTGATCTTTTGTGTCTGTACAGCATCTGTGTGTGCAGCGTCTTGCAAAGATTTTTTTCTGATATGGAGTTCAGCTCCATAGAAAAGACTGTGTAGAGTATGGCTCTCATACTACATGAAGGGTGGTAAGATTGGTCTGTGATCTTTCATTTTCAAAAGACTATGGTCTGATGTGTGTATGTGGCCTTAGAGGCAGAGGATCAGCAGGATAGTCGGGCAATGTGCATTGTTTAAAAGAAAATAAATATGGCAGCCTCCGTACTCCTCTCACTTCAAGTGTGCTTTAAACATTTTTATGTGCTTTTGATTGTCAGTTCTTGTACACTTTAAATCTGCCTGTGCTGAGTACAGATGGTCCATAACATTATGCTGATTCCGACTTGCATGAAATGCAATTCCTTCCGATACTAACCGATATACCATTCCTTCCCTCCTCCCTCATTCTGGCTCCTCCCTCTCAACTCCTCCGGAACACTCAGAAAGCAGACCCGCCTTGTAGTCACTGAGCCGCAAGGTGAAAGCGGACCTGAACTCAAAACTTCCTCTCTGCTATAAAAGATAAGCAACAGCATAATAACCTTTAAAGAACAACATTTCTTCGTTGTGCTGATACAAATCCTGCAATAAATATGCAGTGTGGCTACTTCCTGCTTTCATGGGAGCAGACATATTGTTAACATCCTGTGTTTACCAATTAGCTGCTCTGCCGTGGCAGACAAGATTCCTGAGCTGACACAGCTGAGAGATCAAATTACAGCTTGTGATTAGTCACAGATGAGGGGAAATTAGACAAGCTAAACTCTCTAAATAGATAAATAGATACAGGGTGTTTTTCTTCTGTCCTGTGCAAGAGTTCAGGTCCACTTTAAAGGACAACTGAAGTGAGAGGGATCTAGAGGCTGCCATATTTATTTCCTTTTAAACAATACCAGTTGCCTGGCTGTCCTGCTGATCCTCTGCCTCTCATACTTTTAGCCACAGACCCTGGACAAGCATTATTGTCAGATCTGACAAAATTAGCTGCTTGCTTTTTTTCTGGTGTTATTCACACAGTTCTGCAGTGAAATAGATCAGCAGGACTGCCAGGCAACCGGTGTTGTTTAAAAGGAAATAAGTATGGCAGCCCCATATCCCTCTTGCTTCAGTTCCCCTTCAATGGGAACCTGAAGAGAGAGGTATATGGAGGCTGCCATATTAATTTCTTTTTAAGCAATACCAGTTGCCTGGCAGTCCTGCTGATCCTCTTCCTAATACCTTTAGCCATAGCCCCTGAACAAGCATGCAGCAGATCAGATGATTCTGACGCTATTGTCAGATCTAACAAAATTAGCTGCATGCTTGTTTCTGGTGCAATTCAGACACTACTGCAGCCAAATAGATCAGCAGGACTGCCAGGCAACAGGTATTGTGTAAAAGGAAATAAATATGGCAGCCTCCACATACATGTCACTTTAGGTTCCTTTTAATAACGTATCTCAGTGTAAAGCTGCACTTCATTCATATGTAGCCTTCCCCGCGCTGCTTTGTTAGACTCAGGGATGCTGCCATCTAGTGGCGGCACGCCGGTACTTGTTGTGTGTGACACAACAGCTTGTGTTTACGCTGCGAATTGATCTTGGAGAGGCGAATCAAGCACTTAATTGAAAACCTTTTGACTGAGTGGCGAGCGAGAGACTCTCACGCATTGCTAGACGCGCATTGTCGCCTGATTCCAGATTAATAGCCTGCATGTAAACAGGTATATAATGACTCTTAAGAGCAGCCAACGGATGTGGCCTCCAATTTGTTTGAATTATCAGAATGTGGCAAACAGGTAATTATCTGCCGGTGCTGCATAATAAAAAGCGGAAATGTGTTTATTTATATACAGAACTATTAGCGAGATGTACGAAGGCGCCTATTTATAACCGGGATTTTATAGGTTTATAATGAATCTTCCTGTGGCCCCCGCGAGAGATTGAATTGGGGCGTTATGTTGCTCCAGAACAAATGACTGGAGAAATGTCCCACATAAGTTTCCTGGGTTTTGTAGGACTGCATAACTCACAACTGTCCGTCTGTTGGAGGGACAGTCCCTCTTTGGGAACCCTTTTTCACTGTCCCTTTTTCCCCCTCACTTGTCTCTCTTTCGGGACTTATGTACAGACCTGTGCACACATATGTGTTTTATCTATTGAAAAATGTGCTTAACTACTTTAGCCGCAAGGACGTGAGGCTCGCGTCTGTGCTGTTTTGGGGGCTGCGCACGCGATCGTGCGGGCGGAAGCCCATGATTGCAATGGTCCCGGTGACAGGGGGGATTGGTGGCAGGGGACAAAAGTCCCCTGAGCCAATCCGTGCATGTCCGGAGAGAATGATCACTGTTTTTGTTCAAAAACAGTGATCATTCTCAAATGGTGCCACCGCGCTCCCTCCTGCTCACTCGTTCCCGCCGCTCACGCCACTGATCCTTAGTTCAATAAATGCAAACTTTGTTCCCATTCATGTCTGTTCTAGGCCACCATGATTGGCAATGAGATGCCTGCGTCACTTCCGAGTAACAGCTACGCATTACTTACTATTTAACGTACTTATAGTGTGCTAATAGGAAATAATGCACAAGGACATCTTGAGGCCAAATAGTAAAACTACACCTACATACATTAGGGGATATTTTTTTTTATATGTATGTCAAGAGGGCATATTATTAAATTATGGGCTTGTGATTAGTGATGGATGTAAAACTGAAAAAATGCACCTGTATTTCCAAATAAAACATTGTCACCATACATTGTAGTAGGGATATATTTTGGCATCATAATCTTTGAACATGTTTTAAGCAATCAAAACTTGACATATGTTAATTGTTTTGTTTATTATTTTTGTTATTTGATAATATGTTTAATTAGTTTTTTTACAGATATTTAAACCAAAGTTGGTTATAATTTATAAAAATGGCAGATCTCTCAGACTTTCAAAGAGGCCAAATTGTTGGTGCTCATATGGCAGGCGCTACTGTAACAGAAACTGCCCGAATGCTTGGCATTTCAAGTGGTACTGTCTCAAAAGTAATGACTGCCTTTGAAAGAGAAGGAAGAACGTCCTCAGCAAAGCACAGTTGTGGCCGACAGTCAAAGTTGTCTTAGAGAGACCGTCTGACTCTAAATCAAATTGTTAGAAAAGCTTGCAAGACCACGGCTCCTAAAATCACTGCAGAGCTGAAAGAACACCTACAGAACCCAGTTTCCACAAAAACTGTTCATCGGGAGCTGCACAAATCTGGATTCCATGGAAGAACTGCAATAAGAAAACCTCTGCTCTCAAAGACAAATGTTTCAAAGCGTTTAGGCCCCGTTCACACTTGCCTTTTGCCATGCAAGTGGACCGGATCCTGATCGGATCAGGACCTGATCCGGATCGGAACCGTACGGTTCCGATTCGGATCCGATCCGGATCCGGTCCATTTGCATCAGGCATGCATCAGGCCTCCATCCGGATCCGTGGGTTAACAATAGTGAAATTTCTAAAAAAAATTGTTGGGGTCAGCAGAAGGTGCACCTGGTGCACCTGTAGAATCAGGTTCCTCCGCTGTAGGCCTCACCTCCACCTCCAACATTCTGCCAAACAGCTCCAGCACATCTGTCACTGCTGCTCCACTCCAGACATGCTTGGCCCATGTGTCCCCATCCGAAATGGCCGCTTGAATACGCATAGGAAGTGGGGTAGAACGTCAGGTGTTTGTAGCCCGTGTGTTCTGTGCCTTCCGTTTCCCATTGGTTTCTATTTCCGGATGCTGCAGTCAGGCTCCGGTCCGGGTGCGTGGGCCGGAGATCCGGACCCGAAAAATAGCGCATGTTGGAAAACTGTCCGGAGTCCGGATCAGGTCCGGCTCCGTACTGTACTGAACGGACGCGTGTGAACGTCCGCATAGCCTTTGCATTGCTATGCGGAACGTACGTTCCGTTTGTACAGTATCAGGTCCGGATCCGATCAGTGGATTCCGGACAGCGAACGCTAATGTGAACCGGGCCTAAGAGTGGTGTAGAAATCACCAGAATTGGTCCCTCGAGCTGTGGAAAAATTTGATTTTCTCTGGCGAATCATCGTTTACCTTATTTCCGACCTCCGGCAGAGTGTACGTTTGGAGACAGCCGAAAGAAGCATTTTATCCAGGCTACCTTCTCCCAACCGTAAAACATGGCAGGGGTTCTGTGATGATCTGGGGTGCTATTTCTTGGAAATCCACCGGGCCAATGATTTCCCTTCATGGAAGAATTAACAGCCGAGAATATTTAGGAATTTTGGGCAACCAAGTTCATCCTATGGTTCAAGAACTGTTTCCGGAGGGGAATGCCATCTTTCAAGATGATGATGCCCCAATCCATACAGCTAGAATTGTTAAAGAATGGCGTGAGGAACATACTAATGAAGTTGAGCATCTCATCTGGCCATCACAATCCCCAGACCTCAACATTATTGAGCATTTTTGGTCGTTATTAGAGATGCAAGTAAGAAGTCAATTTCCGCCGCCATCGTCTCTAAAAGAACTAGAGGGTGTTTTACTTAAAGAATGGGCTAAAATTGCTGTATGAATCAATACCTCAGGGAATTGAGGCTGTAATTGCCGCAAAAGGTGGACCTACAACAAATTAACCACTTAAGCCCGAAGGGTTGAAATTTTTTTACATCCGAGCAACTTTCACCCCCCATTCATTTGCCAATAACTTTATCACTACTCATCACAATTAATTGATCTATATCTTGTTTTTTCCGCCACCAATTAGGCTTTCTGTGGGTGGTATATTTTGCTAAGAGCCACTTTACTGTAAATGCATTTTAACAGGAAGAATAAGAAAAAAATGGAAAAAATTCATTATTTCTCAGTTTTCAGCCATTATAGTTTTAAAATAATACATGCCTCCATAATTAAAACTCACGTATTGTATTTGCCCATATGCCCCGGGTATTTCACCATTAAAATTATGTCCCTATCACAATGTATGGCGACAATATTTTATTTGGAAATAAAGGTGCATTTTTTCCGTTTTGCGTCCATCACTGTTTAGAAGCCCATAATTTATTAAATCATATTGATATACTCCTTTGACATGAATATTTAAAAAGTTCAGACCCTTAGGTAACTATTTATGTTTTTTTTTTTTTTAATATTGTAATTTTTTTTTTTTTTTTAATTTAAACTTGTATGTGGGTATTTTTTGGTGTGGGAGGTAAACAGGGTTTTTTTTAATATATTTATAGGTTTATTCTTAAAACTTTTTTTTTTAAGGTGTAATTTGCTATTTGGCCACAAGATGGCCAGAATCAAAAAGTCCTGGGAGCGATCGATCTCGCTCCCAGGCAGAAGAAAGGAGACCAGAGCTCAGAAAAGCCGCAGCGTCTGAAGAGACGCTGTCGGCTTTTCTCCGGGGGGGTCCGATCAGCGAAAGGGATTTATAATCCCTTTCACTGATTGGTGGGCTAGCGGCCAGCAGCGGGGGCGCGCACGGAGGGCCCGCGGGCGCGCGCAATACCCGCGGGAGTGCGCGCAGCCCAACTGGACGAGAAATCTCGTCCAGTTGGGCTTAAGTGGTTAAACTATATTTTGTTGATTTTCAAGGTGTTTCCATTATTTTGTCCAACCCCTGTAATTTAAACGTTGCAATTACCGGGATAAATGGGCAAATAAAATGTGTGGCTTTTATCAACAGTTTTTCGTTTTATTTTAAAACTATAATGGTTGAAAACTGAGGAATAATGATTTTTTTCCATTTTTTTTCTTATTATTCCCATTAAAATGCATTGAGAATAAAATAATACTTAGCATAATGTACCACCCAAAGAGAGCCTAATTGGTGGCGAAAAAAACAAGGTATAGATCATTTCATTGTGATATTTAGTGATAAAGTTATTTGGGTATGAATGGGAGAAGCGCTGAAATGTGAAAATTCCTCTCGTCCATAAGGTGAAAACAAGCCACGAGCTGAATTGGTTAATTGACTCTAAACTTTATTTCCATCCTTCAAATTGATATATTTCTTATTTTAAAATGTTAATGCAAAGGAAAGTGAATCAGGATAGAAAGGACCAGTGTGATTTGAATTATAAAACAACATATGTTTTGTATGAAATCTCTGTTACGCGTAGCTAGGTGTGTGGCAGGGGCGTGATTAGGGGTGTGGCAAGAGTTTGGCTTTTAGGGGCCCATACACCTAACGATTTTCCCACCGATATACAGCAGATTCGATCACTGTGATCGAATCTGCTGTGAAATCGTTGCGCAATCGTTGACCGATCGATTAAATCGATCATTCCCCTCGTTCCTGCCCGTGTTCGATCGGGTCGGGAGCGCGTTGATAGCCTAGTTCGAGTGCCCAGCGACCGACGCAATACAGCGGCAATACATTACCTGTTCCGCCGGCGCGTCACCGCTGCTCCTTCTCCGCTGGGCTCTGAGTCCGGCAGGCTTCACTTCTTCCTGTCCCGGCAGGAAGTTTAAACAGTAGAGCGCCAGGAAGTTCAGTAAAGCTGGAGCCGAGCACGGAGAAGAAGACAGTGGAGACCAGGGGACTCGCACCGGCCGGATCAGGTAATGCATGCAGGCGGCGGCAGCAGCTCCACAGATTGTGATCGGTTTCATGCTGAAATCGATTCACAATCTGTTTGCAGTAAAGGCAGCCATACATCAAAAATCAGCGCAGGTTTAAAAAGTCATTGTATGTAGGAAATGATAAATTCTTGGTCAGAGGTAGGTATCCGCTGTACATCAAAACAAGAAAAGGCTTACCAGCTCCCAACAACCCACATTATAAGGTTGTAAAATGGCTCAGGTCACAGATAACGTCCAGGGAACATCAGACGTCGTCAGGGCCGGTTTAAGCAACAATGGGGCCCCAAGGCAAAATAAAGCTGCCCCCCCCCCCCCCCAACAGATACCCCGGAGCAAAAATTGGCATTAACCTCCTTGCCGGTCTAAAAAATCCGGCAAGGAGGCAGCGCCGCACATTTTTTTAATTTTTTTTTTTTTTAAATCATGTAGCGAGCCAAGGGCTCGCTACATGATAGCCGCTAAGCAGCGGCATCCCCCCACCCACTCCGATCGCCTTCGGCGATCAGAGTATGCAGGGAATCCCGTTGAGAACGGGATTTCCTGCAGGGCTTCCCCGGTCGCCATGGCGACGGGGCGGGATGACGTCACCGACGTCATGGACGTCATAGGGAATCCCGATCCGCCCCTCAACGCTGCCTGGCACTGATTGGCCAGGCAGCGCAGGGCTCTGGGGCGGGGGGGGAGCGACTCGGCGCGGCGGATTGCGGCGGATCGGCGGCGAGCGGCGGCGATCGAAAGTTACAAGCAGCTAGCAAAGTGCTAGCTGCTTGTAACAAAAAAAAAATTATGCAAATCGGCCCAGCGGGGCCTGAGATATCCTCCTGCGCAGGTTACCCCGAGCTGAGCTCGGGATAACCGGCAAGGAGGTTAAGGGACCTTTTTTGCAGCTGGTATAGTCAGGGTTTAAAGCCCCAATCGGTCGGAGCTCAACATTCTGGCTACCCCAGCCTGCATGGGGGACAAGGGGTTAAAAAGTTTCAGGAGGGGGGACCCCACATAATTTTTTTTTAAAAAAATTCCCACACTCTAAACATAAAAAAAAAAATTGGGAAAATAGGAAAAAATGCCAGGGATCTCTTCATACAGCCATATTGCGGCTGTATAGCGATCCCTGGCCAAAGCGCTGCGGCTGCGTATGGACCCCCTGGAAACCCCGTCAGGAAATTTATTGCTCTCTCTTTTGATACTACCGTTAGGTTTGCTACTAAAAGTGACATTTACCGCATTTAAAAGTATACTTTTTTCCTTCGAAACTTTAAAATGGATTTTCTCAACTATTAGGTCTTTTTGAAAAATTGTTTTTTCCTTATTCCCAATGATCTCCTTAACATATCCTGCAAATTTAGGGTTTCTAGAATTTAAAGTGGATTTGCTATTAACCATTAAAGTCGGCTGGTTTTTTAAATGTGTATTTTTTTTCCTTTGAAACTTTAAAATAGATTTTCTCAAGAACTATAAGGTCGATTTGAATTTTTTTTCCTCCTGTAGCCACTGGGGGCCCCTACAAGCTCTGGGGCCCTGGGGCAGCTGCCTCCTTTGCCTTTATGGTATCGCTGGCACTGGACGTCGTGAAGATCCAGTAGACATCCGTATGGAGGTAAAGTTTCAGGAATTTACATAGGAAAACAAAAACGGCAATATCTAAGCATTGTAAGAAACTATATATATATATCTTCTTCGTCAACAACACACCTTTATTACGGCACCAGCAACTCATTAGCAAGAGCTGCAAACACGACTCTCATCACAGCAAACAGCATAGGAGATAGAACTTCTTGAGGCGGCTTCCAAGTTCCAAAGTGTTTATTAAGTAAACAGATATACAGATACAGTTCGTTACATCTTAGCAAAGCAGATTCTTCTGTAGCAAGTCCGTTGCGTAACAGCTTCTTCATAACCTGATTACCCTTCAGTAGGAAGGTAGTCTTCTTTCTATACTAAGTTACATCTAAACTAAGTATATACAGATACAGATAGCGCATACAAAATGTCATAACATAAATAAAGATTATTATAGCCAGCAGGGACAGGAAGCAGAAAAGTGCCTCTCCTGACGCCGGCGGTGGGTTTTAGGGCTGGTTCAGACGGACGTTTGGAGGCGTTGCGTTTGCTGGCGTCGCGTTCAGCAGCGTTCGTGTGCGTTTGGATGCGGTCGCGTTTTTTCTTCCCCTAGGGGGACATTAGCCGTCGCGGTTAACCTCCCCTGGAAGCTACATGTAGCTTCCAGGGGCTCCTTGAACGCCAGGGAAAATCGGGACCCAAACGCTGCGTTTGTGTAAACGCGCTTGAAAGCTTGGTACAAACGCTCCCATTCACTTGAATGGGAGCGTTTAACACCAAGCCCTGAACGCTGGCTGTAAACGCTCTGCAAGCGTCTGTCTGAACCAGCCCTTAAAGAGAAAATCTCTTTAAAGGGCAAGTCTGCACCCCAAGCATTTTTGACTAACTCACTGAGGCCTACTTAAATTATAACAAGTATAACCTGTTTATTTAGATAAAATTTCTTTAAAAGGCAGTAGATATAAAAACAAGAACTCACACCATTGTCTATTGATCTACAATTGACCATTAAATGCGCTCTAATCTTCCGGGGTTCCCAGTTTATGGGCCCCGTATGTGAGTTATTGTTTTTATATCTACTGCTTTTTAAAGAAATTTTATCCAAATAAACGGGCGTAGCTAGAAATGACTGTGCCCCATAGCAAAAAAAATTTATGCCCCCCGCCCCCCCCCCCCCCCTTACGACCTTCCAACCCCACAAAGCATATAGGTTAGCCAGACATGGGTGCCACTGCCCCCCAGCATATAGGTTAGCCAGACATGGGTGCCACTGCCCCCCAGCATATAGGTTAGCCAGACATGGGTGCCACTGCCCCCCCAGCATATACTTTAGCCAGACATGGGTGCCACTGCCCCTCAGCATATAGGTTAGCCTAGGGTGACCATATTTTGATTTCCAAAAAAGAGGACGATCACAACAGCATGTGGGCGTGGTCATGGGTGGGGCCAAATATACAAGACCTTAGCAGTGTGCTGTCCAACTACGTGGGCATGGAGGGCCATTTTTTTTTCCAGACCACATGGTGGAGGGCCGGCCGACCACGAAATGCAATCTTAGTGGCAGCAGATTTCCCCACAAAATGCAATCTTATTGGCAGAAGATTTCCCCACAAAATGCAATCTTATTGGCAGCAGATTTCCCCACTAGAGCCCCTCCCATATAGGTTAGCCAGCCATATAGGTGCCACTGTAGCCTGCCCCCATATAGGCTAGCCAGCCATATACGTGCCACTGCAGTCCCCCCTGCCCCCATATAGGTTAGCCATACAGGACAGGTACACACATACATTATACTTACATTGGCGTGGGGTCGGGTTGGGTGACAGGTCGGTTGCGGGTTGGCTGATGCACAATCCAGGCAGGCAGGCAGGCCTTCGGCTCCAAGTATCAATGCGCGCCGGCCTGAAGTAGTCCCCTGTCCCCCTCCTTACAGCTCACCAGCATTTGTAAGAGATGAGGGGGCCCCCGCTCTTTCGGGGGGGGGGGGGACGCAGGCCAGCATTATTATATTAGTAAAAAAAAGTCCTCCGACTCCGGGACCCCTGTGACGTAGGGCTGCCGTGGGCCCCATAGCAACCGCTATGGTTGCTATATTGATTGCTACGCCCCTGCCCTGCATAGGTAGCCAGGAATAGGTGCCACAAGTATAGGTAGCCTAGTATAGGTCCCCCACAAGTAAGGTTTCCTGGTTTTTGAACCCGGAAATGTTTCTGCGGACGCCCATGAGAAAACTGATCCCTGTCTCCAACCCACTACCCTTTAGATTGTCAGCGTGCAAGGGTAGGGACCTCCTCCAAGTTTTTCTTATTCTGCTGTAAGTTATCATATGAGCATGCACCAGTACTGGTGATGTCTGTAAACCACACAACAGCTATGTATGTACTGCATATACTCGAATACAAGTTGACCTAATTTATAAGTCGACTCCAATATTCAACCCTCTTAAGCTGGAATTTTTTATTGACTCAAGTATAAGTCTACCCAGCAAAGTTAATTACTGCACTTTGGGGACCAGGAGGGATTAATGACTGCACTGCATACAGTATTGCAGCCATTAACCCCTCCTGTCCTTTAAGGGCAGCCAATAACTCCTCCAGTCCCCCAAGTGCTGCAATTATTCACTCCCTTTTATGGAGCCCAGTATTCCCCCCCCCCTGCCCCTTTCCTTGGTAATTGTTGTGGCCAGGACTTTCAGACCTGTGTTTTTTCTTGGCATTTTTTTTCCTCAAAGTATCACGTACCACTGGGTAAATTGCTGCAAATGGGAATGTCACTATTAGTACACACATTACTCAGTGTGCTCAGTGTTGCCCGTGACTCGTGTATAAGTCGACCCCTATACATTTATGAAGTGAATCAGACCTAAATTTCCAGACGTATACTCGAGTACATACAGTATTTGTATTGCTGGATGTCCTGATTGTGCAACGATTTGAACATCTCATTTATCTACGCTCCCCAATATTTGCTCTGTTCTCTGTACAGCGCCACGGAAGATATTGGCGTTATATAAATAAAAATAATAATAGTAAGAAGTACGCTCATCCTTCCAGCATAGTTCATGCCGCAGTACTGAGCGACGCCGCGCTTTATTTAGGCATCTCTGAAGGCTGATTAAAAGCGAGAAAAATTTACTTACAAATGAATTTCGGCTCCTGATGGAACACTTTGCGGGAAAGTGTTATTTCATGCATTCTGTGGCCGTGGATCAAAGCGACGTCCCTGACCAACAGAGAAAAACGAATGTGCATTCTTCATATGAAAAATAGGCAGCCAAGGCCGCAGAGTATTATGTGAGGCTCATGGCATTTTATTGACTAAAAGAAAGAAATATGCAGGTTTTTTTTTTGCTGAACCAGATCATGCCGTGACTCCAAGGGTCAATGTTATCTGAATGCGCTTGCGTTTTGCTAAAAGTGTTTGCCACACATTTAAAGGATACCCGAGGTGACATGATGAGGTAGACATGTGCATGTACAGTGCCTAGCACACAAATAACTAGGCTGTGTTCCTTTTTTTCTTTCTCTGCCTGAAAGAGTTAAATATCAGGTATGTAAGTGGCTGACTCAGTCCTGACTCAGACAGGAAGTGACTACAGTGTAACCCTCACTGATAAGAAATTCCAACTATAAAACACTTTCCAAGCAGAAAATGGCTTCTGAGAGCAGGAAAGAGATAAAAAGTGTCAATAGTTCATACATTTTAGCTCTAGCATACTTCAAAGAATGTGTCATTGAACAAAAACAATAAAACAGTCAAAACTTAAAAAGTAGATTTGAACATAAAATAAAACTGTAGAGTATTTTAAAAAGTCATTTTTAGGAGAAGGAAGATAGATACAATTGTTTATTTCATTTGTTTATTTTCGCCTCGGGTGTCCTTTAATGTACTTCAATGGCTTTTTGTTTAGCGTTTTGTAGGTGTTTTGCTGCGTTTTAAAGTGGACCTGAACTCAGAACTTCCTCTCCGCTCTAAAATTTAAGCAACAGCATTAAATAAAAACATTTCTTTGTTACAGCTGATACAGATCATGCAGGAATTCTGCAGTGTGTCTCATTTCTGCTTTCATGGAAGCAGACATAGGGTTAACATCCTGTGTTTACATATTAGCAGCTCTGCCGAGGACTGCCGAGATTCCTGAGCTGATGCAGCTAAGAGATCAAATCATAGTTGTGATTAGTCACAGATAGGGGGGAATTAGATGGGCTAAACTAGGGTGCATTTCTTTATGTTTTCCTGTCATGGACAAGAGTTCAGGTCCACTTTAAAATTGGCACAGCACGCCAACTTTTTATCATGTGTCATGTGCGATTCATGATTTTATGCAAGTCAACGCCAGTGCAGAAAAATCACATACAAAATTGCGTGAGAATTGTGCATGATTTTATGTAATCAATACATTTCCATGTAAATCTGTTTCATTGGTATGCATAGAAAAATTGGAAAACAAAAGATTTGGATAGATATGTGCAGAAAAATCACACACAAAAGATAGCTTGATTGCTATAGTACTAACTAGCATATGCAAATGGTAAGGCCCCCAAAAAGTCCCTTTAAAAGGAAAGAGAGTGGTCCGGCAGGAAATGCCAGTACTCCCTGTGGTTCGGGGGGGGGGGGGGGGGGGGGTGGCACATACACACAGAACATGCGCATGGCCGGATTTATACTTTATGTGCCTCTAGGCCATGTACTGTACTGTATGTTGTGGCTCCCATTTCATGTACAGCAGCTCCCTCCTATTCCATGTGCAGCCCCCTCCTCCATGTATATCATTAACCTCCTGAGCGGTATGGACGAGCTCAGCTCGACCATCACCGCCGGAGGCTGCCGCTCAGGCCCTGCTGGGCCGATTTTCTTCAAATAAAAAGCAGCACACGCAGCCGGCACTTTGCCAGCCGCGTGTGCTGCCTGATCGCCGCCGCTCTGCGGCGATCCGCCGCGAGCAGCGACGAAAGAGGGTCCCCCCAGCCGCCCGAGCCCTGCGCAGCCGGACCAATCAGTTCCGGCCAGCGCTAAGGGCTGGATCGGAGGCGGCTGACGTCAGGACGTCGGCTGACGTCCATGACTTCACTCCGCTCGTCGCCATGGCGACGAGGAAAGCCAAACAAGGAAGGCTGCTCATTGCGGCCTTCCTTGTTTATTCTGGGCGCCGGAGGCGATCGGAAGAACGCCTCCGGAGCGCCCTCTAGTGGGCTTTCATGCAGCCAACTTTCAGTTGGCTGCATGAAATAGTTTTTTTTTAATTAAAAAAAAAACCCTCCCGCAGCCTCCCTGGCGATCTCAATAGAACGCCGGGGAGGTTAATGTACAGTACAGCAGCCCCTCCTATTCCATATACAGCCCCCTCTTCCATGTGTAACATCCATGTACAGCAGCCCCCTTCCATTCCACGTGCAGTCCTTCTTCCATGTGTGAGTGTGACATCCATGTACAGCAGCAGGCCCGTTTCTAGGGCCGTGCGGCCGCCCTGAGCGCTGAAGGAGTGGGGGCACTGTAATAGAGGGGGGAGTCAGCCGCGGGGAGGGCAGCCCGACCTCTCCCTCCCTTCCTCTCCGCGGGCCGCCCTCTGTGCTCCCCCCTCCAAGTCTGACTGCAGAGTGAGCGCAGGAAAGCGCTGTATACAGACAGCAACTCACCTGCCTGCGTTCCAATCGCCGCTTACTCGGTCTGGTGGTCTCCTCCTCTGCCTAGCCTCTGATACACTGCTTCCTGGAAGTAGCGTGTGTATCAGCGGCTAGGCAGAGGAGGAGACCAGCGGCGAGTGAACGGCGATTGGAACGCAGCCAGGTGAGTTGCTGTCAGTATACAGCTCTTCCCTTCGCACACTTTGCAGTCAGACTCTGAGGTGGGAGCACAGGAGGGCGGCCCACGGAGAGGAAGGGAGAGAGAGGTCGGGCTGCCCTCCCCGCGGCGGACTCCCCCCTCTATTATGGGGGGGGGGGTATCTAACTATACTGGGGGGCACCTACCTAATCTAACCTATACTGGGGGCACCTACCTAATCTAACCTATACTGGGGTGCAGCTACCTATCTAACCTATACTGGGGGCACCTACCTAATCTAACCTATACTGGGGGCACCTACCTAATCTAACCTATACTGGGGGGCAGCTACCTATCTAACCTATACTGGGGGCACCTACCTAATCTAACCTATACTGGGGGCACCTACCTAATCTAACCTATACTGGGGTGCAGCTACCTATCTAACCTATACTGGGGGCACCTACCTAATCTAACCTATACTGGGGGGCACCTACCTAATCTAACCTATACTGGGGGCACCTACCTAATCTAACCTATACTGGGGGCAGCTATCTAATCTAACCTATACAGGGGGGCACCTACCTAATCTAACCTATACTGGGGGACAGCAACCTAATCTAACCTATACTGGGGGCAGCTACCTATCTAACCTATACTGGGGGGCAGCTACCAATCTAACCTATACTAGGGGGCAGCTACCTATCTAATCTATACTGGGGGCACCTACCTATCTAACCTATACTGGGGGCACCTACTTATGTAACCTGTATTAGGGCACCTACCTACCTAGCTAGCCTATACTGGTGGCAACTATACTGGCTACCTATATTGGAGGCACTTACCTAACTAACCTATACTGGGGGCACCTTCCTATCTAACCTATGCTGGGGGCAACTATTCTGACTCCCTATATTAGAGGCACCCACCTAGCTAACCTGTACCGGGGCACCTGCCTATCTAACCTATACCGGGGGCACCTGCCTATCAAACCTATACTGGGGGCAACTATACCAGCTACCTATACTGGAGGCACCTACCTGGCTAACCTATACTGGGGGCAACTATACTGGGGCACCTATGCCTGGCTACATATACTGGGGGGACCAATAGCTGGGCACCTATGCCTGGCTACCTATACTGGGGGACCTATAGCTGGCTACCTATACTGAGTGCAACTAGACCTGGCTAATCTTTACTGCGGGCACGTATACCTGGCTCCGCGTGGGGGGGGGGGGGCGCAATTTTTACACCGTCGCCCTGGGTGCATTTTAGCCTAGAAACTGCCCTGTACAGCAGCCCCTCCCATTCCATGTACAGCAGCCCCCTCTTCCATATGCATCCTCCATATACAGCAGCCCCTCTCCCATTCCATGTGTAGCCCCCTCTTCCATATGTATCACCTATGTACATCAGCCCCTCCCATTCCATGTGCAGCCCCTCTTCCATGTGTAACATCCATGTACAGCAGCCCCCTCCCATTCCATGTGTAGCCCCCTCCTCTTCCATGTGTATCATCCATGTACAGCAGCCCCTCCCATGCCATGAGCTGCCTCCTCTTCCATGTGTATCATCCATGTACAGCAGCCCCTCTCTTCCATGTGCAGCCCCTCTTTCATGTGTATCCTCCATATACAGCAGCCCTTTCCCATTCCACGTGCAGCCCCCTCTTCCATATGTAACATCCATGTACAGCAGCCCCTCCCATTCCATGTGCAGCCCCCTCCTCCATGTGTATCCTCCATGTACAGCAGCCCCCTCCCATTCTATGTGCAGCGCCCTCTTCCATGTGTAACATCCATGTACATCAGCCCCTCCCATTCCATGTGCAGCCCCCTCTTCCATGTGTAACATCCATGTACTGCAGCCCCCTCCCCAGGGCCGGCCCGCCCATGGGGCGGGGTGAAACTTTTGCCTCAGGCAGCACTTCTCGTTCCAGCGTGCGCTCCACTGACGTCACTTCCTGCTACGCCGCAGGAAGTGACGTGAGTGGGGCGCACGCTTAACGAGGAAGAGGTGAGTGATCCCCGCCCGTTGCCTCTTACAATAGATGCAGCCAGCGACGTAACTTTTTAAAGCTGGAGGGGAGCGGAGGACGGGGGACCCAGGCGAGGCCCAATACCCCCTTCCTGCCCGCTATCCCCTCCAGCTCGGGCAGCCCCCCACACCCACGGCTTGGGGGGGAGGGGGGCGGCGATTTCTTTAAAGATTGTCTCAGGCGGCAAAATGTCTAGGGCCGGGCCTGCCCCTCCCATTCCATGTGCAGCCCCCTCTTCCATGTGTATCATCCATGTACAGCAGCCCCTCCCATTCCATGTGCAGCACTCTCTTCCATTTGTAACATCCATATAGAGCAGCCCCCCCCATTCCATGTGCAGCCCCCTCTTCCATGTGTAACATACATGTACAGCAGCCCCTCCTATTCCATGTGCAGCCCCCTCTTCCATGTGTATCATCCATGTACAGCAGCCCCTCCCATTCCATGTGCAAACCCCTCTTCCATATGTAACATCCATGTACAGCAGCCCCCTCCCATTCCATGTGCAGTCCCCTCTTCCATGTGTATCATCTATGTACATCAGCCCCCCTCCCATTCCATGTGCAGCCCCTGTATCCATGTATATCATGCATTTACTGAAGCCCCTCTCTTCATAAACAGCTCCCTTGGACATCAGTTTTCCTTTTTCATGTGTTGCTCTCCATTTGCAGCCTCCTCTTTCATATGTAGCAACTCCTCTTTCATGTTCAGATGCCCTCTTGGGCTGCTGCTGCCCAAGGCCCAGGCCTTTGTGGCCGTTTCAGATATCCATCCCTTAACATATGGGTGGAGTTTGGTACACTGTAAACACAGCAGATAGACCATAGCTGGATTCTTCTTCTTCTTTTTCTTCTTTTGTTCACAAAACGGCTGTTAGCACGGCTGTTTTCGTGTGAAAACCCGGGGAAAAATTTGCATCCGTGCGTTAACACGATTTTTTTGCGCATTAACATTTGCGTGATAACGCGAATTTATCACGCAAACGCGACCGTTAATGCGTGAAAAATTTGTGAACGCACGAACGCAAATTTTTGTGCGCGATAACCGTTATCACGCGAAATTTCGCACTAAGCACTTTTCACAGCGTGCTAACAGTTAGCACCGTTTTGTGAATAAAGCCCAAAGTCTATTATATAAACATACTGTGGAGATAGAGATGTGGCAAAAATACATTTAAACAAACAGAAAAGAAAAGAAAACCCAAAAATCCCAAGCACTCCCCCCTTATTCTACCCAAAAATTCTCTTCACCCCTCTCTGTCCTCCCTCCTCCCTAACCCTTTCCGCTGTTCCTTCTATCCACTGAATACAGCTGAATTCAAATTAGCTTTAATGGCCCCAACTG
The DNA here is from genome assembly GCF_040937935.1 of Hyperolius riggenbachi. NCBI lineage: Eukaryota > Metazoa > Chordata > Amphibia > Anura > Hyperoliidae > Hyperolius > Hyperolius riggenbachi. The sequence continues at coordinate 491,544,586 of NC_090648.1, forward strand.
ATCTAGGAGATCCATTGTGGCATTCCAAGTAGAGTATGCCCAGCCGCTGCACACTTCATTCCGGACTCCGGAGGGGAGAGCGAGCGAGGGAGGGAGAGCACCCTAAGGTGAGGGAAGGGGGGGGAGACGTCCGCCCTTCCCCACTGTGCCCATAGCTCTCCCTCTTCTCTGCGCTGCTCCCCTCCTGCTGGCTGCACGAGCACGCGGCCAGGGGGGGGGGGGCAGCGGGCGGCCAGGGTCGGGCAGATGCCCGATTTTGCCATATGTGCGGACGCCCATGTCGGTGGATTTTTGTATTTATTTTACGTTAAATGCGTACTTTGCTGTATGGATGAGTTTTAAATGTGATTCCCTCCAGACTTCATTCTTGAGTAGTTGGCAATAAAGAACATTTCCTTCTATTATTTTCATCATTATATCTTGGTAATTTATGTCTTTTGTCCGTGTTTTGAGATTTTTTGTAGCATGAGTTTCCAAATGTAGTTTTGACAAGTTTTGTTGTATGGTGGCCAGAGAGAGCTTAGTTCGTCCTCGTGCTAGAAAGACGTCAAAGTAATTAAAAGCTTGCTCCTGGGATAGATCTTTTAATAAACTGGAGACGTAAGACTTGATCTGTGCATAATACAGAAAATGCTGTCTAGGAATGTTGAGTTCTGATCTAAGTTCATGATTTCCATTTACCTACATTTAACCTCCCTGGTGTTATGATTATTTGCGGCGCACGGCCGCGGGAGGGTTTTTTTGCCTAATTTTTTTTTTTTAACATGTAGCTAGCCTAGCGCTAGCTTGCATGTAACATGTAGCTAGCCTAGCGCTAGCTACATGATTCCCCCTCCCTGCGGCATCCGCCCAGCCCTGCCGATCGCCGTCGCCGCATAATCCCAACACGAAATCCCGTTCTGAATGGGCTTCCCCTGTCGCCATGGCGACGATCGCATTGACGTCGTGACATCAGGGGGAGTGCCAAACCTCTCCATAGCACAGCCTGGCGGTGATTGGCCAGGCTGTGCAAGGGGTCTGCAGGGGGGGCCCTCTTTCGCGGCAGATTGGCGGCGAGCGGAACAAACACGCAGCTAGCAAAGTGTTAGCTGCGTGTTTGAAAAAAAAATTATCTAAATCGGCCCACCAGGGCCTGAGCAATCCTCCGCGGCGGCATAGCTCGAGCTCAGCTCGGGATTTCCGCCAAGGAGGTTAAGTGAAAGAGATGCCCCAGTTTTGTTACCCCTTTGTCTTCCCACACCCCAAAATCTGTATGTGACAAACTTGCAGGAAAGCCTGGATGTCCTCATGGAGGCATGTACTTAGACACTTGAGAGCGTAGTGAAATGCCTCTCAAACTCTCACAACTGCTTGCTGCTGCTTGGTAACTGCTTCTTGCTGTCTGGTAACTGCTGCCGAGTAACTGCTTGCTGAGCACACAGCTCAACAGTTCGTGGAAAAGAGGCCTTATGCTGGGTACACACGATGAGATTTCCCGTTCGATTCCCGGATCGATTCGATTAAATCAAACATGTTCGATTGGATTTGCAAAATCGACGGAAAAAACGAACGAAATCCAATCGAACATGTTTGATTTAATCGAATCGAACGGGAAATCTCATCGTGTGTACCCAGCATTAGAGTGCAGCTAATGACCATGGCTCCAAGAAGGATTTCTCCAATTCTATATTGACAAATACCTGGGTACCACATATCCAATCCTTTACGTGTTGAGACAAGCTAAATTGTAGTTTCGGATGTGTGGCGCCCCAAGTCCTGCCCACATTTTAGGCAGCTGCAATTTATATAAAGCTATTCTATGTTTCTTTCCTGCCCATAAAAACCATGCTATTGCTCTCTCTACTTCCCGTATGTCCTGATGCTTTAATAATACACGAATAGTTTGGAGTGGGAAAAGTAATCGGCCAAACGTTATTGATTTTACTAAAGCCCGGTTCACATTTGCGTTTTTTCACAGAACCGGCCATACTGCTCCGGCCATCAGGGTCAGGCAAAAACTGTCAGTTTTTACAGTCAGTGTGCTGAACACTGTCGGTTTTCTATTTGTTCCTATGTAGCTGCAAAACCTTCCGTTTCCGTTCCGCTGAGTGAAACAGTCCAGAAAATTGGGTCCTGCTGCATTTTTTTCGTCCATTCAGCGGAACGGACAATGGAACCGGCTGCACGGTTCAGTTGGCAAAAGCTAATGTGAACTGAGCCGAAGGTCACTCTTCCCATCAAATTTACGGGCAATTTTTCCCAATATTGGAGCTGTTGTTTGATTTTATTTATTAGGGGGGAGGATAGTTGAGCGTATACACCAAGCTGGGATCTCTGAATAGATGGAATGATGTCTGTTCCGGCTGATAACAGAAGTTCACTTTTGGACTTGTTTGCTTTGAATCCAGTGCTTTCTCCTATTTCCTGGATGATTTTGAAGACTATTGGGATTTAGGATAAGGGCTTGGACATCAACAGTAAGATGTCATCTGCAAACATTGTTTGCTTCAGTGTTGTCGAGCCTATGGTTATCCCTTGAATTTTATGTTCTGGGATTTTGCCATGGGTTCTAGAGCTAAGTTGAAAAGAAGGGGAGAAAGTGGGCATCCCTGATGTGCTCCCTTTTGCAATGTTATACGAGGGTGTGGTGTGTAAACCTGTGCTGTTGCTGAGATATTTAAGGTTTTTATCAGCGACATGAAGAGGCCAAAGAATTACATTTGAACAAGGACCGTCTGTAACCACCGCCAGCTTACATTGTCGAAGGCTTTCTCGGCATCTAGTAATAGGATTGCATGATCTCTGCTCGTTTTAGGATAAAGTTTGGCATAGTCTAAGACTGTCAATATTTTCCATATGTTTGATACTGCTGATCTGCCCTTGACAAAGCCAGACTGGTGTGGGCCTATCAATGTAGGTAACAAGGTTGCTAGCTTGTCTGCCATGATTTTGGTAAGTAGTTTCATTTCCTGATTTATCAGTGAGATTGGCCTATATGATTCTGGCATCAATGGGTTTTTCCCCTGTTTAGGCAGTACTCATGTGATCAGCACTGATGATCCATTTGAATTTGACCATCGGCAGAATTTGCTCTGGATTTCATTGACTAGTCCAGTGATCTGCAAACTTGGCTCTCCAGCTGTAAAGGAACTAAAAGTCCCCAGGGCAGCCATCAGAAATTTTGGGGCCCCTCACACATCATCAGGCCTGGGCCCCCCTCCCTGGGCCCACCCCCTGGTTGCTGTGCCTGCCCACTAGCCACCCCACCCCTGTGTCTGTGCGCGAAGTGCGCTGCGGTGAAACATGTGCATGGCTCCGACACTGAAGAAAGTGGCATGCACAGCGTGATGTGGCAAAAAGTGGGCGTGGTCATGGGATGTTGTGGGTGGAGCCAAATACTAGCAAAATACAGGTAGTCCTCGGTTAACAAATGATAGGGACTTGTAGGTCCGTTCTTATCCTTTATCCATTCTCTTTTGTTCCCCTCTTTTCTTCCTGTGCCTCTTTTGTCCGCCTCTGTTCCCCCTGTGCCTCTTTTATCCCCCTGTTTTATCTCTTGGCCCCTTCTGTCTCAGCTCATCCCCCTGCCCTAGCCAGCTATAGGTGCCCCCAGTATAGGTATCCAGACATAATATAGGTAGCCAGGTATAGGTGGTGGCCCAGTATAGGAAGCCTGTAGCCAGATATAGGTGGTGCCCCAGTACAGAAAGCCCACTATAGCTAGCTCACTCATCTGCTCCCCACGTTCGAGCGCTGATGTCACACTTCTCTCAGTGCTGGAACGCTGTGTGCTGGTTAGTGAGCCACAGGCCCGCAGCTAGCACATGCGGCCCTTCCAGCACTTTGGGGGGACCCAGGGCCCCCATAAGCCCTGGGCCCCTCACTGCAGTGTCAGTTGTCCCCTCCTGATGGGTTGCCTTGCAAGTCCCACAATGCATTGCAGGAGTCAGACAGCCATAGTCATGATTCATAAAGGCAAATGCATTGTGGGACTTGTAGTTCTTTAAAGTGAACCTCCAGACCAAAAATCTACGCAGCAGCAGTAGCACTGAAAAGGCTTGGTGTTTCTTTAACAGTTTCACAGCATCAGAACTTTGTTTTTCTTACCCAAGCCTCATTTTTAGCTGCACAGAAAACTGCCCGGGCATTTATCCCCTGATGCTGTGCAAAGCATGATGGGATTTCTGATGCAGTTCTCCTTCTGCTGTTTTGGTGCAATTTTTTTTTTTTACATTTTGAATTTGAGATTTGAAGTCTAGCGTGCGCAGCTGGGAGGGGTGATCAGGATACAGGACAGTTGGAACTGTCTCATGCTCCCTGTCACCTCCTTTTAACTAGAGATGGCCTGAACGGTTTGCAAGCGAATTTATTTGCGCAAACTTCGGTGGTTCGCATTTGCGGTGAACCGCAAACTATATGCAAGTTTGAGCCGCCCCCTATACTACATCATTAGGGTCAACTTTGACCCTCTACATCACAGTCAGCAGACACAGGGTGGCCAATCAGGTTAAACTCCCTCCTGGAGCTCTCCCCTCCCCCCTTCTAAAAGGCAGGCAGCGTCAGCTTTTTCACTCAATCGTGTGGCTGCAGTAATTAGAGAAGGGAGAGAACCTGCTGTAGACATAAGGAAAGCTTAGTTAGGCTCTTGTGTTAGGCTTGTTAGCTTGCTCCTTGCTGATACTTATTGCTAAAAAGCACTCCTCAACAGCTCTTTTGAGAGCTAATGTTGTTCTTGTGATATATTTTTTTTTTGTGTGTGTCCCACAGACACTTGTGTTGCATATACAGCCCTGTCAGTCAGTCACAGCTGCTGGACATTGGCCCCTTGGTAGTTCCTACTGTGCCCCTGCCAGGCCCAGCACATTCAGTGACTACCTGTGTGTGTGACAGCTGCACATTTGTAATACCCATCCCTGCATACCTGCAAATGGGGGAGCCAGCCCTTACAGCGGACCAAAACCAAACATTATTTTTAATTCAAAATATTTAGTTGCACCGCTCTGACACATGCAAAGATAAATAAACACTCCTTCAAGCCTATGAGCATTTCAGTGCATGCTTTTCACCTTCCTCTTTCCATAACTAGGGTTATACAGGTGGCAGCCATTAGCAATTCCTCCTCTGCTGGACACCTCCTACTCCACCAGTCTGCCGGATTCTGTCCCGGCAATATGAAAGGAAGGTAGGGGTTCCTCCAATAAATGTGAAATATTTTATATTTGTCATCATGCAGCTGAAAAAAGACTGCTATTTATTATTATAATTTAGAAAATAGATTTTATTTCTGAAATCTTGTATTTTTAATTTGGGTCCACTTCAATGGAGGGGACTATGAGAGGAGCAGAAAGGCTTTATAGGACTCAGAGCCTTCCCACTCCTTAGGTGAGTATCTGGCTTATTGTTTTTATAGATTCTCATTGACTTTAAAGTTTATGATTTATATATGAAAATAATCCATTATTTATATAAAAAAACAAAAAAAAACAACAAAAACAAAAGAAAACCTTTTGATATCTGTGGAGACATCCCACTTGTGTCTGAGGGAAATGCAGAAATAAAAAGTGTGAGGGTAACGGCCGCTTTACAAGTCCAGCTGCTGGCAGTTCGGCGCGCTCTAACACTTTTCTGTTACGGAGTAGGAAAATGTTTGCCATAGTTTTCCAGTTGTTTCGTCATCACATTTTGAGCCCCCAGGGCAGGGGTAGGGAACCTATGGCTCGAGAGCCAGATGTGGCTCTTTTGATGACTACATCTGGCACACAGACAAATCAGTAGGGATTTATTCACTAAGCTACACTGCTCAAGCGGCTCAAATAAAATTTTCAATGTAGGCACGCTACTGCTGTAGCATGCACTACTAACGTACTCGCGCTATTCCAAAACTAACGGCTGCTCCAATTGTTCCCAGTGACTTTGTAGGATGAGATCCCTGCACTTTGATTGGGCCAATAGGCTGCCTGTCACCAGGCAGCCTATTGGGCCAAAGTGCGGGGATCTCGTCCTACAAAGTGAATCAACCCCAAAGTCAGCTAGCTAATTGTACAAGCTGTTAGTCAGTATTTCTCCTGTCTGGCTCTCGGGGAAATTGCTGATGTTGCCGAAACCCAAGAAAAGTTGAAGACGTGTCTGACACTTCCGCTCCCCGGCGGATCAACTGTATCACATCACCATGGCAACAGGGATGTGAGCCCTACTGTCCCAGTTTGAAACATATTGTATGGCAGAATTTCATTTTAAAATATGTAGCGTTTATGGCTCTCTCAGTCAAAAAGGTTACTGACCCCTGCCCCAGGGTGTTCCATGTCCGTGAAAGCCAGCAACTCTGGAAGCTACATGCAACATGTAGGATAACATGATCGACCCCGGCTCTTGCGCAAACGATGGTAAACGAATTGAAATGAACTCTTCCATTAACCTCAATGGGGGACACACTAGATCCTGGTGGGAAACTACGAGGAACAGAAACGTATTAGGATGATATGGGGCCCAAGGCAAGTTTTTGCCCACCGCTGGTGATCGTCTGAATCGACCAGTGACAACCTGGGCTTGGAGATTTTGTGAATGACCATGAGGTGACAAATTCACAGCTTCTTCCTGGCTGCAGGTTTTCTCGCCACACACCTCGATGGAAAAGTTCTCACATCTCAAGTTTCCCTCCCGACAGAGGCAGCCGATCCCTCCTCCCGCTTCCGTAGATGTGCGGTTACCCTCCAGCGCCCGGCGTGGTCAGTTTCACTCCCGGCTGTCCCCCACTAGCCGGTGACAATGGCCTTCTGTCTGCTTTTGTCTCAATTCCATTTATTTTTGTCTCATGAACTGATTATAAAGAGAGGGGAGGCCTTGTTGCCATGGAAACCACCCTCCACCAATAGCAGGCAACCTTCACCTCTCTTTTTTTTAAACCTTTATTCCAAATGAAATCCCCCTCGGATAAAGTAAAAACACAGAAGATTGCTTCGCTCACTGTTTTCAGAAACTCCTGGCTGCAGTCAGCATTGAGTAAGATAAACTCACAACGCTTCTGCACAGTGTGACGTCACCCTTCAATTCTTCCTCAGCGCAGCTTGGGTTTTTTCCCCGAATATCGATGCCCCATGCCTCACAATAGTTTTGCAGGTCGGCCAAGGACAGGTTTTGGTAACTGACTTGCTCAGACATAAAAAAATAAAATATAGATAGAAAAACAAAAGGTAGAAAGGGAACTATATCAATCTTGTTCAGTTCTATATCAAAATGCACCTTCTATGCGCTCAGAACTTCAGTTCTGCAGAATAGAGTTAAAGCGGAATATAACCCTGCATTTCAACTTTGCTCTAAAACATTATTTACAGCATATTATATTAGACCAGCATTGGAAGGGTTAAACACAGAGGTTTAAAGTTCCGTGGAGAGATATGCAGAAGTTCAGATAGATACATTCTATTTAGTTAAATGTATCTATTGATAAATGTTACACACTCTTTGGCTGTCCTCCAACTCCTTCTCAGTCAGAGAGATGAGTCACATTCAACACTTAGGGCTGGTGCACACCAAAACCGCTAGCAGATACGCAATACGCTAGCGGTTTTGGGAGCTGATTTCAGAGCGATTCTAGGTATGTTTAGAGAGGTTTTCTAAACATACCTAGCGGTTTTGCGTGCGTTTTTGTGTAGCAGATTACACATATTGTTACAGTAAAAGCTGTTACTTAACAGCTACTGTAACAAAAATGCCTGGCAAACCGCTCTGAAGTAGCGTTTTTCAGAGCGGTTTGCGTTTTTCCTATACTTTACATTAAGGACGAAACGCTTCCGAAAACCGCAAACGCGCAGCAGGAGGCGCGTTTGCGGCTTGGCAAAAACCGCAAACCGCCGGTGTGCACCATCCCATTGCAATACATTAGACAAGCGTTTTTAGAGGCGGATGCGGCCGGCGGATCGCTCCAAAAACCGCTCGGTGTGCACTGGGCCTTAGATACATTTATGTAAACAAAATGTATCTATGTCAGCTTCAGATGCGTCTGCAGAAATCTCCAGGAACTGTAAAGCTGTGTGTAACCCTTCCAATGCTGGTCTAGTAAAAAAAAATGCTGGTTGCATATAATATGCTGTAAATAATGTTTTAGAGCAAAGTTGAAATGCAAGGTTATATTCCGCTTTAAAGGAACACTATCGATTAACATTTTTTTTTACCTGGGATTGAGAGAGTTCCTGAAGTGCTGGTAAATAATGATATATACATTTCACTTGCTTATCTCTTTTATTTACTGTATCAAATTCCTTTCACTCTTAACTGACAGCAAGTCTTCTCTAATCTGACGGCAGAGTGAACCATGAGGGGAGGGGGAATTCCCTCACAGTGCATCTGTTAACCCTGTGTTTGAGAGAAAATCTCAGCAGCAGTAGCTATTGTGTCCTGTGTGTCTGAAGAGAGCAGAGGAAATGTAACTTGTTATAAACATTTGTAATTGTCTGTGACAACACAGCTTTTCATACTTTTTTTTTTTTTTGCTTTCAGAGAAAAATACTCTGTAGTCTAATTGATATGCAAAAAAACCAACACTGGCTGTGCATTGAAGCAGACACCCCTTTGCGAATGACTTGTCCCAATAGAGCTAAATCCTGCACACAATGAATTAAAGCTTTTGCTTCTGATATTTAACATAAAAAGTAGGAAAATGTTTACACAGCTACTTAGACATTATTTGTAAATTGTCATTTTAGAACACTTGGGCCTCGATTCATTATTGTCTTTGAGATAACTTTTTCCTGTTTGTTAAATTACCGAATTCGAAGTTTATTGATTTCTAGTTGTATTCATCAAGGTTTTTCCACATTCGGTGTGAAATCGATAACAATTCGGTAACCATTTGGTAACGTGTCGATATTTCCATTTTACAGCGGTAATTTAACACTAGGCCATAAGATTCCCATGGAATTGTGGGTAAAAGGCAGTCCTTTGAACACTACGTAGCAATATTCTGAATAGGGTTTAACACCCGGACCAGGATTCTGGAAGTGGCTTGGGACAATCCCACAATTTCGCCAGCTGCGGCTTAATAGCAGCCTTTTCTAAAAAAAATATAGTGCAGCTAGCAATTTAGTTAACCCTGGCACTGCCTGTGTTCTCTTACAGGATGATTCAAGAGAAATGCAGATGTCCTGTTGTAGCAAAAAATATATTCTCTTGCAAATTGATATGATTCTAGACCTTATTCTTGCCCTTCTGCACCTTATCACTCTCAGCTGATACATAGGCCTCGATTCATCAAGACTTATCGAATTGGTTAACGACAGTTTGGTATAATACCGAATTCGTTAAGTTGATTTCAGGATTCATCAAATTTATCTACAGCTGTTAGCGAGCATTCGGTAATCATTCGGTAAGAATTCGTTAGTGATGCGTTAAAACGGAAGATAGTGCAATTCATGAAAATTAAAGTGGGCGTGGTTTAGCGTTACATTTAGGATTAGTTATCTCCTTCACTGCTCTGTCGTTATCCCTGTCAGATCATTACTGACAGAGAAGATGCAGCCATTTGAAGTGGTTATGTATCAGCTGAGAGTGATTCAAAGGCGCAGAAGGGCAAGAATAAGGTCTAGAACCATATCAATTTGCAAGAGAATAGATTTATTTGCTATAACAGGACATCTGCATTTCTCTTGAATCATCTTGTAAGATAACACAGGCAGTGCCAGGGTTAACTAATTTGCTAGCTGCACTACATTTTTTTAGAAAAGGCTCCTATCAAATTGTGGGATTGTCCCAACCACTTCCAGAATCCTGGTCCAGGTGTTAAGCCCTATTCAGAATGTTGCTACGTATTGTTCAAAGGACTGCCTTTTACCCACAATTCCATGGGAATCTTATGGCCTTGTGTTAAATTACCGCTGTAAAATGGGAATATCGACACGTTACCGAATAGTTTACCGAATTGTTATTGAATTCACACCGAATGAGGAAAAACCTTGATGAATACAACTAGAAATCGCTAAACTTCGAATTCGGTAATTTAACAAACTGGAAAAGTTATCTCAAAGAGAATGATGAATCGAGGCCATAACCACTTCAAATGGCTCCATCTTCTCTGTCAGCAATGATCTGACAGGAATAACGACAGAGCAGTGAAGGAGATAACTAATCCTAAATGTAACGCTAAACCACGCCCACTTTCTTTTCCATGAATTGCACTTTCTTCCGTTTTAATGCATCACTAACGAATGATTACCGAATGCTCGCTAACAGCTGTAGATAACTTTGATGAATCCTGAAATCAACGTAACGAATTCGGTATTTTACCGAACTGTCGTTAACCAATTCGATAAGTCTTGATGAATCGAGGCCTTGGTCTGATAGTGTTCCTTTAAATAATAATGTCCTATTGTTCTGAGTATGAGCTTGACCTCCAAACAACTAGCAACACTGTAACAGCACTTTGGGGCTCTTATCCCAGCTAAGCTGCCCACCAATGTGGCTGCAATGTGGGTTCTATTCTGACCACTGCCCTCCAATGTGACGTCACCCTCTAATTCCTGTTCCCTTTGCCGCAGTTTACCATTCAGCCCTCAGACCCTGAGAGAATTTTGAAGGCAATCAGCACTGCAGGCAAAGTAACCCTTTGGAATAGTTGGTGAGCCCACCCACACACACAATACAATTTTGATTGTATGTGCAACCTCATATAGAGATTGGGTAAGCGGCCACCAATTCACATTAGCGTGCAACTACGCAATTCTAACCCTAGCTAGTCCTGTAAGAAAAAGGGTTATTTCAACAACCTCTCCAGGGATAACAATATTTATCAATAAAACAATTCTGGTAGCGTTCTCTCCAAAACGTCAGGATTCTTTTCAGAGGTTATTCAGAACAAGCACTTATTTTTTTAATCGTTTGACTGACTTTTAATCGTTTATTTTATAATAAAATAAATGCATAAAAATGAGCACAGGAAAATGTCTAACAATGAACAGATTGCTATAGTAAAATAATAGGGATAAAAAGTGAAAATAACTGGTTACAGTCTGAGCAGTCTATAGATTACCGAGTCCTTTGGAAATTCTAAGTCCAAACAGAAGATAGAAAGTTCTGTGGGTAATAGTCCAGAGGTAAAAGCCCAGGTCCTAATGGGCTCGCAAAGGCTTGATGGTAACTATGGATTGGCAAAAAGGACCCTGGACAGTGTGTGTCCAGCAATTTAACCCCTTCTCCGCTGGGGGGTGGAGATGGTAATCAGAGATAGGCACATGATCCAGTTCCACCCATCTCATTAGAGCAGGGGTCAGGACACTTTTTGGCTGAGAGCGCTATAAACGCCACATATTTTAAAATGCAATTCTGTGAGAGCCATACAATGTGTTTCAAACTGGGACAGTAAGGCTCATGCCCATGTTGCTATGGTGATGTGTAGACAGTTGATCTGCCGGGTAGCGGAAGTGTCAGACACGTCTTCAGCTTCTGTTGGGTTTCAGCGACATCAGCAATTTCCCTGATAGCCAGGCAGGAGAAATACCGACTAACAGCTTGTACAATTAGCTAGCTGACTTGGGGGTTAATTCACTTTGTAGGACGAGATCCCTGCACTTTGGCCCAGTAGGCTGCCTGTCAAGTGACAGGCGGCCTATTGGGCCAATCTAAGTGTGGGGATCTCGTCCTACAAAGTCACTGGACCTGACAGGGTCCAGAATGGGACAATTGGAGCAGCTGTTAGTTTTGAGGGGAGTGTGAGTAAGTTAGTAGTGCGTGCTACAGCAGTAGCGTGCACTACTTTGAAAATGTTACTTGCGCTGCCACACTAAGCTGCGTTGCTTGAGCAGTGTAGCTTAGTGAATCAACCCCTACTGATTTGTATGTGAGCCAGATGTAACCATCAAAAAAGCCACATCTGGCTCCCGAGTCATAGGTTCCCTACCCCTGCTTTCGAGGGAGAAATATACGAACTACAGTATCTGAAGGTATTATCATATATCTGCATTAGTTCATCAAATCACACAGTGTATGAGACCTGTGGGTTCCTTGTGTTCTCTGCTGTTCAACGATATCAAATATGCATTCATTATTATCTTTCATTGCAGAGAAAACTACTGTATATCTTTGTGAGAGAAGGTTGTAGATGAACGCTTCTTGCTTGGACAGGTTCAGGTTGTGTCCAGCAGCCATCTAGCTAATTTTGATATGACTGACATGTATAGAAAGGATGGAAAAATAGTAAAAATTATTTATCTCTAGGTTAGAGAACATTTGATTCCGTCTCCCTCTAACAGAGCCAGGACAAGGTCCTCCCGCACCCAAGGAAGTGCGCCCCTCCATCCCTCCCACCCCAGTCGTCACACACTGATTGCTATTAGACTAAGAGGTGCCCCAAAGCCCCCAACACCTTAATCTCTAGTTATCTGGCTTGCAGTCACTGCCATGTATCCACATTTCTTATTTCTCTCAGCTATCATTCCCCTGTTGTGTTTGAAGCAGAGTGAGTTGTGTGCCCCCTCCTACACTGCACCCTGAGGCTGGAGCCTCTCTCGCCTCTTCCTCGGCCCGGCCCTGCCCCCTGACAGGATATGGGGAGGAATGTGGCAAGGATCCGGTTTCTGGTTCCCTGACTCTCCTTATCAGTATTTTGGATCAGAGGATGTCTGAGGAGCAAGGAAGTAGCAATAGTGGTTGCAGAGGTAGCCACTGAATTGGGGCCCTTGGGCCAGAGGGGCCCCGAAGGGCCCACCCTCAACTACAGTATTAGCTCTCTATTGGTCCTGTGCTCATAATAATCACTTCTATAGGTACTCTGAATAGTGGTAATCATTAACAAACTGTTCCCCATCCCCTTCTTGCACCTCTGACACTGTAGTTGCCATTGGCAGGTTTTGGTGCGCAGTATCAATTGCTATATATATATATATATATATATATATATATATATATATATATATATATATATATATATATATATATATAGAGTCCTTGGGGGGCCCCATTGTAAAACTTGCATCAGGGCCCAAAACTCCTTAGCTACGACACTGCTGAGGAGTCATTACAAAGGGAGACCAGGCCTGCCAAGAAGTAATGGTTTTATAGCTTTCCCCTGTGAGGGGAGTTTTACAACCCTGGCCATAGAATGTGTAAATGCATTTTCCTTTTGAAAGCAAAAACTGAAATGGGAATGGGAATCTTTTGCAGCACTCCTTTAAATCACATGCCCCCCCCTCCCCCCAAAAAACAAAAGGAAAGGCGTGAGTGTGGTATGCTAAGAAATGGCAGATAATGCCAGGTATAGGTGCCCAGGGGAGGACTGGCCAGGGGGGAAGGGGGGCAATTTCCCCCCAGGCTGCCTCTCATTTAATGATTTAGGGCTGGTACAGTGCCTGGTACATGTTTTTGTATAAGGCCACTAAGCTGGCCGAGGGAAATCAATGCCTAATTACAGAGTAATTAGAGGGTGGGCAAGTTGGTAAATATAAACAGCATGATGCAGAGCAGAGGCTTGCCTGCAGGGTCGATGGGAAAATATCTGTCTGATTTCGGGTGGAAATTGGTTGAAAGTATCGATCTGAGATGCTGTGAAATCTCGGGCTGATGTGGTCGATCCAGTGCGATAATCACAAACAATGAATGCGACGGAAAACCTGGCCGTTGTAACTCAAAATGTTTTATGTGTCGTTCCTTCCCCCCCCATTGCCAGTGCATTATACTTTACCTGTCACGCTGTCCCTCATGTGTCCTTGCTGTATTTACCATGTGACTTTTGGCATATAGCACGTGGGGCACGTGTGTGATGTAATTTGGGCCCGGGTTGCTGTGAAAATGGGCCTCTAGTTTGTGTTCTCCCTCCAGGCCAAAAGGTCCCAGTCCTCCCCTGTAGGTGCCCCCCAGTAGGTAGCCTGCCTGGTATAGTTGCCCCCAGCATAGAGTCCACTGATATCCGACTTCCTGTCACCCCTCAGCTCTCCCCTACTGCCTGCCGGGATTATGCCAGTGTAGGAAGCGATGCCAGCACTAGGGGAACAGCTTAGTGGTGACAGGAAGTCTAACATCACTGGACTCCTGGGAGCAGGTGAGATAGTGACAGTGCACGTCTTCCAGCTGCGCGCTATACTGTGCATGGTGGCCGCTGGGTGTCAGTGGGCTGTGGAGTGTCTCACACAGAGAAATGCAATAGTACTATCACTATACAGTGAAATAATAATGCACTGGAGTGGTACTGTCTGCAACTTAATGAGGCAACAGCAGTAGTGTGCACACAGCTCTGGGTGTCTGTGATCTGTTTGGTGTCGCACACAAAAAAAACACAGGAGACCGATGTGTTAGTCCTAAAAAGGGCTATTTGATGCAATGTGGCCACCGCAACTGCTTTTTGATAGGGGGGTGGGGGGTCCAGGAGGGGGTACTAGCTGATTGGCCGCCATGTGTCTGCTGACTGTAAGGTAAGGGGTCAAAGTTCAGCCTAATGATAATGTATAGGGGACGAATCGAACACGCCAAATGTTGGCTGTTTGCCGCGAATGCAAACAGCCAATGTTCACAGAATACTGCTTGCCGGCAAACCGTTTGGGCCATCTACTGCCCACCCCTTGCTTCCTGGTGCCATAGGCCATGACCTTTGTGGCCTTGCCTCAAATCCAGCCATGCATGTGAGGTTGCAGCAGCCGTGCTGCGTTCCCTCACAGTACTGCGCCCAGGGACATATGTACCCCCTTTCCCCCTACCCCCCCCCCCCCTCCCATAGCTACGCCTCTGCTATACAGTAATTCCTTTTATACAAGCCGGTTGGTAAAGAACCTGTAAGGAATTGTTACCCAGTCCGAGGAGTCCATCACATCTGATGAACCTAACTCCGCGCCCATAAACAGGCCTTGATCGCCACATCCCGGTCTTTATGGACAAATCTATTAGCAAGGAAGAAGTTTGTCACCCATTACAAGATATTTTATCACCAATATCACTGCGTAATTTGTTACGCCATAAATGCCAGGCCATTACTCAGATTGTCACGATGTGCCAAGTCTTTATCTCGGAGCAAATAAACCCATCTCCCGCTTGGCAGAATAGGCTGATATTTATGTCGGCGATCATTCGGCAGCGAGGCACCGGGCTCCGTGGGAGTAAATAGTGATTATCAACAGCTATAAGCATCTTAAGGCTTAATTTATGACCCAATCATAAAGGGGATCTAATATGATGGGGAAGTGTCAATGCTGTGCGGATTAATCTCACGCGTTTCACAGGGCACAGTGCCAAATACGGTGATGCTCACCCAGATTGGTGTAATCTAATTATAGATTTGCTATGGAAAGTGATGCCTCACTGTACGGGGTAACAAGGGGTAATTAATTACCTGGAAACTCTAATTCAAACATCTCAAACCTGCAAAACACTCCACAGTCCGTGCCATACATCTCTGTACTTATTACCATAAACCAGGGCTGCCCAATAGGTCGATCGCGTCTCATCAAGTTTTGCTGCTGGCCGCTGGCCAATAGGGAAGCTGGGGAGGAGAGAGGCGGGGCAGCCGCGATGTCATGACTGGGGGCAGCGCCAGGCATGTTACAACTACGCCCGCCGCCCCTTTGCCCGCCAGAGCGCTCCTGGACCCTCAGTCGCCGGATTGAGGTAGCGATCTATTACCTATAGACTGAAGGCAGATGTACCTAGCTAACCTATACTGAAGGCATTAATACCTGGCTAACCTATACTGAAGGCACATATACCTTGCTAACCTATACTGAAGGCACATATACCTGGCTAACCTATACTGAAGGCACATATACCTGGCTAACCTATACTGAAGGCACATATACCTGGCTAATGTATACTGAAGGCACATATACCTAGCTAACCTATACTGAAGGTACATATACCTGGCTAACCTATACTGAAAGCACATATACCTGGCTAACCTATACTGAAGGCACATATACCTGGCTAACCTATACTGAAGGCACATATACCTGGCTAACCTATACTGAAGGCACATATACCTAACTACCTATACTGAAGGTACATATACCTGGCTAACCTATACTGAAAGCACATATACCTGGCTAACCTATACTGAAGGCACATATACCTGGCTAACCTATACTGAAAGCACATATACCTGGCTAATCTATACTGAAGGCACATATACCTGGCTAACCTATACTGAAGGTACATATACCTGGCTAACCTATACTGAAAGCACATATACCTGGCTAACCTATACTGAAGGCACTAATACCTGGCTAACGTATACTGAAAGCACATATACCTGGCTAACCTATACTGAAAGCACATATACCTGGCTAATCTATACTGAAGGCACATATACCTGGCTAACCTATACTGAAGGTACATATACCTGGCTAACCTATACTGAAAGCACATATACCTGGCTAACCTATACTGAAGGCACTAATACCTGGCTAACGTATACTGAAAGCACATATACCTGGCTAACCTATACTGAAGGCACATATACCTGGCTAACCTATACTGAAGGCACATATACCTGGCTAACCTATACTGAAGGCACATATACCTGGCTAACCTATACTGAAGGTACATATACCTAGCTAACCTATACTGAAGGCACCTATACCTAACTACCTATACGAGGGCTCGGGGGGGGGGGCTAAGCTTAGCATTTAAAATGTTGGTAGATCTCTTGGCCTCGACGAATTTTTAAAGTAGCTTCCGAGCCGAAAAGGTGTGGGCACCCCTGCCATAAACCATCCCACCTCCAAGCTCCACCCACTTGAAACCTTTTCTTATCCTCTGCTAAACTCGCCATCTCACCATATACAGGACTTCTCACATGCCTCTCCCCAGAGCTGGGACAAGGTCCTCCAGCACCCAAGGCTGAGACACCAAAGTGCGCCCCTCCATCCCTCCCACCCCAGCTGTCACACACTGATTGCTATTAGACTAAGAAGGATAGAGGGCCCACAACCTCCCCAACACCTTAATATCTAGTTATCTGGCTTGCAGTCACTGCTATGTATCCCCGTTTCTTATTTCTTTCTGCTTCAAACACAATTAGGAATGACAGCTGAATGAATTGTGCGCCCCCCTCCTACACTGCGCCCTGAGGCTGGAGCCTCTCCAGCCTATGCCTCGGCCCGGCCCTGCCTCTCCCTTCTCTGGGATTCCCTTCCACATCACAGTGGCCACTCTCTTTTTACTCTGTTCCCATTCATTCATTCTTCTTCCTCCCCTCCCTGTAGGACACAAGTCATGTCTGTAAAGCAAACAATATCACCCTCTGTGCTTCCAAGCAAGCAATATCACCCTCTGTGGTAAAGCACTGGGCTTGAAAACCGCCACAGCCTGCACTCTGGCCATGGTGCGCACAAGTCCAGCATGGCCGTCACTACACAAACAGCTGTTTGCAGTACGTTACACAGTGAGTTTGGTGTGTCAGTGTGAAGCAGTACTCTAATTACACTCCCCCCCCCCCCCCTGAGACACTCATATAGCTGGCGGTCATTGCTTCATTGTGATACGCAAGCCCCTTCACCGCGGCAAGGTAATGATCACAAAGGGGAATTGGCACATGTACATGCCTTTTGTTTTGTTGTTGCAGCTGCAGTGCAGCAAGAAACATTAGGCAGGCATGTACACGCACCAGAAAAATGATTATAGCGTATTGCAAAAAGGGTGTGTGCATCAAACACCAAGTGAACCCTTATATACCTGGCTTTGCAGATAAGGCCTAATTATCTTATTCATGAGGCACTCCTCAAGCAAATCTGCAGTCGCTTTCGCATGCCAGGATATGCAGGGTTTTGCCAACTAACTCACCGCAAAATTTTTGCCCTGCAGGGGATTCATTTGCGCAGCATTTAGCACTTATCCAGGATCGCCACGTGGAGGCCCCCCCAGGATCCCAGGAAAAGGGGGGAGGTCAAGAAGTGCGGGGCACCCCCCCAAGCACTGCCACCGCCAGGGAGGGCCGCCCGCACCCACCTCCCAAAGGATAGGACCTACCTTATTTCGTATTGCGTCCAAGTGCATTATTATGCCAGGCCAAATGTGCGCAACTTGGGAGCACTACGACAGGGGGGGAGTGAAGCATAGGTTACCCCAAGCCTAGTAAAGCTCAGGGGTGACTCTACAGCTCCACACCCCAATGAGGAAACAGGGTGCAGACAGCCCATGTAAAGAGGGTCATCCACCACCTGCTTCCAGAGGAAAAAAAGCTGAAAACGTATTGCAAAATTATTATAGTGGCCGCTGCTAGCAGCGGCCTTAAAAATTCAGGAATCCGCCTGGAGTCCTGGACCCTGTTGGTGGTGGTGGAGAAGGCAGTCAACCGGCCTGTGGGCAGAGGTGCTGTGTGGGGAGCGACTTAGTCTTGGGGCAGGCAGTCACACAGCGTGCAGGCAGAGATGCTGTGTGTGGGGACTGACTTAGTCTTCGGGCGGGCAGTAGCCCTCCGGGATCCATGCCTCATTCATTTTGATAAAGGTCAGGTACTGAACACTTTTGTGACTTAGGCGACTTCTCTTCTCAGTGACAATGCCTCCAGCTGCGCTGAAGGTCCTTTCTGACGCTTGAGGCAAGGCAAGACAGAAGTTGGATGGCAAATTGGGACAGCTCTGGCCACAGGTCAAGCCTGCGCACCCAGTAGTCCAAGGGTTCATCGCTGCTCACAGTGTCTACATCCACACTTAAGGCCAGGTAGTCGGCTGCCTGCCGGTCCAGGCGTTGGTGGAGGGTGGATCCGGAAGCGCTAAGGCGAGGCGTTGGACTAAAGAATGTCCGCATGTCTGACATCACCATGAGATCGCTGGAGCGTCCTGTCCTTGCCTGCGTGGACATGGGAGAAGGATTACTTGCAGTGGTACCTTCATTGCGTTGTGCTGTGACATCACCCTTAAACCCATTGTAAAGCATGGTTGCCAGCTTGCACTGCAAGTGCTGCATCCTTTCTGCCTTCAGGTGAGTTGGTAACATGTCCGCCACTTTGTGCCTATACCGAGGGTCTAGTAGCGTGGCCACCCAGTACAGCTCATTCCCCTTGAGTTTTTTTTTTATATGGGGTTCTCTCAACAGGCTGGACAGCATGAAAGACGCCATCTGCACAAAGTTGGATCCAGACGTACTATTATCCATCTCCTCTTGCTCTTCCCCAGTGACGTCAGGTAAGTCCTCCTCCTCACCCCAGCCACTAACAATACCACGGGAACGTTGAGCAGCACAAGCCCCCTGCGACGCCTGCTGTGGTTGTTCTTTTGCTGCTGCCTCCTCCTCCTCCAAAGAAACACCTTCCTCATCATCCAACAACAACAACAACAACAAATAACATTTGTAGAGCGCTTTTCTCCCATAGGACTCAAAGCGCATAAGCATGGCTCAGACCATTGTGGTACAGAGGAAGAATTTTATAAGTCCGGAAATGCCAGGCTAAACAGGTGGCTTTTCAGTCTGGATTTGAATAGCTACAGGGATGGTGCTGTCTTTACTGGGTGTGGCAGGGAGTTCCAAAGAGTAGGGACAGCATGACAGAAGGCTCTATCTCCAGATTTTTTTGAGGTGCACTCTGGGAGTGACCAAGTTTATAGAACTAGCTGATCTAAGGTTGTGAGAGGTGTGGTGCAGCTTCAGCAAGTCCTTCATGTATCCAGGGCCCAGATTGTGCAGGGATTTGAATGTCAGCAGTCCAATCTTGAAGAGTATTCTCCATTCTACTGGTAGCCATTGCAGTGAGCGAAGGATCGGTGTAATGTGACAGTGGCGAGGCTGGTTTGTTAGCAATCTGGCAGCAGCATTCTGCACTAATTGCAGGCGACGCAGGTCCTTTTTGGGGAGGCCAGCATAAAGGGCATTGCAGTAATCCAGCCGTGATGTGATGAAGGCGTGAACTAGGGTTGGAAGATCCTCTGGGGGAATCAGATGTTTAATCTTTGCAATGTTCTTCAGATGAAAGTAGGAAGATTTAACTACAGATGAAATTTGGTTTCTGAAACTTAAATCCCCATCGATTAGTACGCCAAGGCTGCGCACAAGGTTGGAGCTGTTTATGTCCGAATTCCCAATCCTGATTGGTGTTGCTTTAGGATAGAGCTGTTTTGATTGGCGAGCACTGGCTTTGGACAAAGAGGACCTCAGTTTTGTCAGCATTCAGTTTCAACCAGTTATCATTCATCCATGCCTGTAGCTCAGCTAAGCAAGAGTTTATTTTTTGAAATAGGGTCTGTTCCACCAGGTTTGAAGGACAGGTATAGCTGTGTGTCATCGGCGTAGCAGTGGTACGTCAGGCCATGTCGTTGGATAAGTGTACCGAGTGGCAACATGTAGATTGCAAACAGCAGAGGGGATAGGATTGATCCTTGTGGCACTCCGAATTGTAGAGGTGCAGGTTTGGACATTATAGGACCTAGGGATACTCTCTGTGTTCTGTCAGTCAGGAATGATCTGAACCACTGGAGGACTGATCCACTGATGCCACAGTACTCCTGCAGTCTGTTAAGCAGGATTTCATGGTCAACTGTATCAAAAGCCGCTGAGAGATCCAACTGGATTAGGATGGAGCATTCCCCTCATCCGAGTCTGACTCCTCTTCCCCACACGACTCTTCCTCCTCCCCCCCTCTGTGCTGCCGCAGATGTTGAGGAAACATCTGGTTCTGATGCGAATTTATCCCACAATGCTTCCTCCCGTAACTGTTCCTCTTCCCGCTCCTCCACAGCTTGATCCACCACTCTACGCATGGCACGCTCCAGGAAGTAGGCGTACGGGATTAAGTCGCTAATGGTGCCTTCACTGCGACTCACCAGTTTGGTCACCTCCTCAAACGGCCACATGAGCCTGCATGCATTTCGCATGAGTGTCCAGTTGTTGAGCCAGAACATCCCCATCTCCCCACATTGTGTCTTTCTACTGAAATTGTAGAGGTACTGGGTGACGGCTTTCTCCTGTTCTAGCAGGTGAGAGAACATAAGGAGGGTCAAATTCCAGCGAGTCGGGCTATCACAAATGAGGTGTCTCACCGGCAACTTGTTTCTCCGCTGAATCTCGGCAAAGTGTGCCATGGCCATGTAAGACCGCCTGAAATGCCCACACAACTTCCTGGCCTGCTTCAGGACGTCCTCTAAGCCTGGGTACTTGCACACAAATCTTTGAATGACTAAATTCAGCACATGTGCCATGCGGGGTACATGTGTCAGCTTTCCCAAATTCAAAGCGGAAATGAGATTGCTGCCGTTGTCACACACAACTTTGCCGATCTCCAGCTGGTGCGGGGTCAGCCACTGATCCACTTGTTTGTTAAGAGCAGCCAGGAGAGCTGCTCCAGTGTGACTCTCCACTTTGAGGCAAGACTTGTCTAAGATGGCGTAACACCGTCGTACCTGGCATGCAGCGTAGGCCCTGGGGAGCTGGGGCTGTGTAGCTGGAGAGGAGATCGCAGCACCAGTAGAAATGAACTGCCACTCAGCCAAGGAGGAGGATGATGAAGACAGCAAAGAGGATGTAGCAGGAAAAGAGGAGGTGGCAGGAGGCCTGCCTGCAAGCCGTGGAGGTGTCACAAGTTGGTCAACTGCACAGCCACGTACTCCCTGCTTGCCGTCGGTCACCAGGTTGACCCAATGGGCTGTGTAAGTAATGTACCTGCCCTGACCGTGCTTGGCAGACCAGGCATCCGTGGTCAGGTGGACCCTTGACCCAACGCTGTGTGCCAGAGATGACACTACTTGCCTCTCAACTTCACGGTACAGTTTGGGCATCGCCTTTTTAGAGAAATAGTTGCGGCCTGGCATCTTCCACTGCGGTGTCCCAATGGCCACAAATTTATGGAAGGCCTCAGAGTCCACCAGCTGGTATGGTAACAGCTGGAAAGCTAACAGTTCCGCCAAGCCAGCTGTCAGACACCAGGCAAGGGGGTGACTGGCACAAATTGGCTTCTTCCGCTCAAAGATTTCCTTCAGACACCTGGCTGCTGTGGGCGGAGGAGCAAGAACCGCTCAAGGTCAGAGGCAGAGTGGAGGAGAGTGGCTGTGAAGGTGCAAGGGAGAAAGCGGCTGAAGATGATGCACCTGAAGGAGGAAGAGTAGAAGGAGGGTGGCTTTTCTTTTGTGTGCTGCTTTTGCTCAGGTGCTCTTCCCATTGCAGTTTGTGCCTTTTCTCCATGTGCCTTCGTAATTCACTTGTCCCTACGTGGGTGTTGGCCTTTCCACGGCTCAATTTTTGGAGGCAGAGAGAATAGATGGCATTGCACTGATCTGAGGCAGACACATTAAAACATTTCCAAACCCCTGAGCCCCCCTGAGGTGATGGCACTATGGTGGCATCAGCAGCTGACGTTGATGGGCATGTTGGCTGGCTGTACATAGGTGGCGATACATGGCGCCGGACACTGCCACCAGCTGTTTCTGATGACGAGCTCCCCCTGCTTCTTTCAGGAACTCGTCTCTTCCTACTCCTCTCTGACTCCCCCTCTGAACTGTCCACCTGTTCATCTCCTCTATTGGGAACATACGTGGGATCCATATAATCATCATCATCATAATCCTCCTGCCCAGCTTGCCTCAGACACCTCCAAAACTGCACCAACAGCAGGTACTTCATCCTCCTCCTCCGCACACGTTACGCCCATAGTGTCACCTAACTCAGACATATGAGGTGGTTTAACTTGCTTAGCACTTTCATCTGGTTGTAACAATAATGGCTGTGTATCAGTGATTTCCCCACCAAATAACTCCTGCGAACTGTCAAATGTAGTGGATGTTGTACTTTGAGTAGCGCTGGTGGCTGCGGAAGATGGTGTTCTGTGTTTAATAGTCAACCACGTCCTGACAATCTTGGGAGTTGATGGGACGTGCCTTCTTCTGAGCACTGTTCTTTGGTCCTGGGCCACACAAAATCACATCACCACGACCTCGCACAGACCTGCCAGGTGGCCTTCCTCTGGGTCTGCCTCTACCTGTGGTGACCATATTGGGGGGGGATGAAGTGAAAGGTATGCACTGACTTGAGTAATACAATGTGCAGTCACACAGGTGCAGTTAACAGGTATGCACGGAGTGGTATATCACACTGCATGCACTCACGTTGGTAGGTGGGTGCACGGAACACCATAGGTAGGTATATGCAGTGATGGGTATTACAAATGTGCACCTGTCACACACACAGGTACCAAGCAGGCACAGTGACACTGCATTCTCTCAGATAGGTAGGTGGGTGCACAGTGAACAACAGGTAGTAGGTATATGCAGTGATGGGTATTACATTGTGCACCTGTCACACACAGACAGGTACCGGACAGGCACAGTGACACTACGTGCGCTCAGGCGGGTAGGTGGGTGCACAGTGAACAACAGGTAGGTATATGCAGTGATGGGTAATGTGCACCTGTCACACACACAGGTAGTCACTGAATGTGCTGGGCCTGGCAGTGGCACACACAGTAGGAATTACAAAGGCTGTCTATGCAGCACCATAGTTTGTAAGCGCTATAACTTTTGCCCAAACAAAAAAAATACAATAAGTGTCTATTGATCAAAGACATGTAGCACAATACATTTAGACAAAAATGTATATAGAAATTTTACTTTATTTGAAAAATGTCAGCACAGAAAGTAAATTTTTGTTGACAAAATTCATGTCTTTTTTGATGAATATACAGTAATAAAAACTAAAAAATCACTGCAGCAATCAAATAGCACCAAAATAAAGCTGTAATAGGCCTGGTGCACACCAAAAACCGCTAGCAGATCCGCAAAATGCTAGCAGATTTTGAAACGCTTTTTCTTATTTTTCTGCAGCGTTTCAGCTAGCGTTTTGCGGTTTTGTGTAGCGGTTTTGGTGTAGTAGATTTCATGTATTGTTACAGTAAAGCTGTTACTGAACAGCTACTGTAACAAAAAACGCCTGGCAAACCGCTCTGAAGTGCCGTTTTTCAGAGCGGTTTGCGTTTTTCCTATACTTAACATTGAGGCAGAAACGCATCCGCAATCCAAAATCTGCTGCAGCCCGGGAGTATGCGTTTCTGCAAAACGCCACCCGCTCTGGTGTGCACCACCCCATTGAAATGCATTACCCTAGCAGATCCGCACCCGCAAGCAGATCGCAAACCGCAGCGGAAACGCTCCGGTGTGCACTAGGCCATAGTGACAAGAAAAGGAGGTAAAATTCATTTAGATAGTGGGTTGTATGACCGAGCAATAAACCGTTAAAGCTGCAGTGGCCTGAAAGGAAAAAAAGTGTCTGGTCCTTAAGGGGTTTTAAGGCTGCAGTCTTTAAGTGGTTAAAGAGGAACTCCAGTGAAAATAATTATTGTAAAAATTAAGCACTTTTTATTACATTATGTATAAATGATTTAGTCAGTGTTTGCTCATTGTAAAATCTTTCCTCTACCTGATATACATTCTGACATTTATCACATGGTGACATTTTAACTGCTGGCAGGTGATGTGACTGGAAGGAGATGCTGCTTGCATGTTTGGCAGTTGGAAATGGGCTGTTATTTCCCACAATGCAACAAGGCTCCCACAGTGTGATGTCAGTACCTCAGTGCTGTGAGGCGCTGACATTACACTGTGGGAGGGGTTTCCACCACAAAATCAGCCATAGAGCCACCTGATGATCCGTTTGAGAAAAGGAATAGATTTCTCATGGGAAAGGGGGTATCAGCTACTGATTGGGATACAGTTTAATTCTTGGTTATGGCTTCTCTTTAAGTAACCATCATCCATGGTGTGATTGCCTGGAGTGAATTCTATTGCATGTTAGGAGATGTGTTCACCCTCTTCACTACAATATCATGTTGTCCCTCAGCATTGTCCTTGGACATTGTAAGGTAAGTCATTGTACATTGAGCATCCTCCGTATCTCACTGAGCTGTGCGGAGGACTTATGCCTTTTCATCTAGCAAAACGCACATTCCTGTGTGGAGCTCGGCATGTTAGCGCTACATTATTCAGCACAGGATAAGCTCATGTATGAAGGTATACACACAGCGGTATGTACATGGAAACCATTGTCATTTTTGTTCTTCACTAAAGCAGACCTTCAAGAAAATTCCAAGTTTACGCATATAGATTGTTTTAATGTTGTCATCTGCACTATCTGTATTCTTTACCTAAGAAATATTGTGTTTTATTAGAAAAAAAAACAGCTTCCAACACAGATCTTTGCTAGGCACAAATCTCAAGGTTGCACCCAGGTGTGTTGTGGGAAGGTGATGTCAGCTATACATGCAAACCGTGCCTGCACAGTCAGGAACCAAGACACACTCCAGGGGGCGAGTCATAAGATAGAAGATGCTATCCTAAGACTGGGAGGCAAAACCAATATGGCTGCCCTCATGCCAAACATGCCACAAAACTAAGCTGATTATTTTTTGAAGTTTGTAGATCTCGGGTGGTCAGATATATTTTTAGTTAGATCTTTTTAAATAAGTGTGATCAGGGCTGTATTTCTGCAAAGGCCACCAAGGCAGCAGCCTAGAGATGCTTTTGCCCCCGGTGGGGACTAGGACATGGAAGAAAAGACTGCAGACGTTAAAGCAGGAAGCACGCTTATTTGAATTGTGCCCATTTTGCTCCATCAACTATCTATTTGCCTCCATCTCACCTCCATCTCACCTCCATCATTAGAGATGGCCCGAACCTCCGATTTTCGGTTCGCAAACTGCTAACGTGAACTTCTGCAAAAGTTTGGTTCACGCAATCTCTCGCGAACCGCAATAGACTTCAATAGGGAGGTGAACTTTGAAAACTAGAAACATTTATGCTGGCCATAAAAGTGATGGAAAAAATGTTTCAAGGGGTCTAACATCTGGAAGGGGACATGGATGAGTGAGATGGACGCCAAAAGTCCCGGGGAACAATCTAGATTTGACGCAAAGCAGCGTTTTAAGGGCAGAAATCACATTGAATGCTAAATTGGAGGCCTAAAGTGCTTTAAAACATCTTGCATGTGTATACATCAATCAGGGAGTGTAATTAGAATACTGCTTTACACTGACACACCAAACTCACTGTGTATTGCACCGCAAACAGCTGTTTGTGTAGTGACGGTCGTGCTGGACTGGTGCGCACCATGACAAGAGTGCAGGTGATGGCGGCTTTCCAGCCCATATGGTCGCCGGGCTGTGGTAGCTGAATGACAGAACAGTGACTGTCCTGCTGATCAAATTTGGTCTGTCCACAATGAAACAACGACCTTATTATTGTGGGTGTGCCCCCTCCCCCCCGACACACTCATATAGCCGCCGGTCATTGCTTCATTGTGATACGCAAGCCCCTTCGCCGCAGCAAGGTAACGATCACGAAATGGAATTGGCACATGTACATGCCTTTTGTTTTGTTGTTGCAGCTGCAGTGCAGGCAGAAAAATTAGGCAGGCATGTACACACACCAGAAAAGTAATTATAGCTGCCGCTGCTAGCCTTAAAAATTCAGGAATCCACCTGGAGTCCTGGACCCTGTTGGTGGTGGCGGAGAAGGCAGTCAACCGGCCTGTGGGCAGAGATGTTGTTTGGGGACTCGGGAGGGACTTAGTCTTGGGGCAGGCAATCACACGGCGTGCAGGCAGAGATGCTGTGTGTGGGGACTGACTGCTTTGCAGACCAGGCATCTGTGGTCAGATGGACCCAACGCTGTATGCCAGAGATGTCACCACTTACCTAAACTGTACCGTGATGTTGAAAGGCATCGCCTTTTTTGAGAAAAAAATGCGGCCTGGTATCTTCCACTGTGGTGTGTTGCTTTGATTTTGTGTGTTGCTTTTCCTCAGGTGGTAATCCCATTGCAGTTTGTGCTTTGTAATCATGTACCTTCGTAAGGTAGTTGTCCCTACGTTGGTCTTGGTCTTTCCACGGCTCAATTTTTGGTGGCAGAGAGTACAGATGGCATTGCTCTTATCTGAGGCAGACACACACAAACATTTCCAGATCGCTGAGCCCTGGGGTGATGGCACTTTGGTGGTGGTGGCAGACTGAGTGTTAAGTGGGGTGCCAGAATCAGAGCAGGAGGAGGAAGATATGTCACGCTTCCGTGCGGAAGCTGAGAAAGATGAGGTTCTGTGTTAAATAGTCAACTATGTCCTGACAATATTGGGGGTTGATGGTACATGCCTTCTTCTGAACACTGTACTTTGGTCAAGGGCCGCACAAAATCACGACAGCGCAACCTCGAACAGACCTGCCAGGTGGCCTGGCATGCACTGACCTGACTAATACAATGTGCAGTCACACAAGTGCAGTTAACAGGTATGCACAAAGTGGTATATCACACTGTGTGCACTCATGTAGGTAGGTGGGTGCACTGAACACAACAGGTAGGTATATGCAGTGATGGGTATTACAAATGTGCACCTGTCACACACACGTACCGTGAACAGGTACAGTGACTGGTGGTATTGAATATCACACTGCGTGCGCTCACGTAGGTAGGTGCACTGAAGTGAACAACAGGTAGGTATATGCAGTGATGGGTATTATAATGTGCACCTGTCACACACACAGGTAGTCACTGAATGTGCTGGGCCTGGCAGTGGCACACATAGTAGAAATTACCAAGGCTGTCTATGCAACACAAGTGTTTGTGGGACACAAAAAACAAAATATAGATCACAAGAACAAGATTAGCTCTCAAAAGAGCTGTTGTGGGGTGCTTTTTTTTAGCAATAAGAATCAACAAGGAGCAAGCTAAGAAGCCTACAAGAGCCTAACTCAGCTTTCCCTATAAGTCTCTGCACAGCAGCTCTCCCTTCTCTAATTACTGCAGGCACACGAGTGAGTCCAATGCCTGACGCTGCCTGCCTTTTATAAGGGGGGTGGGGCTCCAGGAGGGATTGTAGCCTGATTGGCTACAATGTGCCTGCTGACTGTGATGTAGAGGGTCAAAGTTGACCCTAATGATGCACTATGGGGGTGAATCGAACTTCCGGAAAAGTTTGCGGTTCTTTGCGATCGCAAACCACAGAAGTTCGCCGGGAACCGTTCGCCGGCGAACTGTTCGGGTCATCTCTATCCATCATCTATCTGTCTCCATCCCATGGCCATCTATTCCATCCTACCTCCATCAACTATCTATCTGCCTCCATCCCACCCACCACCATCAACTATTTGTCTCCATCCCACCACCATCAACTATCTATGTGTCTCCATCTCAGCTTCATCAACTATCAATCTGTCTTGATCTCACCTCCCAAGAAAGTCTGAGGAACGCGGGATCCATGAGAGTTTGTTACCCCTAGGTTGCAGGGAACCACCTCGTGGGTAAACACATGTATAGTAAAAAAGCAAAAATCACAGGTGTCTGCTACAACAAATGCAAAACTTTGTTATAGAAAACTACATAACCATACAAAAATCCCTTTATCTCCCCTTAAAAAGAAGTGACACACAGCTATGTATCAGAAAACCACTTCAGCTGATGTGGCCAATTGGGGGACCAGGCAAGGGAGGGGGGGGGATCGACAGGTGAGAACCCTATATCAGGGGCAATTTGGGGACCAGGTGAAGCAGAGGTTCAGTAAGTGAGAACTCCGCACATTGGCGCCCTACAAAGATCAAAACCACATGTCACCCTGCAATTAATGGAGGGGAAATGGGACTAAGGACACGTCAGTAGTCAAATTCTTGGGAACCGGAAAGTGGAGCCCAAAATTTCACCTTGCCTCCATCTCCCGCAAGGCCCGATGTCACTACCTCTAGAAGGGATTCTCATCCTATAGATTCCCCGGAGCAGAGCCCATGTGGATCACTATCACAATACACTTCAAAATGTTCACCAAGGGGGCTGCCCTCCACTGCATTCCAGATATTGCTGACATGCTTCTGGATATGTGATTTTAAAGGCCGTTTCATTTCCCCCGACATATTTAACCCCAAATGGGCACGTAATCATTTAGATGACAAATTTGGTGGTGCAATTAAACAGTTTTATAACATAATTTGGCAGGCAAACAGCACTAATAACATAATACACTGTGCATCACTGCATACGATTGCTGCTTAAAGGATACCCAAAGTGACATGTGACATGATGAGATAGACATGTGTATGTACAGTGCCTAGCACACAAATAACTATGCTGTGTTCCTTTTTTTCTTTCTCTGTCTGAAAGAGTTAAAAATCAGGTATGTAGGTGGCTGACTCAGTCCTGACTCAGACAGGGAGTTACTACAGTGTGACCCTCACTGATGAGAAATTCCAACTACAAAACACTTTCCTAGCAGAAAATGGCTTCTGAGAGCAAAAAAGAGATAAAAAGGGGAATTTCTTATCAGTGAGGGTCACACTGTAATCACTTCCTGTCTGAGTCAGGACTGAGTCCGCCACTTACATACCTGATATTTAACTCTTTCAGGCAGAGAAAGAAAAAAAGGAACACAGCCTAGTTATTTGTGTGCTAGGCACTGTACATACACATGTCTATCTCATCATGTCACATGTCACCTCGGGTATCCTTTAAACGGTGGACAACTGTGCTGAGCAACTTCCAGCGTGGTTCTGGGATCTGTGATAGTGTAGTGACTGTTCAGGCTTAGCAGTTAATAGCAAAGCCTCCGTACAATGACAGTGTCCTATTGTTCGCGTTGCAAGCCTCACATGGCACACTTCCTCCTTCTGGTTTGAAGGAGGAAGTGCGCCGGTGTGAGGCTTGCACCGCGACCAATCGGAAGTGTGCAAGCTGTTTGGGACGCAGGGTGGACAGCGGAATTATGGGTAAATAACCCCTTGCATCCCCACTGCACACCTATGTCAATTAAACCTCATTTGAATCACGAGTAATAATTCGAAAGCCCATCCCTGTTTCCCACACTCCGGACACCAATAGGGCTTCTCACCAGTGTGAGACCTTCCTTGTCTGACAAGCCGTGATTTCTGTACAAAAGTACTAATCAGGGTTCACTGTCACCAGCCATGATGTCCCATCTTGCCTCCACAAAGTTTAGCTCCCCCACGCTCGCTCCTCACTGTGCTGCCCTATGGCATACTTCAGACCTCAGGTCAGTGGTGAAGAGACACACTAATCAGGGTTCACTGTCACCAGCCATGATGTCACACTAATCAGGGTCACTGTCACCAGCTATGATGTCACACTAATCAGGGTTCACTGTCACCAGCCATGATGTCACACTAATCAGGGTTCACTGTCACCAGCCATGATGTCACACTTATCAGGGTTCACTGTCACCAGCCATGATGTCACACTAATCAGTGTCATTGTCACCAGCCATGATGTCACACTAATCAGGGTCACGGTCACCAGCCATGATGTCACATTAATCAGGATCACTGTCACCATGATGTCACTCTAATCAGTGTCACTGTCGCCAGCCATGATGTCACACTAATCAGGGTTCACTGTCACCAGCCATGATGTCACACTAATCAGGGTCACTGTCACCAGCCATGATGTCACACTAATCAGGGTCACTGTCACCAGCCATGATGTCACACTAATCAGGGTCACTGTCACCAGCCATGATGTCACACTAATCAGGATCACTGTCACCAGTCATGATGTCACACTAATCAGGGTCACTGTCACCAGCCATGATGTCACACTAATCAGGGTCACTGTCACCAGTCATGATGTCACACTAATCAGGATCACTGTCACCAGTCATGATGTCACACTAATCAGGGTCACTGTCACCAGCCATGATGTCACACTAATCAGGGTCACTGTCACCAGTCATGATGTCACACTAATCAGGATCACTGTCACCAGCCATGATGTCACACTAATCAGGGTCACTGCCACCAGCCATGATGTCACACTAATCAGGATCACGGTCACCAGCCATGATGTCACACTAATCAGGATCACTGTCACCAGCCATGATGTTACACTAATCGGGGTCACTGTCACAAGCCATGATGTCACACTAATCAGGATCACGGTCACCAGTCATGATGTCACACTAATCAGGATCACTGTCACCAGTCATGATGTCACACTAATCAGGGTCACTGTCACCAGTCATGATGTCACACTAATCAGGATCACTGTCACCAGCCATGATGTCACACTAATCAGGGTCACTGTCACAAGCCATGATGTCACACTAATCAGGATCACGGTCACCAGCCACAATGTCACACTTATCAGGGTCACTGCCACCAGCCACGATGTCACACTAATCAGGATCACGGTCACCAGCCATGATGTCACACTAATCAGGATCACTGTCACCAGCCACAATGTCACACTTATCAGGGACACTGTCACCAGCCATGATGTCACACTTATCAGGGACACTGTCACCAGCCATGATGTCACACTTATCAGGATCACTTTCACCAGCCACGACGTCACACTAACTGACAGATCACACCGGGACAGTTCTGCAGTGGCAAGAGGTGTGTGAGTGACAAACTATAAAGTCCATTTGGAGGTACAGCAATTCCCGGCTGAGTGTTTCGGCAGTTTCCGTCTCGGCTGTTATGTTGGAGTAATGTTATAGGTTTGCTGCTGTTGTGTCAGTTTGTTCAGGACTTGAGTCTCTGATGCTGTTATTATTGCTTCCCATCTTCTTCTGTGAAGAGCCTGAAATTAGCTAAAAGCTCCGGCGGCCCCTCCTTAGCGACATTGGCTGAGAATTAGTTACTGCTTTGCTGGCAGGAAGGTCAGCGCAGCCTCGGCGACGATAGTGATGTCCCATTTCCGAAGTGTTAGATGTGAGACAGGAAGCCACACTCGTATCCTAATCGAATTTCACGGGTTGTTACATCTGAAAGAGCCGCAGAGCCTTTCACGAAATTATCTCTCACTCAGCGCTGCGCTGCCATTCAATTTCTCAGATTGTCAGAACCGCGGCCAGCCAACAGACGCGGATCATTTTCAGGGAATACAATAAACTATATTTAAAGCGTATGGAGAGTTTCCAGACCCCCCCCCCCCCCCCCCCCCTTCCTCCAGTTACATGAGACATATTGGGGAGTATCATTTGGATTAAATCTACAGTCTTCTGTATCACCCCAAGATCATGTGACTGAAAATATCTCTGAGGGAGCGCACTCTTCCCTCTCCCCTGTTCCCAGCACTGTTTTCTGTAAGCTCGAAGGACTTATTGGCAGATCAAGTTGTTTAAAGCAGACCTGTAAGGCTCAACACAAACCATACAATCTTGGTTGTTCAATCTTACCACTTGCATGTAGTGTCAAGAACAGCAAGGGCCGATCCTTGATTGGGTCAATCGCTCAGAGTCAGAAACTTGGTCTCGCTGTCGCTTTGCGCATAGATGCCCATATGTGGATTCACAATCTATGAACAGAGTAGCCGAGAGGAGTGTCCTGACTCCAAAGGATTCACCACACACATGCAATTCAAATGCTTGCCACCACGTGCGAGTCAGTGCATGACTGTAAATATATTTTAACACTGCACAGATAGACAAATCTGGCACAGATCCCTACATACAGCTAAGGGTTAAGTTAGACTAGCTAAATATATACAGCAGATATATACAACAACCCAGGAAAGCAGTGGTAAATACATATAACACCCTGACTATCTGACTAGCTAAATATATACAGCAAATATATACAGCATAATATATACACAATCGCAGTACAAAGGGTACTATCAGAGTCAGCAGAGTCAGCTATCAGAGTCAGCAGGAGAGCAAGGTCCACAACAGGTTATCAGAAAAACACGGTACCAGGGATAAGGCAAAAGGTAAGGTCTCAGACAGAATAAATGGGGGTTCAGCAACAGGAAGGCATACACAGAAATATGGGCAAGGAACAGGGACCAGAGTGTCCAGAAGCTCAGGCCTGAGAGCTCAAAGTTTTGGCAATTAGCTGTAGGAAGAGGCAGTCCTTAAATAGTTCATGTGATAACAGGATGCATGTGATGAGTTGTAGAAAATGAGGGCTGCTCACAGTCCATAGAGCCCTCTGCTGGTGGCACAATGAAAGTCCCGGCAGTCCATGCAAATGCTGCCGCCAGCAGGCAGGACAAGGTTGTGCACGGTTCCTGACAACGGGGAAGTCAGTGTTAGGTGTAGGTGGGGGAAGGTTAGTGTTAGGAGTAAGCTTGGGTGGCGCCAGGGGGGTGCTTTGGGGTGCTTATGTTCCCCCTAAAATTGTCCAAGCACCCGCAGCGGCTCGCCACAAATGCGGACATCGGTGGCCATTTTCTTGTAGCACTACAGATGGAGAGGAGCGGGAAGAGTGACGCCTGACGCAGGAGAGGAGGCGGCGGGAACAGCCATAGAGGTAGCGGCCGCCAGCTCAGAAGGGTGCACGAGCGGCGGCCGCGGGAGCAGAGGGGGGAGCAGGCTGGGGCAGCATACTACCTACTGGTTGGGGCAGCATACTACCTACTGGCTGGGGCAGAATAGTACCTATCCTGGGGCAGCTATACTACCTACGCTGGGGCAGCTGTACTACCTACACTGGGACTACCTACACTGGGGCAGCTGTACTACCTACACTGGGACTACCTACACTGGGGCAGCTGTACTACCTATACTGGGACTCAGAGCAGGGACAAGGTCCTCCAGCACCCAAGGCTGAGACACCAAAGTGCGCCCCTCCATCCCTCCCACCTTAGCTGTCACACACGGATTGCTATTAGACTAAGAGGGCCACAGGGCCCACAACCTCCCCAACACCTTAATATCTAGTTATCTGGCTTGCAGTCACTGCTATGTATCCCTTTTTCTTATTTCTTTCTGCTGCATACACAATTAGGAATGACAGCTGAATTAATTGTGCGCCCCCTCCTACACTGCGCCGAGGCTGGAGCCTCTCCAGCCTATGCCTCGGCCTGGCCCTGCTGGGTCTACCTACACTGGGGCAGCTGTACTACCTACACTGGGACTACCTACACTGGGGCAGCTGTACTACCTACACTGGGACTACCTACACTGGGGCAGCTGTACTACCTATACTGGGACTACCTACACTGGGGCAGCTGTACTACCTACACTGGGACTACCTACACTGGGGCAGCTGTACTACCTATTGGCTGGGGCAGAAGACTACCTACTGGCTGGGCAGCTATATTACTTATGCTGGGGCATCTCTACTACCTACGCTGGGGCAGCTGTACTACCTACACTGGGACTACCTACACTGGGGCAGCTGTATGTAACGATTGTAATAATGTTTTGGTGTAGCAACACAGACGTCTGATTATGTGGTGATCTGCAGAATCACCAATAATACAGACGCTATACCTGATTATGTGGTGATCTGCAGAATCACCAATAATGCAAGTATAGCTAACAGGAACACAGAGTGAGATGTGCTTGGTGCAACAGTAACTGATTAGTTTAATGAGACCTCACCAGAGGAGCTGGTGGGTACTATCAGAAAAGCACCTCACCAGTGGCAAGGGCCCACTGGTGAGTAGAGGGGTCAGACAGGCTAGGTTCGGCAACTGAGAGGCAGATACAGTACAGAATCAGTAGGCAAAAGAGTAGTGGGTATTCAGGCAGAGGTTCAGCAACTAGATCAAATGGGCAGAGGTACAGAAACGTTAAGCAATAGTGGAGTCAGAAATAAGACAGAGTCATACACAGAATATCAATAATAATACAATAAGCAATAGTCCTAGTCTTGTGTGAAATCCCTGGTTTCCTCCCAGATCAAAGCACACCGGATACTAGTCTAAGGTCTGAGCGCTAACACGTATGTATTCGCAACAGGTTGCGAGTAAATCGTGCAGGCTTAAGAAGCAGAGGTGACCTCATAGCCGCGCCCACTACAATTAGCCAATCCTGAGCGGCGTGAGTCCCCTCTGACTTCAGCCGACCAGCGGGTCAGCTGACACGCCTCCTCCCAGCATAAAGGTCCTGTCTACGCGCGCGGCCGCGCGATACAGCAACCCTATGTGCTAATGACAATTCCGTCCCCGGCGTGCTAGACGCCGGCGGAACGGAAAAATCCTCCGAGCAGGGAACTGAGGCGGCTGCGGAGACACCTTGCGTGCCCGCAGCCGCAGATTTTACACTGTACTACCTACACTGGGGCAGCTCTACTACCTACGCTGGGGCAGCTCTACTACCTACGCTGGGGCAGCTCTACTACCTACACTGGGACTACCTACACTGAGGCAACTGTACTACCTACACTGGGACTACCTACACTGGGGCAACTGTACTACCTACATTGGGACTACCTACACTGGGGCAGCTATACTACCTTCACTGGGACTACCTACACTGGGGCAGCTGTACTACCTACACTGGGACTAAATACGCTGGGGCAGCTGTACTACCTACACTGGGACTACCTACACTGGGACAGCTGTACTACCTACACTGGGACTACCTACACTGGGGCAGCTGTACTACCTACACTGGGACTACCTACACTGGGGCAGCTGTACTACCTACACTGGGACTACCTACACTGGGGCAGCTGTACTACCTACTGGCTGGGGCAGAATACTACCTACTGGCTGGGGCAGAATACTACCTACTGGCGGGGGCAGCTATACTACCTATGCTGGGGCAGCTATACTACCTATGCTGGGGCAGCTATACTACCTATGCTGGGGCAGCTATACCACTTATACTGGGGAAGTATTCTACCTATACTGGGGCAACTTTATTACCTATACACACCCACTTTCCAGTGCATAGACATGCCCCTTTTTGATCACGCCACTGTTTTTGGCCACGCCCCCTGATTTTGAGTTCACAGCTACCCCTAGAAAAGATACCGCACCTGCATAGCACCCCTTAAAAACATTTCCTGGAGCTGCCGCTGGGAGTAAGTGGGGGGTTAGTGTTAGGTGTAGTTGGGGGAAGGTTAGTGTTAGATGTAGGTGGGGGGAGGTTAGTGTTAGGTGTAGGTGGGGAGAGGTTAGTGTTAGGTGTAGGTGGGGGGAGGTTAGTGTTATTAGTAGGCGGGTGGTGGTTATTGTTAGGAGCAAGTGGAAGCGTTATTGTTAGGAGTAGGTGGGGGGAGGTCAGGGCTGGATTTCTGGAAGGGCCTTGAGCGGCTAATGACCAAGGGGATCCTGGACATTAAAGAGGGATTACAACCTATGAAAGAGGAGGCTGAAAATGAGGAGCAACACATGAAAATGGGAGTTGATGCTAAAGGTAGCTGTACACGACAGAAAGGGGATGCTGCACATGGACAAAACACATGGAAGAGGGGGCTGCACATGGAATGGGGGGGGGGGGGGGGGCAGCTGCACATAAAAGGAAGTCACAGCATACTTTGCCTAGGGGCACAAAAATTATAAATTCAGGAACAGTTTAAACAAATGATCACACTACAGAGGTAAAGCCAGCAGTGCCTCTCTCTGACCTGATAGTTTCTAAAGGAGTGAAGGCAGCCGGCAGCATCTGGCATCAGGCCGGAGCAGAGCGGACACTCCTACAGCAACTCAAGTAAAAACATTTCCAGGATACGGGTGTGTGTGTGTTACTACAAAGAGGTGCTGCTGAACTGACATACGGACGGATGAGAAAAGTATGAATTTATTTGTTTATTTAAAGGCAACCTTAACTGAGAGGGATATTGGTCTTTCCTTTTAAACAATACCATATGCTTGGCAGTCCTGCTGATCTCTTTGGCTGAATGACACACCTGAAACATGCATGCAGCTAATCCAGTCAGCACCTGATCTGCATGCTTGTTCAGGGGCTGTGGCTAAAAGTATTAGAGACACTGGATCAGCAGGAGAGTCAGGCAACTGTTATTATTTTAAAAGGAAAATCCACATCCTTCTCAGTTTAGGTTCCCTCTTTAAGTCTATAATATCCTATTTCTGTGATCAGAGGTTTTCCCTGCCAGTTCCCATATTTGCTCAAGTCCACAATTACTTTAATGACAGCAGAATAGCTGGCATCTGCCTTGGAAAAGCTGCTTATTATCATTAACAAAGCAGCGTAAAACAGGAGGCGTAAAACAACTTCAGAAAGTTCATTTAATTTCGGAGGAATTCAAACCCCGTACAGATTGTAAGTAAGGTGAAACAGATCTGTAATAACGAGTGGCGATATTGGCTGTGTTTATGGAGATATTCCTTATTGACGTCCTCCTGAGGGTATCCGGAGGATGAAGGTGGAAACCCGCGTTATAATTTGGCTGAGTCGCGGAGTCGTTTCGCTCGTGCTGCACTGCAGAAAACAAGGACGTTTCCTCCTCGCAGCGCTAATAAATAGGATAACTGCAGCGCTGACACACGGCTATAAAATAACATAACAAAGGCACTCCATCCAGTCAGGTTATAAAAACTTTATAGATACATATTAAAAAAAATTCAACAAGGCAGCCTGAGCTGTTAGCGGCGGATTCGGCTGACGCGTTTCACACCCCACTGGCGCTGCGCTATAAAGAGAATCCCCGGCCCAGGAGCGCCATCTGCGTCTCCCCAACAGGACCGCTACCAGAAATAGAAATTGTTATTTAAGGAAATGTTTTGGGATTATTTTTATTACTATGTAATTAGTGTAGAGAAAAGCATACGAATTCTAAAATAACTGTCTCATTTGGAGATGTAAAATATATTACACATAAACCATTTCAGAATGTATTTATTTTGCTCTACATTATCGCCTGCATGGGCA
This sequence comes from Hyperolius riggenbachi, assembly GCF_040937935.1. Taxonomy (NCBI): domain Eukaryota; kingdom Metazoa; phylum Chordata; class Amphibia; order Anura; family Hyperoliidae; genus Hyperolius; species Hyperolius riggenbachi. Next base: position 491,582,008 of record NC_090648.1, read on the forward strand.
GCCGTACATTGGTGCACTCCCACCCCCCGCCCCGGGAATCACTGTGCCCCCACCACCACCTTCCTCCAGTACCATACAGCTAACTGTTTCCAGGCTCCAGCAGGGGCGCTTTTAAGCATAGGCAGTACAGGCCATTGCCTGGAGTGTCATTGGTCCTTGGGGCGCCATGTTGCAGCATTAAGCCCCACCCTCAATTTAAGCCCCAACCCATTCCTATCGTTCTATTACTTGCTTCTGCTGCATCTGCTCAGTGTAAGTTGCAGGCAGCTGCCGCTGTGTCTCTCTGTACCTTCTCTGCCTAAATTACGTGTATTTGCTGGTGAAATGCTGCCGCATAGCATATTTTCTGGTGATACGCTGCCACAATAAGTGTAGTTTCTGGTGAAACCCTGCCGAATTACGATTATTTTCTGGTGAAATTCTACCGCATTATGACTATTTTCTGGTAAAACGCTGCCGCATTACGATTATTTTCTGGTGAAACGCTGCCGCATTTCAATTATATTCTGGTGAAACACTGCCACATTACAATTATTTTCATGGTGGCAGGGGGCGCCACAGGTTTTCTCGCCTGGAGTGACAAAATGGCTAGAAGTGCCCCTGGGCTCCAGCAGCGTACAGTGAACAGGATAGGGCCTGAAAAAAACTCTCCATGTCAGCCTGAGTCTATGCAGGTATTTAGTAAAACAAGGGTCTTATCCATTTGCCATAAATACCTCACAATCCTTGTAAGACTCCTTGCATTTAATATATCTGGATGACACTTATATTTTCAGAAAAGTCTCTACCTCTTTCTGATTGTATGTTCTAATATTGTCAATCAACAGCAAAAAAGTCTAAAGAAGGCTTACAATCTAAAAGATTACTATTTTTCTTTTCATTTAGCCAATAAACGAGAGCTTGTATTTTACAGACAGGAAGTTTTAACAAGCCCCTCCTCCCATTCCAGGTGCAGCCCTCTCTTCCATGTGTAACATCTGTATACAGGCAGCAGCTCTCTCCCATTCCAGGTGCAGCCCCCTCTTCCATGTGTAACATCTGTATACAGCAGCTCTCTCCCATTCCAGGTGCAGCCCTCTCTTCCATGTATAACATCTGTATACAGCAGCTCTCTCCCATTCCAGGTGCAGCCCCCTCTTCCATGTGTAACATCTGTATACAGCAGCTCTCTCCCATTCCAGGTGCAGCCCCCTCTTCTGTGTGCTACAGCCATGTACAGCAGCCCCTCTCATTCCAGGTGCAGCCTCCTCTTCCATGTGTAACATTTGTATACAGCAGCTCTCTCCCATTCCAGATGCAGCTCCCTCTTCTGTGTGCTACAGCCATGTACAGCAGCCCCTCCTATTCCACGTGCAGCCCCCTCTTCTGTGTGCTACAGCCATGTACAGCAGCCCCTCCCATTCCAGGTGCAGCCCCCTCTTCCATGTGTAACATCTGTATACAGCAGCTCTCTCCCATTCCAGGTGCAGCCCCCTTTTCCATGTGTAACTTCTGTATACAGCAGCTCTCTCCCATTCCAGGTGCAGCCCCCTCTTCTGTGTGCTACAGCCATGTACAGCAGTTCCTCTCTTTCATGTGTGAGTCCTTTGAGCAGCTTCTCCCTCCTTCCGTATTTTGCTCCCCCTTTTGCAGCCTTCCTTTTCCATTTGCTTATTTTGCATATTTTGCATATTCAGCAAACCCTTTCCATGTGTAGCCACCTCCCGAGGCCTGGTCTTTTATGGCCTATCCAGACATACAGAGCTGTAAGTGGCTACTTGTATTACTGGGCCCATAGCCGGCCTTTGATATGAGCGACCGGAGCGGTCGCTCAGGGCGCCAGCTTCTAAGGGGGCGCCTATAGCTGGTTGCCTATACTGAGGGCATCTACACCTGATTTCCTATACTGAGGGCACCTATAGCTGGCTACCTTTACTGAGGGCTCCAACACCTGGCTACCTATACTGGAGGCACCTATGCCTGGCTACCTATGGGGGGATGGAGACCTTCAACTGACTTCCTATACTGGGGGCACCTATGCTTGGCAACCTATATTGAGGGTACCTACACATGAGATCCTATACTGGGGGCACCTATTCCTGGCTACCTACCTATACTGAGTCTGAGGGCGTTTTGGGGGGGGGGGGCGCACTGCGGCTATAACGCGTGGTGCAAATTGTCAGTGCTGTGCTATCATTCTAAATGGGGGGGGGAGGCGGCTAACTGTCCCACTGATTGTTTTTATTAATATTCCTGAAAGGTTTTAGCCTTCATTTTTAAGTGTATTCAGGATAATGCACTTTTTCCATCCATTCGTGGTTATTAATAGTATTTTTTCTATTATACATACGTGACACGGAGATCTGAGCATTTGGCATGATGTGTCACAACGTCAAAAAAGTTGGGAACCACTGTCCTAGGAGATATCTCAGGAGAAAAGGGGAATTGCATATGGGCCTGTGTGTGTATATGCACGTGGGAAGGGCACAAAAATCAGGTTTCGCTCAGGGCGCTGTGAAACCTAAGGCCGGCCCTGACTGGGCCTACCTAACCAGCCCAATATCGCACGATCCTGTATCTTGTACCCTGTCTGCCTTGTCCAGCTTTGTCCTATGTTGTATAACTTTGTAACCTCTATCATCTTTTGTACCATTGTATGTATGTATTTATTGTCCAGCACTGCTTAATGTGTTGTCGCTTTATAAATACAATAAATAATAATAATCTAACCTTATCCTCCTTCCCACTACAGCTTTGGTTTAAAGCACTCCTGTAGTGAGAGGGATATGGAGGCTGTCATATTTATTTCTTTTTAAAGGGGTTCTGCGGGGGGGCGGGGTGGTGTTTGAAAATAAAAACTGCATGGTCCTCCTACGATCCTCCGTTCCCTGCTGCCGGTCCCGGTCTGATATTCGTCAAGATGAGTAGTGCTCGCTCTCGTGCGCCTCATCGGGAGCTTTCTTGTACAAAGTTTTCTTGTACTGCGCCTGCGCAGTGAGCTCCCAGTGGCGTGTGTGGGAGCGAGCATGCGCGGACATGGCCGTGCAGCCGCAGTTGATTCAGATGCCGAAATAGACCGGGACCAGTGGCGGGGATCGTGGGAGGACGGCGTGGGACATTAAAGCTGCAGGGGGCCAGTAGAAGCCCCAAGTAAGTGTCCGTTTTTATTGTAATCCCCCCCCCCCCCCCCCCCCACACACACACACAGAAGAAAAGTTTATCTTACCCGGGGCTTCTACAAGCCCCCTGCAGCCGCCCTGTGCCCACGCAACAACAAAACGATACTCCGGTCCCCTGCCACAACTAACTTCCAACGTAGTGGGCCACTGCGCCTGCGTGGCCCTGGCCGCGCACCTCTTCGCTTACACTCTTTTATTTATTTATTTATTTATTTTAATAGCTTACAGTTCCTGGCTGTCCTGCTGATCTTCTGCCTCTAATAAGCCATAGACCCTAAACAAGCATGCAGATCAGATGTTTTTTTTTGTTTAAAAGTTTTTTGTTGACATTTTTTAAAATTTTTAACAAGGGGAAAAAGAGACAATGGTACATCTCATAAACCTGCAATAGACAGAACATGGTGACATAATGTCATGGCAAACAATAACACAATGTAAACCAATAAAACAGGAAATGCTTAAGATAATATAATGTGTACCCCAGAGGGCAATGCCCAGCTATCTGGGGTATGTCATACATTATGAGAGTAAGGAGACCTGGTGTGAAACCAGAACACATTGAGACCCCTTGGGGCTCGTCGTCCAGCGATAGACGAGCCACCTGGAAGAGGAAGAGGTCGCAAATGATAGCACTGCCACTGCAGATAAGTCTGACGGTCTATTAAAAACCGCCATGGGGCAGCAGAGCTGTTTTTTTTTTTTTTTTTAAATCATGTAGCGAGTCCAGGGCTCGCTACATGATAGCCGCTGTGCAGCGGCATCCCCCCGCCCTCTTCGATCGCCTCTGGCGATCTCCGATCAGGAAATCCCGTTCAAAGAACGGGATTTCCTGGAGGGCTTCCCCTGTCGCCATGGCGACGGGCGGCATGAAGTCACTGACGTCATCGACGTCGTGACGTCATTGGGAGACCCGATTTACCCCTTAGCGCTGCCTGGCACTGATTGGCCAGGCAGCGCACGGGGTCTGGGGGGGGCGTCACGGCGCGGCAAGCGGCGAGCAATCGGCACAGAGCGGTGGCGATCAGAGGGCACATGCGGCTAGCAAAGTGCTAGCAAAGTGCTGCAAAAAGAAATTATCAAAATCGGCCCAGCAGGGCCTGAGAAATCCCCCTGCGCTGCATAGCCCGAGCTCAGCACGGGCTTACCGCCACGAAGTTAATAGAGAACTATCCATGGCTGAGTGTTCAAGTTGAATCCAGGGATCCCATGTGCACTCAAATTTTTTAAGGGAGTCTTTTAGGATGCTAGTTAATTTTTCATTAATCATGAAGAAGTTGAGTCTAGATCGTACTTCGCTAATAGTAACCGATGGCTTCTTCCAGTTGGCAGCAATGGACATAGTGGCTGCCAAGAAGACAAAAGAAGCTAATTTATTTTGGGACTTGGTCAATGATTCCACTTTCTCATGTAGAAGAGCATGCCAAGGGTCCTTAGGGATGGTTTTGTGAAACATAGACGAGAGTAACCGATAAACTTGGCACCAGAATCTAGTGAGCTGCGGGCAGGTCCACCATATATGTAACACATCACCCACAGCCCTGCAACCATGGAAGCAGAAGGGGTTGGCAGAAGGAAACACTTTAGCTACTCTGGCGTGGACTAAGTACCAACGTGTCATGACCTTGTGGGCCGCTTCGACTGCATGTAAGTTGGAAGAACATCTGGGTACCCTACTCCAAATGTTCAGCCAATTTTCCCACTCCTTTGTGCCTGGGAGGTCTGCTTCCCACTTAGTGGTATAGGCGTGAATAATGGAACAGGTGGGGTGGGTGAAGAAGGTATAGATTGTAGAGATGAGCCCCTTGGAGTCAGGGCGATGAAGGCAAATGTTTTCGTATGGGGTAGTGTTGTACAGGGGATCTTTGTGTTGGATTAGGGACTGTATCCAAGATCAGATGGGTTTTGACTGAAGTGTGATTGGATTAGCTGCATGCTTGTTTCAGGTGTGTGATTCAGACTCTACTGCAGCCAAAGTGATCAGCAGGACAGCCAGACAACTGGTATTGTTTAAAAGGATATAAATATGGCATCCTCCATATCACTCTCGCTTCAGGTTCCTTTTAACATCAAAATACAGTTTGCGGCAATGGAATTTACTAAGATGGGGACCTCTGTGCACATGGCTGTGTGTTTGAAGGGGACAGAGAGAAAAATCGCTAATCTTCAAAATAATTGGCCGATCCATGCTGCATAGAATTTGTATTAAATCTGCATGCAATCTGAAATAAATAGCATCTCATTTATCAGTTTTACAGAAAGCAACCATAATGCCATATAGTAAAACATAATAAAATATTCAGGCTACTCTTTTTTACTTTAATTATCCAGGTTTCAGCGTCAGAAACACTTCTGATCATTACAGTCATGTGACAAAATGAGGACACCACATTATATATTCAGCTCTGATCACATACTGATGTCTAATGTTTCTATTTATCTCTGGAATAGAAAGTGATTTAATTGCAGGTAAACAACAAACATTGACCTTGATTTACTGATTAAGCAAAATATATCAACAAAAATGTGTATTCTAACTGAGGAAAGAGCTAGGACACCCTTCCCCAATAACTAGTGTTAGCCCCTAATGGCAAGTGTTACCCCCAATGGCTAGTGTTACCCCTAATGGCTAGTGTTACCCCCAATAGCTAGTGTTAGCCCCTAATGGCTAGTGTTACCCCCAATGGCTAGTGTTACCCCTAATGGCTAATGGCTAGTGTTACCCCTTAATGGCTAGTGTCACCCCCAATGGCTAGTGTTACCCCTAATGGCTAGTGTTAGCCCCTAATGGCTAGTGTTACCCCCAATGGCTAGTGTTACCCCTAATGGCTAATGGCTAGTGTTACCCCCTAATGGCTAGTGTTACCCCCAATGGCTAGTGTTACCCCTAATGGCTAGTGTTACCGCCAATGGCTAGTGTTACCCCTAATAGCTAGTGTTACCCCCAATGGCTAGTGTTACCCCCAATAGCTAGTGTTACCCCTAATAGCTAGTGTTACCCCTAATAGCTAGTGTTACCCCCTAATGGCTAGTGTTAGCCCCTAATGGCTGGTGTTAGCCCCTAATGGCTGGTGTTTCCCCCTAATGACTAGTGTTACCCCCAATGGCTAGTGTTACCCCTAATATCTAGTGCTTCCCACTAATGGCTGGTGTTAACCCCTAATAGCTAGAGTTACCCCCTAATAGCTAGTGTTACCCCCTAATGGCTAGTGTTACCAATAATGGCTAGTGTTACCCGCTAATGGCTAGTGTTACCCCTAATGGCTAGTGTTACCCCTAATGGCTAGTGTTACCCCCCATCGCTAGTGTTACCCCTAATGGCTAGTGTTACCCCCCATGGCTAGTGTTACCCCTAATGGATAGTGTTACCCCTAATAGCTAGTGTTACCCCCTAATCGCTAGTGTTACCCCCTAATAGCTAGTGTTACCCCTAATGGCTAATGTTACCCCCCATCGCTAGTGTTACCCCTAATGGCTAGTGTTACCACCCATCGCTAGTGTTACCCCTAATGGCTAATGTTACCCCTAATAGCCAGTGTTACCCCCCATGGCTAGTGTTACCCCTAATGGCTAGTGTTACCCCTCATAGCTAGTATTAACCCCTAATCGCTAGTGTTACCCCCTAATAGCTAGTGTTACCCCCTAATGGCTAGTGTTACCCCTAATGGCTAGTGTTACCCCCTAATGGCTAGTGTTACCCCCAATGGCTAGTGTTACCCTTAATAGCTAGAGTTACCCCCTAATGGCTAGTGTTACCCTCAATGGCTAGTGTTACCCCTAATGGCTAATGGCTAGTGTTACCCCTAATGGCTAGTGTTACCCCCTAATGGCCGGTGTTACCCCCTAATAGCTAGTGTTACCCCCAATAGCTTTTGTTACCCCCTAATGGCTAGTGTCACTTCCTAATAGCTAGTGTTACCCCCTAATGGCTAGAGTTACCCCTAATATCTAGTATTACCCCTAATATCTAGTGCTACCCCCTAATGGCTAGTGTTTCCCCCTAATGGCTAGTGTTACCCCCTAATGGCTAATGGCTAGTGTTACCCCCAATGGCTAGTGTTACCCCTAATGGCTAGTGTTACCCCTAATGGCTAGTGTTACCCCTAATGACTAGTGTTACCCCTAATAGCTAGTGTTACCCCCTGATAGCTAGTGTTACCCCTAATGGTTAGTATTACCCCCAATGGCTAGTGTTCTCCCCTAATGGCTAGTTTTACCCCCTGATAGTATCTAGTGTTTCCCCCTAATGGCTAGTGTTACCCCCGATAGCTAGTGTTACCCCTAATGGCTAGTGTTACCCCCAATAGCTAGTGTTACCCCTAATGGCTAGTGTTACCTTTAATGGCATGGCTTGTGGGGTATTGAGTTTCAGAAACCAAATTTCATCTGTAGTTAAATCCTCCTTCTTTCATCTGAAGAACATTGCAAAGATTAAACATCTGATTCCCCCAGAGGATCTTCCAACCCTAGTCCACGCCTTCATCGCATCACGTCTGGACTACTGCAATGCCCTTTATGTTGGCCTCCCCAAAAAGGACCTGCGTCGCCTGCAATTAGTGCAGAATGCTGCTGCCAGATTGCTAATAAACCAGCCTCGCCACTGTCACATTACACCGATCCTTCGCTCACTGCACTGGCTACCAGTAGAATGGAGAATACTCTTCAAGATTGGACTGCTGACATTCAAATCCCTGCACAGTCTAGGCCCTGGATACATGAAGGACTTGCTGAAGCTGCACCACACCTCTCACAACCTCAGATCAGCAAGTTCTGTAAACTTGGTCACTCCCAGAGTGCACCTCAAAAAATCTGGAGATAGAGCCTTCTGCCATGCTGCCCCTACTCTCTGGAACTCCCTACCACACCCAGTAAAGACAGCACCATCCCTGGAGCTATTCAAATCCAGACTGAAAAGCCACCTGTTTAGCCTGGCATTTCCAGATTTATAAAATGTCTTCCTCTGTACCACGATGGTCTGAGCCATGCTTATGCGCTTTGAGTCCCACGGGAGAAAAGCGCTTTACAAATGTTATTTGTTGTTGTTTTTGCTTGTGTTACCTTTAATGGCTTGTGTTGCCCCCAATGGCTAGTGTTATCTTGAATGGCTAGTGTTACCCCCAAATGGCTAGTGTTACCCCCAAATGGCTAGTGTTACCCCCAAATGGCTAGTGTTACCTCCTAATGGCTAGTGTTACCCCTAATGGCTAGTGTTACCTCCTAATGGCTAGTGTTACCTCCTAATGGCTAGTGTTATCTTGAATGGCTAGTGTTACCCCCTAATGGCTAGTGTTACTCCCTAATGGCTAGTGTTACTCCCTTTAGCTGAAATAACTGCAGTCAGAAGTTTCTTATTCTTTCATCCACCAGTCTCTAACATTGATCTGAGGAAAATTTGCCCCACTCCTCAATGCAGAATTCTGTCAGATGTAAGATGTCTGAGGAGTTTCTTGTATGTACAGCCCACATCAAGTCACCCCACAGCACCTCATTAGAATTACGATTTGGGCTCTGGCTCAGTCACTACAGGACTTTCCGTTTCTTATCCAGTCCTTGGTGGATTTACTGGTATGTTTTTGGCTCATTGTCGTTTTGCAGGGTCCAGTTTCGCTTCAGCTACAAGTTTCTTACAGATGGCCTAACGTGTTCCTTAGACACCCTCTGGAAAAATTCAAGGGGGATTCTATGATGGTAAGCTGCTGCAGCAAAGCATTCCCAAACCATGACACCACCATGCGTTAAAGTTGGTATGAGGTAATAGTACTTTGTTCTGTTGTTCCATTTTAGAGTGATCTGTTCAGCATTATTCCAGAAGTTCTGGACTTTGTCTTGTTCTCTTTGGCAAACTTCAGTCTGGCCTTGATTTCCTCCTTGCACACCTCCCATGCAAGCTGTGCATTCTCTTTCTGATTGTACTTTTGCATCAACAGCAGGGTTGCTCGTAAAGTACGCCAGTGCGAATCTACGCGTCGTAGTCCGTAACTACGCATCGTAGTTCATTAACGAAGTTTAAAAACTTTGCGTACCTATTTCCGCATAGTCGTAGTACCGCTACTTGTATTGCGAAGTCAACTACGCGTGCGGTAACTGCGTCTATACGGATCATTGCGCAGAAATATTATTGCTCTTCTAGACGTATACAATTCCGCATTGGAAGGTGAAATGTACACATATATTAGTTCACCCATGCGCATAGTTAGCGGATTATTGCGGAAATTTTTCCGCATAAGGGCATAAGCCTCCGCATAAACTACGCTTCGCACTACGCGAAGCTTCCGTATTTTAACGCGTAGTCTACGAAATGCAAACGTAGCAAAGTTTCTGATTTCGTAGCCGTAGTTTGCGAATCGTAATTGCGTAGAACTACACGTAGTTCCAGCGTAGCGAAGTTGGCTGACTACGACCATCCCTAAAAACAGTAGCAAGAGTCTGCCGGAGATCCTGAGATGTCCTTTTAGAGTCTTTTGAGACTTATTCTTGCATCTTGCGCTCTGATCTCGGGGTGAACTTGCTTAGACCTGGGCATGTTGGCAGTTGTTTTGAAAGTCCTCTACTTGTAGACTATTTTCTAGACCGCGCAATGGCAGATTTTAAATTGTTTTGAAATTACTCAGCAGACCTAAGGTGGCCATACATCAGGTGACTTGGCGGCTGATCAACCATTCAATTTGATTATTATAATTGAAATTGGATGAAAATCGGTGCCGCCAAGTTCGACCCGAAATTGGTCGTATTAATCGGTTAGACATGCTGTAAGGTGTAGGGCTGACTTGCTCGATCGTGTGCACAGCGGTAACGACAAGTGATATCGGGACGAGTGACAAACGTGCAAAATCCCCGACGCAGTCCACATTAATAGGCAAATACGTGGGACTCAGGGACAGCTGCCTGCCAAACAGTAGGTGCTCATTGAAGACGTAGACCTTCAAGGATATATTTACACCGAGGTGAATACCTCTATCCAATATTCTCTGACCTCCTCCGGATACCCTTCACCTCCGGCTGCAATGACAAGAAAAAGACACAACAACCAAACTAAACAGCAACAACTTACACCAATAAGGGAGGGGGGAGGGAGCTTGTTTCCCGAAGGATCCTGCCCGGGAAAAGGACTCCGCCCCCCCCCCCCCCCTATATACCCCTTCCTCCTTTGCAAAACAATGGCAAATTGAATTGAATCAAATGGAATCCTGATCGGACATGTCAGATTTAATCGGATCGTAAATAGAATCGTAATCGAATCGCACAAAGAATCGTATCGTGTAGATGGGGCTTAAAGTGTCCATTAATCATTCAATTTCCTAAATGATTGTCCGTTCCATACTATCTTTGCGACGGATCAGAAATGATAGCTTGGGCCCACCATTGGAGGAAAAAAATGATAAGCAATCAGATCAGACTAAAGGAATCATTCCAAAATTCAGATTGACAGAATGGTCGGGGAACGATTATTCGCCGTCGATCGGCACCACCTGATCCGACTGACCATTCAGGAGATTGTACCATTAATGGGCACTTTTAGTCTACCCCTGTGTTTTGAGGTTTTCACAGGATCAATGTATAATGAGGGACACTGAAAACTGGGGCAAGAGCCAGCCAGTGTCGTAGCTAAGGAGCTATGGGAGCTATGGGCCCAGGTGCAAGGTTTACATTGGGTCCCCCCAAGCACTCTACACATAGCCATTGATACGGCACACCGAAACCTGCCAAGGACAACCACAGTGTCAGAAGTGCAAGGAGGGGATGGTTAACAGTTTGTTAATGCTTACTACTAATACAAGCACTTATAGAATTTATTATTTTACCAGCACAGGACCAATAGAGGGCTAGTACTGTGGTTGAGGTGGGGCCCCTCAGGCCCAAGGGCCCTGATGTGGTCGCTACCTCTGCACCCCCTATTGCTACGCCACTGGAGCCAGCCATGGCCTGAAGCAGCCAATCCGAACTTGTTTTAGGTGAAGCCTGATTGCTTTTGCTTCAGTTTTCCCTGCACCTGTATTGATCAATAAGTCCCATATTTTTGCTGTCCCATACAGCAGATTACACAACAGATTACATGTACAACAAGGACATCATTTCTAGGCAGTCTGTACCCCTAAATTCTGTCACTCTAGTGTTACCATGGTTGCAGAGCAGTGGACTTTGCTACCACTGCCAGTTTTTTAAAGGCTTACCTGGCTGCAAACTAAAACAAAAAAATGTAATTTTTCTAATTAACAATCAAAAATTGTATCAGCGCTAAATAATGTATCAATAATAATGCACTGCCACAGCTAGAAGACCAGTTTTCAGCACACTTCTGAAATATAATGATCTTTTACTTCAGCAAAGACTCAGGGCCCCAGAGCGGTAGCAATGGACCCTGCAAGGGATGCGCCCAGAAGCCGCAGGGGGCCTCGTGGGGGGAGTAGCTTCGTTTCCCTGTCCTGAGAGACTGAAAGCTAAGAACATGGAGAGAAAAAAGCTTTCTGCTCTCTGCACAATTTGTTCTAATGACTGCATCTGCTCAGCTAATGATAACGAATCATACAAAGTTTTGCAGACAAAGATTTGTAAACAGTCCCTATTCAGTATGGCAGGGGGTAGGGGGGCCCCATCCAAAGTCTTGCAGGGGGCCCCACTGATTTCTAGTTACGCCCCTGCAGGGCCCACTTCCATGAGAGCTGTGTAGCCGCATTGCACCGTGGGTGTCCTGAAACACATACATGGCAATGGAATAGTCTCCTTTGTGTGCATGTTGTGCGGAGCGATCCGAGAATCTGCAGCATGCTGCAGATTCTTGCACAGCCGCATCCTCCCGCACCCGCATCCCATCTCCTCTATTCACTTCCACTTTGGGAGAGGCGGAAGTGATGCGGCCAGCAGTGGAAGTGATGAGATGAGGCTAGGTAGCCGCGTTTGCATCACTTTATGAGTGGAAACGGGCCCTTAGTGCTCCACCGCTACACCAGAAGCTATGAAAACATTTGCCAGGGGCAGTTAGATCTGGATTACAGGGCAGCACGGTGACATAGTGGTTAGCTCTCTCATCTTGCAGCGCTGGGTCCTTGGTTCAAATCCCAGTCATGGCACTATCTCGCTGAGTTTGTATGTTCTCCCCGTGTCTGTGTGGGTTTCCTCCAGGCAATCTGGTTTCCTCCCCATCACAAAAACATACAGATAAGTTAATTGGCTTCCCCCTAAATTGGCCCTAGACTACGAGACATACACTATACATGGACATATGACTGTGGTAGGGATTAGATAGTGAACCCCTCTGAGGGACAGTTAAGTGACAAGACAATATATACTCTGTACAGCGCTGCGGAAGATGTCAGCGCTATATAAATACTAAGTAGTAATAAAATAGGGGCAAATAGACCAGCGGCTCCCTCTGCCAGTCACCCCCTCCAGTACACATGTCCAAAGTGGAATGGTTCCGGGCAGCCAATCAAAATAAAAATTTCCTCCTTTAGCGATTTATTGCTAAAACCAAGCATATAAAATACATTTACATATGGGCCTCACCCAACCGGTTTCATTTATGATAGGGGGCTCCTGAGGAAGCTTATTGTAAGTAAAACTGTTTGGGCGTGGCTGCAATTTTATTAGAGCCCATCTATTGGGTCCCTGTAACAAGGGAATATGTAAGTGTACTTTATACATTAGAGTAACCAAGCAGCTCAGGGTGACCCAAACTACTAGGAATGTATAGGGGGATAAAGGGGACCAAAAAGCCCTCCTACTAAAAAAAAGCAAAGCTTGGTGTATTTGCCTTCTTAAAACAGAAGGAAATCTGCAATAATTCAGCGATAAGTGAACACTTGTGGTTACCCACAATGCACTACTGCTGAATATGCAAATTATCCCTTTTCACCCTTAGTAAGCCAAGCAAGCATCCAGAACCGCTGGTGTATAGAAAGCCTATAGCTTTGAATTTTACACAGCCATATCAAGCCCACATGTAGACAGCCTGTTTCAGACTTTTGGTACATTGTATGCTTGATTAATAACATTAAACTGCTGAAAGGTTTGCACGGCGCCGATCTACTGTATGCAAATTTTTATCACAACAGCGGAATTCCCATTTAAATGAACGATGCGTGACGGTGGCCGGAGAAACGCCGAAGTATCTGAAAAGAGAGAGGAAAAAGCAGCTTCCACAACTAATTACTGAAATCCCACATTTTAAAGAACACTCTGCTCGTCAAAAATCCAATATTTACCTCGCAGGGACATTAACTCTGCCTCTCTACAAACATGGAAATGACACTGGTTGCCATGGTAACCTCCGCGTGGACTGCTTTTTCAGATGGAGGAAATTAAGCAGAATATATATATATATATATTTTTTTTTTTTCCACAAATGAGGAAACCGCTCCGCACTAATCAAAAGAAACTCATCAGCGGAAAGTGGGATCGACGTCGCTTTCCTTTCTGCACCAATAAGATTGATATTGCGGAGATGTTACGAGTGAAGCAGTAAGTAGCCTTCTGGCTTGTTCAGCTTTATAAATGCTCATTTACTGGAATCTCCTCCCCTATTGTGCCACCTAGTGTCCAATCCACATATAGCAAGGTCTTCTGTTTAGTTTAAAGTGGACCTGAACTCAGAACTTGAGATAAGATAAGCAACGGCATATTAATCTTTAAAGAAAAACATTTCTTTGTTACAGCTGATACAAATCCTGCAATAAATCTGCAGTGTGATTACTTCCTGCTTTCATGGAAGCAGACATTCTGTTAACATCCTGTGTTTACCAGTTACCTCTCTGCCGTGGCAGTCAGCTGACACAACCAGTGGCATAACAATAGGGGATGCACCCACGGGGGGCGCTCAGGGTTGTTTTGGGGGGCTGGAGGGGTCACAACATGAGAATGGCCACACATCGGCGGGGAGAAGGGACAGTCCCCCACCCCCCCCCCCTCGGGCTCAGCATCAATCATCAATCATCAGTGGCAGGAAGTTACTTCCATCCACACCCCGGAGGTTCTGATCTCTAAGTGTCTGACGCTACTTCCTGTTTAAACAACTTGAAGCACTTGGAAATGGACCTCCTTGCAGGACAGCCAGGTAATGTGCATTGTTTAAAAGGTGTGCTTTAAACTTAGAGTATTAGGGCTGTTTCACCCCACAAATCGCAAATGTGCTACAATGCGATTGTGACTTTATCTATACAGACTGCATGCATTGTGATGTGTTGATTGTGCAGATGGATTTCTTGACGTGATTGTATTTGTAAAGTCCAACTGGGGGGGGGGGAGGGAGTGCGGTAAAAAAAATGTAAATAGTTGGATCACAAGAAAAATCACAAATTGGTAGTACCACAATTGCTATGCGATTTCTCAGCACTCCTATACTGTCTACACAAGCACAAATGCAGATCATTCATGCGATAAACAGACAAAGGCCTCGATTCATCATTGCCTTTGCGATAACTTTTTCCAGTTTGTTAAATTACTGAATTCGAAGTTTATCGATTTCTAGTTGTATTCATCAAGGTTTTTCCGCATTCGGTATGAATTCGATAAAATATCGATAACAATTCGGTAACCATTTGGTAACGTCACGTGTCGATATTTCCATTTTACAGCGGTAATTTAACACAAGGCCATAAGATTCCCATGGAATTGTGGGTAAAAGGCAGTCCTTTGAACACTACTAGCAACATTCTGAATAGGGCTTGACACCAGGACCAGGATTCTGGAGGTGGCTTCGGACAATCTTACAATTTCGCCAGCTACGGCTTGATAGGAGCCTTTTCTGAAAAAATGTAGTGCAGCTAGCAATTTAGTTAACCCTGGCACTGCCTGTGTTCTCTTACAAGATGATTCAAGAGAAATGCTGATGTCCTGTTATAGCAAATAAATCTATTCTCTTGCAGATTGATATGGTTCTAGACCTTATTCTTGCCCTTCTGCACCTTATCACTCTCAGCTGATACATAACCACTTCAAATGGCTCCATCTTCTCTGTCAGCAGTGATCTGACAGGAATAACGACATAGCAGTGAAGGAGATAACTAATCCTAAATTTAAAGGAAACCAGAGACGAAGCACTCTTGTGTATTTTACCATATATATCAGTAAGAACATTAGAGAAAACACTTACCATGCTCTCTGTTTCATCCTCACTGCTAAAAGTGTCTGTTATCAGCTAGGAATCCCGGACTGAGCATTCAGCCTGACTTTGCAGGGAATGATTATTGCTGAGTCATTATAGCAGAGCCACAGGGCAGGCTTGGGCTTGAAAAGACACCACAGAAGACAGACTCAGCTATAATCTTTCCATAGCAAAGCCAGACTGAATGCTCAGTCGGGGATTCTTATCAGAGGTGATAACAGTCAGATTAAACAGAGAACAATGAAACAAAGAGCAGATTAGGTGTTTACTGTCATGTTCCCACTGATTTATAAGGTAAAATACAAGAGGGTGCTTCATCTCTGGTTCTCTTTAACGCTAAACCACGCCCACTTTCAATTTCATGAATTGCACTTTCTTGCGTTTTACCGCATCACTAACGAATGATCACCGAATTACTACCGAATGCTCGCTAACAGCTGTAGATAACTTTGATGAATCCTGAAATCAACTTATCGAATTCGGTATTTTACCGAGCTGTCTGTAATTGATTCGATAAGTCTTGATGAATCGAGGCCAAAGGCCCCTAATCAGTTAAGTCTTACCACACGATGAGTAGAGCAGAATGCAATACATTACATCAAGGCCGGTTCTTCTGTGAAGCAACAAAAATCACATGCTTCAGGGTGGCAACAATTAGAGGCAGGGCTGAATTTACCATAAGGCAACATAGGCGTGTGCCTACAGACGCCTGATGATAGAAAGGCGGCTCACTCCACTCCCTAAGTACCTCCCTCCCTCCATCCCTATGCAGAGTCCCGAGTAGAGTGAGATCAGAGGTTACTCACCTGGCTCGTGGCATTCCACTGACGAGATAGAGGGGCACCTCTCTAGCTACCTAATACTGAGTTTCCTCTAGCTACCTAATACTTGGGGGCACCTCTAGCTACTTAATACTGAGGGTACTTCTGGTTACCTAATGCTAAGGGACACCTGTAGGTACCTATGACGGGAAAGGGAAGTAAGGGAGAAGTGACTGCTGGGACAACCAGCCCACTTGCGAAGTTGCGATGCGATTCAGCTGGTGTTTGTAGGTTCCTTGAGGGTGAAATCTAAGGTGCCAGGACATCTGTGCCTATAGGCTCCTGTGATGTAAATCCGGGCCTGATTAGAGAGTGGCAAAAGGCTGCTCCCCTCCCCAAATGTCCCCCTCCTTGCACTCCCCATCTCCAGGGCTGGATTTCTACTCTTTACCGCCCAAGGCCACTGTCAGCAGCCGCTCCCCTTCAGTATAGCTAGCCAGTTCGCCCCCCTCCAGTATTGGTTGTCCGTTGACCCTTCCCTCCAGTATAGGTAGCCAGATGACTCTACCCCACCCCCCACCCCCCTTATTCCACTGTAGATAGCCCTAATGACCCCCCTTCCCTCCAGTATGGGTATCCTGATGACCCCTCTTTCCTCCCTGCTAATAAAAGAAGCCTGATAACTCTCCTCCCTCCAGTATAGGTAGCCAGGTGATCCTTCCACTTAGTTTAGCCTGCTGCCCAGCCGGCAGCTTGATCCTGTGGTGCCCTAGGCCATGGCCTATGTGGCCTATCCGGCCCTGCCCGTCTCCCCCTCCCTAGATGTGCAGCACTGCTTTACTCACCTGCTCTCAGCATTCTGATGATGGGATCTCCATCCACCCATCCATCTTAGAAGAAGTAGAGGGAGTTAAGCCTACAGCAAGCAAGAAAATACTCTACATAAGTTTTATTTTGCCTTTTTACCTACTTTTTTGTACTTTTTCCACTATTAGGTGCTGCATAATTACAGTATTTTGTAGATAAGGTGGAAAATTATCCCCTGAAGCGAATACTCAGGAGAAAAGGTAATTTGACCTATGCGGTTGATGCACTATTAGTGTTGTTGGGATATCCCCAATTCTGGAAACGAGTGATTTCAGCTCCACCCACTTCCGGATGGGACGTGATCGTGATTTCGGATAAAATCGGAATTCCGAATTCAAACGTGGTTTGGAGTTAGAATTTCGCATTACACCCGTAATCACGAGTCGGAATCCGTGATTACTTTAACGGTTAATAGCAAAGCCCTCTTACGTGCTAGAAACACCACATTTGCAGGGTATGTTAAAGGACACATCCAGGGCCAGGCTAAAAATAAAATAAAGATCCACTTATCTGGGGCTTCCTCCAACCCCTGGTAGCCGTCCTGTGCCTTCGCTGCAGCTCCGGTTGCTCCCGCTCTCCTCCGCTGGCAAAGCCGATCTGGCCAGGTTGGCTTCCAGGTCGGCTTCTTGTGCATTCCACCGCGCGGGTCACATGGTCTCGCTGACGTCATCAGGACGGAACTGTGCAGGCGCAGAAATGGAAAAAAATCATTATTTCTCAGTTTTTGGCCATTATAGTTTGAAATCAATACATGCTACCGTAATTAAAACCCAAACATTTTTTACCCATTTATCCCGCTTATTACATTATTTAAATTATCACAATGTATGGCGCCGATATTTTATTCAGAAATAAAGGTGCATTTTTTAAATTTGCATCCATCACTATTTACAAGCCTATAATTAAAACAATTATATGAATATACTCATTTGACATGCATATTTAAAAAGTTCAGACCCTTAGGTAACTATTTATGTTGTTTGTTTGTTTGTTTTTTTAATTGTATTTTTTTTTTTTAGATAAATGTATATCGGTAATTTTTGGTGTGAGAGGTAAACAGCTAATTTTAAATGTAAAATAATGTATTTATTTAACCACTTAAGGACCGCAGTCTTTTCACCCCTTAAGGACCAGAGACTTTTTTTCTATTCAGACCACTGCAGCTTTAACGGTTATTGCTCGGTCATACAACCTACCATCTAAATGAATTTTACCTCCTTTTCTTGTCACTAATACAGCTTTCTTTTGGTGCTATTTGATTGCTGCTGAGATCTTTAGTTTGTATTATATTCATCAAAAAATACATGAATTTTGTCAAAAAAATGATTTCTTTAACTTTCTGTGATAACATTTGTCAAATAAAGTAAAATTTCTGTATACATTTTTGTCCACATCTATTGTGCTACATGTCTTTGATAAATAAAAAACCATTCGGTTTATATTTATTGGTTGGGGTAAAAGTTATAGCATTTACAATCTATGGTGCAAAAAGTGAATTTTCCCATTTTGAAGCATCTCTCTCATTTCTGAGCACCTGTCAGGTTTCATGAGGTGCTAGAATTCCAGGATAGTATAAATACCCCCCAAATGCCCCCATTTTGGAAAGAAGACACCCCAAAGTATTCACTAAGAGGCATGGTGAGTTCATAGAAGATTTTATTTTTTGTCACAAGTTGGCGGAAAATGACACTTTGTGACAAAAAAAAATAAATTAAAAAAAGTTTCCATTTCTGCTAACTTGTGACAAAAAAAATGAAATCTGCCACGGACTCACCATGCCCCTCTCTGAATACCTTGAAGTATCTACTTTCCAAGATGGGGTCATTTGTGGGGTGTGTTTACTGTCCTGGCATTCTGGGGGGTGCTAAATTGTAAGCACCCCTGTTAAGCCTAAAGGTGCTCATAGGACTTTGGGCCCCTTAGCGCACCTAGGCTGCAAAAAAGTGCCATACATGTGGTATTGCCGTACTCAGGAGTAGTAGTATAATGTGTTTTGGGGTGTATTTTTACACATACCCATGCTGGGTGGGAGAAATATCTCTGTAAATGAGATTTTTTTGATTTTTTTACACACAATTGTCCATTTACAGAGATATTTCTCCCACCCAGCATGGGTATGTGTAAAAATACACCCCAAAACACATTATACTACTTTTCCTGAGTACGGCGATACCACATGTGTGACACTTTTTTGCAGCCTAGGTGCGCTAAGGGGCCCAACATCCTATGAGTACCTTTAGGATTTCACAGGTCATTTTGAGGCATTTGGTTTCTAGACTACTCCTCACGGTTTAGGGCCCCTAAAATGCCAGGGCAGTATAGGAACCCCACAAGTGACCCCATTTTAGAAAGAAGACACCCCAAGGTATTCCGTTAGTAGTATGGGGAGTTCATAGAAGATTTTATTTTTTTGTCACAAGTTAGCGGAAATTGATTTTTGTTGTTTTTTTCACAAAGTGTCATTTTCCACTAACTTGTGACAATACGATAAAATGTTCTATGAATTCCCCATACACCTAATGGAATGCCTTGGGGTGTCTGCTTTCTAAAATGGGGTCACTTGTGGGGTTCATATACTGCCCTGGCATTTTACGGGCCCTAAACCGTGAGGAGTAGTTTAGAAACCAGATGCCTCAAAATGCAAGCAATGCACTGGCGAGTTGATCAGAGGGGGTCTGGGGGGCTATCTGAGGGTGTGGGCGGGTGATTGGGTGCCCGCAAGGGGCAGATTAGGGTCTGATCTGATGGGTAGCAGTGACAGGTGGTGACGGGGTGATTGATGGGTGATCAGTGGGTGATTGGAGGGGAGAACAGATGTAAACAATGCACTTTCGGAGGTGATCTGAGGGTGGATCTGCGGGCAATCTGAGGGTGTGGGTGGGTGATCAGGTGCCCACAATCGGCAGATTAGGGTCTGATCTGATGGGTGGCAGTGACAGGAGGTGATTGACAGGTGATCAGTGGGTGATTACAGGGGAGAATAGATTTATACAGTACACGGGGGGGGGGAGGGTCTGGGGAGGATCTGAGGGTGTGTGTGTGTGTGGGGGGGGGTGATCAGGAGCCCCCAGGGGGCAGTTTAGGACCTCATCTAAAAAATAGCGTTGACAGATAGTGACGGGGAGTGATTGATGGGTGATTAGGGGGGGTGATTGGGTGCAAACAGGGGTCTGAGGGGTGGGCAGGGGGGGGGGTCTGATGGGTGCTGTGGGCGATCAGGGGGCAGGGGGGGCAGGATCAGTGTGCTTGGGTGCTTACTAGGAGGTCTGCAACCTGCCCTGGTGGTCCCTCGATCACTGGGACCACCAGGGCAGGAGGCAGCCTGTATAATACGCTTTGTATACATTACAAAGCGTATTATACGCTTTACATGCGGCAGATCGGGGGTTAACAACCCGCTGGCGCTGCTAATTGGCCGGCGGGTTGATGTCACGGGTGGGCAAGTGGTTAAAATCACAATCCAGTAATATATATATATATATATATATATATATATATATATATATATATATATACACACTATATATGGGTGATTGGGAGGGGATCAAGGGATGAATGGGGGGAGATCGGGATAAAAAGAAAAATTTTTACACTACAATCGCACAGCCTGTCACGGCTGCAGGCTGTGCGTCTCTCCCTGTTACAAAAGATCCACAGTGACAGGGAGAGGGAGGCGGAGAGGGAGGAGGAGAGGGAGGCGGAACGGCAACTACGTTGCCTTTCGTAGGGTGATCGCTGTGATTGGCTCACAGCGATCACACGGCAGGGAGCCAATCAGTGACGGCTCCTGCCGATACCCGGAAGCCTTAGCTGTCATAAGACAGCTAAGTGCGGCCGGTTCGGTGCGCACGATCGCGGCGGGGAGCGGCGGCGCCGGTGATAGAGATCTACGCCCTGCCAACCAGGAGCCCATCAAAACAGGGCGTAGATCTCTATCACCTTGGTCCAGAAATGGTTAATTAAAAATGGATGTGGGTGTAGTTTGGCCACAAGATGACCACACTCAAAAAGTACTGGAAGCGATCGATCTCGCTTCCAGGAACTAGAATGAAGTAGGGAAACTTTTCTTTATGCAGAAAGACCGCAGCCTCTGGTAAGAGGCCGTCGGTTTTTCTGAGGGGGACTTAGATTGATGAATGGGAATTATATTCCCATTCATTGATCTGTGGGCTAACGGCAGGTGGCGGGAGCGCGCGTGGGAGCACGCACGATGGCGCGCCTCAGGCAGCCGCAGCAGCACAGCCTATCTGGACAAACATATTCATCCAGATAGGCTCGAGTGGTTAACATACCCTGCAAATTTGGTGTTTCTAGCACGTAAGCGGGCTTTGCTATTAACCGTTAAAGTAATCATGGATTTCCGACTCTTGATTACGGCCCATTATGGGTTGAATGTGGATGAAATTATGGATGCAATCGAAATCAGAATCCGTGATCACGGCTGATGACTGATTCCGAATTCGAGCCCGTGATTGCTCAAATCGGTCCGTGATAACGGTTTCCCATGATTCCGAGGTCGTGATGAGCATCCTGCTAACTAGTGGTAATATTGCAGAGCACAGACAGCACATGGCAATATTACCGTTATACAAGCAGCATGTGCCGCGAGTTACACTATTAGCAGTATTCGAGTAGTGCCAGTGTTGCTACAGTAACGCGCATTACTAATGAGCGTTACCAATAGTAGCACTCATTACCATAGCAACATTTGCTGTACTCGAGTACAGCAGGTCGCTGTAATAGCGTAATTGGCGGTACACTGCTGCCGGTAGTAACGATAATATTGCCGTGTGTGGTTTGTGAATAGCAATATTAACACTAGTTAGTGCCTCAACCCCAAGGAGAGCTAACTCATGAGATAAACAAATCAGGTCCTCGATGTACAAAAGTTGTCCTGTGCACACCATTTATGGTAATATTACCGGCAGTAAGGCTAGGAGAGTACTGGGGGCTGCACAATTAGTGCACGCCACAGGATATTGGGTAACGCAAGCGTTGCTATGGTACTGGGCATTTCCAAAGTAAAGTAACACGTGTTACCATTGTTCTCCCTCCCCGTTCCCTGATTGGTGACTACAGGGACTTCAAAGGAAGTTTCACTTATTATCCCGATTATTGTTAAAGGATACCCGAGGTGACATGTGACATGATGAAATAGACATGTGTATGTACAGTGCCTAGCACATACATAACTAGGCTGTGTTCCTTTTTTTCTTTCTCTGCCTGAAAGAGTTACATATCAGGTATGCAAGTGGCTGACTCAGTCCTGACTCAGACAGGAAGTGACTGCAGTATCACTCAGAAGCCATTTTCTGCTAGGAAAGTGTTTTATAATTGGAATTTCTTATCAGTGGTGGTCACACTGTAGTCACTTCCTGTCTGAGTCAGGACTGAGTCAGCCACTTACATACCTGATATTTAACTCTTTCAGGCAGAGAAAGAAAAAAAAGGAACACAGCATAGTTATTTGTGTGCTGGGCACTGTACATACCCATGTCTATCTCATCATGTCACATGTCACTTCGGGTATCCTTTAAACTTTGCCTTTTTATAGCATTTTTCCCGTCAGTTTGTGCTGCTGAGCGCCACATTTGTAAAGAGGCAAGTAGACCTTTTTCTGACTCTGTAAAAGTCAGCTGCGTTTTCCATCTTCACAGCGGCGACCACCAGAGAATGCCATGGAGAGCGGCGCTGCTTATGGGCAGTTCTCTGAGCGCGGTACACGGGGGAGGAGCAGACAAAACACAGATATCGTGCGGCAGAACGCTCGCGGGGAATCATCTGTGGCTCCCGCAGACACAGGTGTGATCCCTCCTAGAGATGACAATTCAGGGAATTTCTGTACACTGGTGTTACCATAGCGACTTTTACCTGCCAGGGATTTCTTGCAGCTTGAGGTTTTTATTTTTTTAACTTTTTTTTCATTTTGTTTAATATTTTAGTAAGCTACACTACACACGGAGGCAGGGCCGGTGCTACCATAGAGGCAAAGGAGGCAGCTGCCCCAGGGCCCCAGAGCTTGTAGGGGCCAACAGTGGCTACAAGAGGAAAAAAAAATTTCAAATCGGCCTTAGGGCTCGTTTCCACTATTGCGGTGCGGAATCCACCGCTGACGAAATCGCATGCGGATGCGATTCCGCATGCGTTTTTTGTCGCGAATTCGCATGCGAATTCGCATAGGTGAGTGTATATGCGATTTTAACCATGTCACTGCCTGTGTGAATTTATATTGGTACCTATGCGAATTCACATGCGAATTCGTGGCAAAAAACGCATGGGAAAAACGCATGCGATTTCCCTATTAAATACATTGTGTGCGATTAGCCTGCATTCCACACGCAGGCGAATTCTGAGGGCTCTGCCGTGCAGAAAAATCCTGCACAGAAAAACGCACAGCAAAACTGACAAGTGGAAACAGGCCCATCCACTTGCATTGGCTGTGCGAATCTGCATGCAGGAAACGCATGCAGATTCGCGATAGTGGAAACGGGCCCCTATAGTTTTTGAGAAAATCGATTTTAATGTTTCAAAGGAAAAAAAATACACATTTAAAAACCTGCCGACTTTAATGGTTAATAGCAAATCCACCTTAAATGCTAGAAACCCTAAACTTGCAGGATATGTTAAGGAGATCATTAGGAATAAGAGGAAAAAACAATTTTTCAAAAAGACCTTATAGTTTTTGAGAAAATCGATTTAAAGTTTCGAAGGAAAAAAGTATACTTTTAAATGCGGTAAATGTCACTTTTAGTAGCAAACCTAACGGTAGTGTAATTTTACATGCATCAAACAAAAGCGCAATAAATTTCCTGACGGGATTTCCAGTGGGTCTATACGCAGCCGCAGCGCTTTGGCCATATGGCTGTATGAAGATCCCTGGCATTTTTTCCTATTTTCTCAATTTTTGTTGAAGTGTGGGAATTAAAAAAAAAAAATGATGTGGGGTCCTCCCTCCTGAAACTTTTTAACCCCTTGTCCCCCATGCAGGCTGGGATAGCCAGAATGTGGAGCTCCGACCGATTGGGACTTCACACCCTGACTATACCAGCTGCAAAAAACGTCCCCTAATGCCGATTTTTGTTCCGGGGTATATGTTGGGGGGGGGGCAGGTTTATTGTGCCCTGGGGCCCCATTGTTGCTTAAACTGGCCCTGCACGGAGGGTTTGGATAGTTCTCAGCCTGTCGTTTCTCATACAACATAACTTAAAGTGAACCCGAGGTGAGAGTGATATGGAGGCTGCCATATTTATTTCTTTTTAAACTATACTAGTTGCCTGGCAGCCCTGCTGGTCTATTTGGCTGCAGTAGTGTCTGAATAACACCAGGAACAAGCATACAGCTAATCTTGTCAGATCTGACCACCATAATGTCAGAATCACCTGATCTGCTGCATGCTTGTTCGAGGTCTATGCCTAAAAGTATTAGAGCAGGGGTCTCAAACTCAATTTACCTGGGGGCCGCAGGAGACAAAGTCAGGATGAGGCTGGGCCGCATAAGGAATTTCACAATCGCGGCGCATCGCTGCCTCTGCCCGCCCCTCTCACTCTTCCTTCACAGAGAGGGGCGGGGAGAGGTGGCGATCCGTGCGGCGATTGACGTCAGGAGGGGCAGAGCTGAAGCTGAAAGCTCTGCCCCTTCCAGGAAATCCCGGCGGATTGCAGCCCGAGGTATTTGGGGGCTCTGCAGCCCTCGTTTAGCGGCGGGGATGCAGCGGATTACTTGGGAGCACTGAAGCGAACTATAAGGAAGCTTTTGCCAGCGAGGGCCACAAAATATTGTATCGAGGGCCACAAATGGCCCGCGGGCCGCGAGTTTGAGACCCCTGTATTAGCGGCAGAGGATCAGCAGGATAGCCAGGGAACTGGTATTGCTTAAAAGGAAATAAATATGGCAGCCTCTATATCCCTCTCACCACCTGGTTAACTTGAAATCCATCTTTTTTCTGCAGAAACTTTTGCTTTAACTCAGGTCTCTCAGTTGCAAGTCTGGCAGGAGCTGCGCTATTCCCTCGTTCGATCGCAAGCCTCGGTGACCGCGCCGCATGCTGAGAGCGACATCTCACAACACAGGCGCCACAATTAGCCCCCACTGGGAAGAAATTGCCGTGTTGCTGCCGGCCACTTGCTGGGTGAATTGCAAAGAAATATAGGTAAAGACGCATCCCTGACAGTCAATGTAAAATAGCTACAAATTACAATCTGTCCTCAGATGCACAATGCAAGACAAAACATGGAGAGCAAGAAGCGCTAAAGCGGAAAAATATCAATCATAAAAAAGAAGAAAAAACACACGCACAATGGCAACTGCAACAAAACTTGTGGATATAAACATGAGTGACTGTGAAGTAACATGTGACATAATGAGATATGTGAGTGTATGTATAGTCCCAAACCTGCACAGAACTAACCTGTTATTATTATTAAACTTAATTTATAAAGTGCTAACATCGTACGCAGCGCTGTACAATAGATAGGGGAAACATTACAGCATCCAACAATGTTTTACGGAAACGTTACAGCATTCAAAAATGATGCACAAAATAGCGATATAGCAATGTAGGAATAAATATAGCAGACGAGTCGCTAAGCCCATATGGTGGGGGAGAAGAGCACATGGAGTGGAGGGCCTTGCAAAATAGGCTTACAATCTAAGGGGTGGGGGAGAGAGACGCATAAAGGGGGTGGGGTGTAAGTCCAAGGAAGGGGATTGGAGCTATAAAGATGACAGGTAAGCAATAGAGAACAGATAGGTCTTTAAGGCCTGCTTGACTGAGGTGGAGGTAAACCTGATGGGGGAGGGAATTCCATAGAGTAGGGGCTACTCTGGAGAAGTACTGGAGCATCGTGAGTGAAGTGATGTGGGGGGGAGACATCTGTAGAGTGTTAAAGGAGCAGAGAGAGCGGGTTGTCGAGATGTATGAAGAGGAGGTATGGTGAATATATTTGTACGGCAGGCAAATCACTTTAAAGAGAACCAGAGACGAAGCAGCCTCATGTATTTTATTACATTTATCAGTGGGAACATGACAGTAAACACCTACCCTGCTTTTAGTCTCATTCTTATCTGCTTAATTAGTCTATTAGCAGCTGTGATAAGAATCCCCTCAGTCTAGGTTTGACCTGGAATCATTATAGCTGAGTCACTCTTCTGTGGAGTCTTTTCAAGCCCAAGTCTGCCACCTCCTGGCTCAGATTTCCTGCTTTGCATACTGAGAGCTGTGATGACATAGGAGGGGCTGCTGCTGCTGAGAGAGAATTTCTGAAACAGACAAGTGTGGCTGCAATATGATCTGTGTGCTCTGTGTGCACTCTGTCTGCATAGATGATGATGATGACTGCAGTTTCATTCCTATGAGAGACACTTCCTGCAGGCAGCTGCACATCATACCAAAATGAAAGCACACAGATGAAAGGCTGCAGCAGCCTTTCTCATATAGCCTAGACAGCACATCCAGAACAACTCATAACCCGGAAACAGAAGGGATATGAGCCGGCGGCCATATTTGATTTTTCCTGGAGCAATAATGGATAAAAAACACTAAAAAAGGCACACCAGAGCGGCGAAATTATCAGGTAGAGCATTTATTCTTTACAAGCTATCGACTGATATGTTTATTTTGTGTGAAACGTTCATCTCTGGTTCCCTTTAAATTTGACTGTGGTGCTTGTTTCACGCTGTAAGGGTTAAGAATCCAGCTATGCAAATTACACTGTTTCTTCAACCGGGGAAATGTCTGACCATAGGGCAATTCTCACCGATAACTAATTAGAGCTCATAAAACTCTTGTCTGCCTACGAAAAAAACACTTTTGAAAGCCTTTTGAATAGACAAAAAGTTCAGTAGTTTGAGATTTCTCTGTGTGGGACGTACATAAGTATTTAAAGGAGAAAAAAAAAAAGCCTGCTGTCAGTCCCTGGACAGTCAAAACTTCAATCCCAGATTTTTAACTTCTGAAACTAAGGCAAGACTATGGCTTTATGGGAAAGTGCTGATTCGGATTAGAGATAGAATTATTTATCAGTTTATTTTCACTTCTGGTTTACTTTAGCAGCCCTCATCTGCTGCTCCTCTCTGCCAATCTGTTATGAACTCAGACAATACTTGCTCTGCCTGCTGGTGGCAGGACTGATGTGCTTTTACCTATCTACCAGCAGGGGGTTCCACACTACTTTAAGATTGACTTGCAATCCACGATCTCACCTGCAGATGGCATCAGACTTCTGGACACTCTCTGGGACTTCCTCCTCCTGCCAGCAGAGGTCATTCTGCTTTAGACGTTGCAAACCTAATTTGCTGACACACCCATCTCTCCCAATATAAAGCCCCATACCCAGGTAGGTTTGAAATCGACTGTGGCAGACAATAACGACCATCGCTAATGATGCCCGACACATGATCACATTGCTCTTGCCGCTCCGTCACAGGCTCTTGTTGTCCCTCCTCCCCGCATAGCAACATACAGTGTCGTCAGGGAATAATAAAGGGAATAATATTAAAAAAAATGAAAAAATAAATAATTATTTCTCAGTTTTCTGCCATTATAGATTTAAAATGAAATGTGCTACGAAAAAAAAAAAAAGAACACGTTTTATTTGCCCATTTGTCCCAATTATTACAATGTTTGAATTGTGTCCATAGTAAAATGTATGGCGATAATATTTTATTTGGAAATAAAGCTGTATTTTTATTCATTAAGTGTTTTTTATACTATATCAATAATTACAAGCCTTTATTTACAAAAAAAAAAAACAAAAGAAAAAAAAAATTGATCAAGGTAACTATTTTTTTTTTAAATGTCATTGTTTTTATTTGATAACTAAAGGGTAGGAGCGAAAGGGGTTACAAATTAATAAAACATGTATGTGTATGACTTTGTGTATATGGGTGCATTTTTACTTTTTGGCCTCAAGATTGCACTACACTTAATTTCCATGTACTGAGTGTAGACAGTACATGGAAGTACTGTTTACTTTATTTTTGTGGATGAAAGCCTGAGTCTCGCTGATGCCGGCTCTCACTCATCACAGGCACTGTGATCGGGTTTGGGAACAAGCTGTTCCCATTCACCGATCACAGAATGGAAGGATTGCGACAGAAACGAACCGCAGCAGTGTTCAGGAACAGCTAGGTAAATAAACAAGTATGCATATTTACACCCCTGGTGCGCAAGTGAAGTTTCCAGGGACGTAAATATGCGTACCAGGGGTTGGGAAATGGTGTAATGAAAATCTATCTGCACCGGGTGGTTAGATGAGCAATTGAGTTTATATACATACAGTAGTTAAAGTATTTTAACCAGTTGCCGACCACGTCACGCTGATCGGCGAGCAGTCCTGGGGGCGGAGTTTGCAGGGGATCGCACGTGCTGATGCGCATGCATCCCCGCTCCGTCATCAGTCTCCCAGTGGCGATCGCCTCTAGGAGACTGTTAGATGGCGAACCCGCCATCTAATTACAGTGTACAGCACTGCGATCTACAGCAGCGCTGTACTGGGGACAGCTGTGTGTCATGGCTGTCCCCCTGGGAAGAAAAAAGTGATCCGCTGTCATAGGCTGAAGCCTATGACAACCGATCACGTTTATTGGCTGGCGGGGAACACAAAAATAACAAAATAATACACATTTTTATTAAAATAAATAAATATTTGCAAAAAAAATAAACATTGGGGAAGCGATCAGACCCCACCAACAGAAAGCTCTGTTTGTTTGGAGAAAAGGAGGGGGGGGTCACTGGTGTGCTGAGTTGTGCAGCCCTGCAACAAGGCCTTACAGAGACACTGAAGCGAAAAAAAAAATTATGATATTATGATTTGTATGTGTAGTACAGCTAAGAAATAAAACATTAAGAGAACCCGAGGTGGGTTTGAAGAATATTATCTGCATACAGAGGCTGGATCTGCCTATACAGCCCAGCCTCTGTTGCTATCCCAAACCCCACTAAGGTCCCCCTGCACTCTGCAATCCCTCATAAATCACAGCCACGCTGCTGACAAACAGCTTGTCAGAGCTGGCTGTGTTTATCTCTATAGTGTCAGTCTGCTGCTCTCCCCACCTCCTGCAGAACTCCAGTCCCCGCCTGAATCCCTTCCCTCCCTGCTGATTGGAGGGAAGGGACTGGGGCATGGACCGGAGCTATGCAGGAGGCGGGGGAACAGCTGAGACTGACACTACAGATGTAAACACAGCCTCACAGCACGGCTGTGATTTATGAGGGATTGCAGAGTGCAGGGGGACCTTAGTGGGGTTTGGGATAGCAACAGAGGCTGGGCTGTATAGGCAGATCCAGCCTCTGTATTCAGATAACATTCTTTAAACACACCTCGGGTTCTCTTTAAGGGTAACAGTGTTGCGTACAGTGCCATGCAGAGAGAGAGATGATGGTGCTGTATAAAATAAACCGATAACAGAGTGTTTTCAACATCCGGCCAGTCACAGTAAATGATGGTGATGGAGAGGAAATTGATGAGTTTATAGTGAAGGTGTTGATGTCAGAGTTGCTGCCATGATCCACCCCTACCAAACCCTCCCCCTGAGATGCTTTATATTTGTCAGATAATCACTATATTGGATAGATCATACTGTGCATTGCCGGTCGGAGGTCACAGACAGTCGCTGCATGACAATACGTCACTTCTGAGGTCTGACGTCCAGCGACTTCTCTAACAGAGAACACTGAGGCCTGGCGGATGTACAGAGATGGAACTATAGACTGCATGGCTCATTGTATAGCAGATAAATCATGACTTTTTACACTACATGTGCTGCTTCACACTACATGTGACAGCGCTGCACATACAATTGTACGGCCGTGCGCACAGAGTGCTTTTAGATTACGTGTGCGATAACAAGCACATTACACAGCAACTGTTCATGGCATAAAAAATTATGTGACCACTTTAACTTCCAGAGTGTGTGTTGCATTATGCCCTTAAGGCTGGCTTCACACTACAAATTGGCGTTAGCGTTGCAGTGCGGCGCCAAAAACAAGCCTTCAGGGAACACCGCGTTAGTACACGGTGTTCCCTGTCTGGCATCCGTCCAAACAGGAAGTGACACGTGCTTGCGGTCACTTCCTGTTTTAGATATGCAGTAGTGCATAGAAGCGTATAGTAAAAATACGCTTCCGCGCATGCGCACTGCCAATGTGTTAAAAGAACCCTGCGTCGCCATAGACTAACATGACTTCTGGGCCAAAGCAGATCTCTGCAGGAGCCCCGCGGTAACGTAGGTATGCGCTAGTGTTAAATTGGGCACTTCCGGCGCAGCGTACCGGAGCGTGGGAGGTATGAACTTCCCCATAGACTTTTATTAGGCTGCGGTAGCAGTGCAGCAATTTGCCACACCGCACCGCCACGGTGTGAAAGGGCCCCAATGGAAACCGGAGACGACCTTCAGGCTGAAGATCTTCCACCGTCTTCCCACCAGGGTTGTGGAGTTGAAGACGAGAAGTTGGGGGCAATTTTGGGTGCCTGGAGTCAGAGCCAGGACAAGGTCCTCCAGCACCTCCAGCACCCAAGGCTGAGACACCAAAGCCCGCCCCTCCATCCCTCCCACCCCAGCCATCACACACTGATTGCTATTAGACTATGAGACGCCCCAGGGCCCCCAACCCCCCCCCCTCCCAACACTTTAATCTCTAGTTATCTGGCTTGCAGTCACTGCCATGTATCCCCTTTTGTTATTTCTCTCTGCTTCAAACACAATAGGGGAATGATAGCTGAGTGAGTTGTGCACCCCCTCCTACACTGCGCCCTGAGTCTGGAGCCTCTCCCGCCTCGGCCCGGCCCTGCCTGGAGTCGGTGGTTTCCTAAACTGAGGACTCGGAGTCGGATGATTTTTGTACCAACTCCACAGCACTGCTTCCCGTCCGCCAGTGAAAAGCCCCTTAGCACGTGCAAAGGCACTTTGCATGCGCTACTACGTGCCCAAAACGTTGCGTGCGCAAAGTTTAGCGTGTGCGCGAAACGTCACACCGCCCTCGTGCTAAGCGTACTTAGCACGCGGATGGTGCAACATTTCGCGTGCACCGGTGCGACACCGCGCAGTGCTAAACTTTGTACGCGATCTGTAACAGCTTTAGACGTGCAAACTACTCAGCACCCTAAATTGCACGTCCAAAGCTGTTAGGCGTGCTAACTAGGTTAGCACACCTTTGTGAATCGAGCCCTATATGTTTTATTTTTGGTTTTTTTTTCACTTCTGGCTTTAAAAGGTAACTGAAAGATATTGCAGTTTTAGAGCAGGTGCAGAGACGAGCAACAAAATTGATACGTGGGATGGAAGGTCTCACTTACCAAGAAAGGTTAGATAAACTGGGTTTATTTAGTCTAGAGAAAAGACGCCTTAGAGAAGTTAGAGGGGATCTACTTAACATGTATAAATACATCAGAGGGCAATATAAAAGCCTGGCGGATGAGCTTTTCGGCCCTAGGATTTCACAAAGGACTAGAGGACATGATCTGCGCATGGAGGAAAAACGTTTTAGCCATTTATTTAGGAAAGGGTTCTTTACAGTAAGAGTGATTAAGATGTGGAATGCATTGCCACAGGAAGTAGTTATGGCAAATTCTATACCTGCATTTAAAGGGGGCTTAGATGCTTTCCTTGCGTTGAAAGACATCCATGGCTACAATTACTAGGTAGTGCCTAATGATGTTGATCCAGGGATTTTTATCTGATTGCCATCTGGAGTCGGGAAGAAATGTTTCCCTTTTGGGGCTAATTGGACCATGCCTTGTAAGGGTTT
This sequence comes from Hyperolius riggenbachi, assembly GCF_040937935.1. NCBI lineage: Eukaryota > Metazoa > Chordata > Amphibia > Anura > Hyperoliidae > Hyperolius > Hyperolius riggenbachi. Next base: position 491,613,637 of record NC_090648.1, read on the forward strand.
TTTGCCTTCCTTTGGATCAACAGGGATATGTGAGGGAGTAGGCTGGTAGGCTCGCTACATGATTTAAAAAAAAAAAATCAAAAGAAAAGTGCTGTGCTGCCCCCTTGCCGGCGGGAATTGGACCGGCAAGGGGGTTAAAACAAAAACAAAGAAGTATTTGGCTTGAGGAATGCCCTGTAAACAATAGGAAAGGAACACAATTATGCAATGAGTAAAAGTTCATCTCAGATCCACTTTTAATATAATGGATACTACAGTGATTTTCCTGCATGCTGGGCTGATGTCTGTGTTTTGGTTCACCTCCGTCTTCACTCCTGGCTGCTGAATAAGCCAGGAATATTTCTCTATAATACTTGCTGCAGAGTTACTTTGTTGTTTCTCATGAAATAAACAAAGTCGCTGGAAGGAAGGTTTGATCGTGCATTGTACAGATAAATCATTCTGCTCATCTGCTCACCAAGCTGTTCCCCGACATCTTCTTGTTGTTGACATTCAGAGCAGGATTTCCCCTCTCCGTTCTTATGTAAATAGCTGCACTTTGTCACTTTAGAGACACGTTTCTGTAGATGAAGACGCTAAGGCCTGAAATACACGAGGATCTGCGGACTACCTCATCGGTGATCGGTTGGTCAGAGATGCGAGAAACACGTGGCTTTCCCAATTAATCCTTTGTTTAAAGGGACACCGAGCAGTGCAAAAACTATGGAAAGATGCATATCATTTTAAAGCTCTCTTTCTCCTCTTTCCAATGATATATAAACCGCCACCCTACGCCTTTTAGTTTTCGCTATTTTCGCGATTGAAATTGCCGCGGCCGCAATTTCGACCGCGAAAATAGAGAAAACTAAAAGGCGTAGGGTGGCGGTTTAGGTGTCGTCAGAAAGAGGAGAAAGAGACCTTTAAAATGATACCCATCTTTCCATAGTTACATTGTATTACACAGGGCGACTTTTTCTCAAAGTCAGCAGCTGCATTCAGCAGAAAAAGTCGCCCTGTGTAATACAATGTAACTATGGAAAGATGGGTATCATTTTAAAGCTCTCTTTCTCCTCTTTCTGACGACCCCTAAATCGTCGCCCTACGCCTTTTAGTTTTCTCTATTTTCGCGATCAAAATCGCGGCCGCGGCAATTTCAACCGCGAAAATAGCGAAAACTAAAAGGCGTAGGGTGGCGGTTTATATATCATTGGAAAGAGGAGAAAGAGGGCTTTAAAATGATATGCATCTTTCCATAGTTTTTGCACTGCTCGGAGTCCCTTTAAATACAGGGTGGGCCATTTATATGGAAGAAGTTTTAAATCAGAATGATACTATTTATTGGCTAACTAAAAATGAATAAAAATAAGCAAGCTTTCGGCCTTGCAGCCTTCGTCGGGCTTCAATCCTGTTTGCTTGCAGGCTGGTGGTACAGAAAGCTATATACATGCAACATCAAATGGGAAAACAGATATTTTTTCAAGCATAAATACATGTCATTAAGATGCCTTAATTCAAACAGAACATCTAAATGGGGTTAGAGATTGTTAGCTGAGATAAGGATCCTTGTTTGCTCCATGCTCACAGACCTGGGATTAGGATTGACCCAGAGGTATTGTAAATTCTTAGTTCACAAGTTCAGCTAGAATGGCTGAGAAAGTTCAAATATCATCAGCCTCATACCAATATAATAGTTGTTGTCCTTATTCAAACCGTTCTGCACAGCTTTGAACCAATTTATAAATTTTGTTTCTGCTATTAATCGATCATTTGACGTTTTGAAGCCACCCTTCAGGGCAGTGACACGAAGATCATCCATGCTGTGTCCGTTGGACCGAAAGTGTGTAGCAACTGGGAGTTCAGATTTGGTATTGTTAATAGTCTGCCTGTGTCCATTCATACGTTTGCACAGAGTTTGTCCAGTTTCTCCCACGTACATAACATTGGGGCATTTAGCACACATGATCAGATATACCAGATTGGTGGAACCACAGGAAAATGTACCTTGTACTCTGTACTCCTGTTGTGAACCTGGTATCGTTAACCTGTCAGTGGAGTAAATGTGTCTGCAAGTCCCACATATTTTTTGTCGGCAGGGTGATCTTCCGTTTTGTTGAGGCCTATTCAAAGAGCTCCTGACAATCATCTGTTTTAGATTGTGTGGTTGCCGATATGACAAGATAAAACTTCTTGCTTTTACTGATGGCTAACACGGTACAATACCCTACTGCCATTTATATGGATACATCTAATATTGCCATTTATATGGATACACCATTTTATGTGAATGGTGAAGTTAACAAACAAAACCACTGCTATTGGTCTGACACTAACCCACATTGGAAAGATCCCTCCAAGTCTGTAGGAACAAGAAAATTGATGGCATGGTGTGGTATATGGCATGTATCCATAGATAATGTGTATCCATATAAATGGCTCACCCTGTACTTTAGGACCGCGCTAATTGGCTGCCAGGGCGTACATTTCAATACACCGACGCTGTCGCCGCTCCTGACAATCTCGCCGCTGTCTTCCCGCCGCAGCTAATTCGCTCTGCCGTCTCTATAACGGCAGAGCCCTGTGGGTGGGTCAGGAGCCGATTTTATTGGCTCCTGACCCTGTCTATCAAAGTAAGCATCTCTCATTGGCTTACATTGATAGGCGGGGTCAGAAGCCAATAAAAGCGTTCCTGACCTGCTCACAGGAACTCTGTTGTCATAGAGAGGCGTCCCAGGCGTGTGGTATGGACGGCGATTGCAGCAGGTATTTGCGGCGATTCGTTGGTATTCGTCGTTCTTCCGCCATTTCTTGTACCAGCAGTCTCTGGTCATTAAGGGGGCAGAGACCGCTGTTACTTAAGTGGTTAAAACGAGTATTTTCAGCCTCGGAGAACAGAGAAGGGGTGTCAAAAGTTTACCACGTTAGTTAAAATAAACACTCAACCTTCAGGCCGGTTTCACACTTCTATCCATCGTTATAGGTGTGCTGCGATGCCCCTGGCAGCCAATGGGCCTGATTCACAAAGCGGTGCTAACAGTCAGCACGCTAGTGAAAAGCCCTTTATCACGCCTAAACTCTGTTTAGGCATGATAAGTTTAGGTGTGATAAGTTTAGGCATGATAAGTTTAGGTGTGATAAGTTTAGGCATGATAAGTTTAGGTGTGATAAGTTTAGGCATGATAAGTTTAGGTGTGATAAGTTTAGGTGTGATAAGTTTAGGCATGATAAGTTTAGGTGTGATAAGTTTAGGTGTGATAAGTTTAAGCACCAACTGGGTTAGCACCGCAGTGCACAGCTGATCAAAAGTTTTGCGCTAGCAAAGTCTGGTGCACTTTGCATAGAGTTTAATGGCGCTGCTTTGCGTGTGGGACTTTGCGCGCGATCTAAACTTATCATGCCTAAACTTATCATGCCTAAACTGAGTTTAGGCATGATAAAAATGGTTATCACGCCTAAAGTCTTTAACTGGGTTATCGCCGCTTTGTGAATCGAGCCCATTATGTCCCTCGCCGCAGCTCCGATGTAGTTGAATAAGGGGTAATATGTTGCTGTAGCCATTGGTCTCAATTCACTAAGCTTTATCAAACACTTCAAATCAAATCTTTGATAATTTACCTAGATTTATTGAATGTTTTATCGATAAAACATTCAATAAATATATAACACCTTAGTGAATTCAAAATTATATTTTACCCATAAGGAAAATTAACAAATGTTTGATAAACTGTTAGTGAATTGAGGCCACTCTTAGGGCTTAGGGGGCTATTGATCTTAGGGTTGGGGCTCCCACTAAAGTTTAGCCATTGGTCCCCATGTTTTGCAGTTACTTCTTTGCTCTGCCATCCTCTCCTGTCTTCTCAGAGAAGGGAGATCAATGCATTATTGATCGGACCGACTTTTAAAGCTTTTTGTGACTAGCAATTTGAAGCGCAATTATTTGGCTCGTTGATAAAGATCGTCTGGATGTTTTGTTCCACGGCAGATCGCGCCTCTCGCGGCCCCAGCACGACTCCTGGGAGACCAGCATGTCCATGTTTCCTGTACAAGCGCAAGCTCCTTGTCATACACGACCACTGGGGTCAGGCTTATCTCTGCAGGATGGGGGGCTGATTATCCACCGCTGGGACGATGTGGCGAGCGCGCCAGCGTTAAAGCCTTGGATGTTAATTACAGGAGGGAACTCGCATCTAATTTGTTTCATTTGTCACACACCCCGAAGAGGCACTCGGAATAATTGCTGTGTACCGCGGCGGCAGGAGCCCGGCACCCCACAGTTAGGCGCTTCTGTTCCCGGCCAGATGGAAGTCAGCTTGCCAGTTACCAGCAGGATGTACAAATGGCTTTTGTTGCGTGCGGCGCTGTATCAGAGCTTTGCGAGTTTTCTCAATGAGGCGGCGGGGATTGTGCTGTGTACACAATGCAGCCGAGTCAGCAGTGAAATCATATTCTCTGCGGCACGGGAGATAAAGACCAGTCCAAACGGAGAGGACCGGATACATCCGGGAAGTACAATATGCAAAAATGTGTCATTCTGTCCAGCCAGTCCCATTATTCAGATCAGCAGCTCTGTGCCCTCACCAAAAGTAATATGGTATTTTGCACATGGGCTTGGGCAAAGCCCCTCCCCTAGCCTGCTGAGTGGGCAGTGGAGATAAGCATCAGTAAAATGTGTCATCATTCTGCTCATGCACCATAATTAAAGGACACCTCCAGTGAAATGAATAAGGAGGCTGCCATATTTATTTCATTTTAAACAATACCAGTTGCCTGGCAGCTCTGCTGGTCGATTTGGTTGAAGTAGTGCTAGGGCCCTTTTCCACTAGGTAGGTTTTTGCCAAAAACGCAAAACGCATACGTTTGCTGATTCTTAAAGGATACCCGAACTGAAATGTGACATAATGAGATAGACATGGGTATGTACAGTGTCTAGCACAAAAAAAACTAGGCGGTGTTCCTTTTTTTATTTCTCTGCCTGAAAGAGTCACACACAGGCGTCTGCTGAGCTTTTGCTTGGCATTGCGTTCAAACGCCAGCGTTTAAACGCCAGCGTTTAAAAGCTAGCTTTTGAAAGCTTTTGAAAAGCGTTCAAGGCTAGCAGTTCTGGTCTCTGCTATTGTTTCCTCGCGTTTACTGCCTCTGAAAGCAGCATGTTGCTTTTGAGACTAGACGCAACGCTGGGATCTACTGCCAGGCTTTCATGAAAGCCTGCAAAAGCCAGCTCTAAACGCTCCCATTCACTTGCATGGGATGGCAGTAGATCCCAAAAAACGCTGCGTCTGAAACGCTGCGTTAAACTGCACAAAAACGCCCGTCTGAACCAGCCCTTAAGTATAAGGTATGCAAGTGGCTGACTCAGTCCTGACTCAGACAGGAAGTGACTACAGTGTGACCCTCACTGATAAGAAATTCCAACTATAAAACACTTTCCTAGAAGAAAATGGCTTCTGAGAGCAAGAAAGAGGTAAAAAAGGGGAATTTCTTATCAGAGAGGGTCACACTGTAGTCACTTCCTGTCTGAGTCAGGACTGAGTCAGCCACTTGCATACCTTACATTTAACTCTTTCAGGCAGAGAAATAAAAAAAGGAACACAGCATAGTTATTTGTGTGCTAGGCACTGTACATACCCATGTCTATCTCATTATGTCACATTTCAGTTTGGGTATCCTTTAAGTGTAGCCTGTTTAAAGTAAGAATCTTGGGTGGCCTTTTCCACTGCTGCGTTTCGATTTAAAAAAAATGCAAACTAATGTCTGTGTGATTATGATGCGTTTTGTGGCTTGCAAAAGTATTCGGCCCCCTTGAAGTTTTCCACATTTTGTCACATTACTGCCACAAACATGAATCAATTTTATTGGAATTCCACGTGACAGACCAATACAAAGTGGTGTACATGTGAGAAGTGGAACGAAAATCATACATGATTCCAAACCTTTTTTAAAATTAAATAACTGCAAAGTGAGGTGTGCATAATTATTCAGCCCCCTGAGTCAATACTTTGTAGAACCACCTTTTGCTGCAATTACAGCTGCCAGTCTTTTAGGGTATGTCTCTACCAGCTTTGCACATCTAGAGACTGAAATCCTTGCCCATTCTTCCAGCTCAGTCAGATTAGATGGACAGCGTTTGTGAACAGCAGTTTTCAGATCTTGCCACAGATTCTCGATTGCATTTAGATCTGGACTTTGACTGGGCCATTCTAACACATGGATATGTTTTGTTTTGAATCATTCCATTGTTGCCCTGGCTTTATGTTTAGGGTCGTTGTCCTGCTGGAAGGTGAACCTCCACCCCAATCTCAAGTCTTTTGCAGACTCCAAGAGGTTTTCTTCCAAGATTGCCCTGTATTTGGCTCCATCCATCTTCCCATCAACTCTGACCAGCTTCCCTGTCCCTGCTGAAGAGATGCACCCCCCGAGCATAATGCTGCCACCACCATATTTGACAGTGGGGATGGTGTGTTCAGAGTGATGTGCAGTGTTAGTTTTCCGCCACACATAGCGTTTTGCATTTTGGCCAAAAAGTTCCATTTTGGTCTCATCTGACCAGAGCACCTTCTTCCACATGGTTGCTGTGTCCCCCACATGGCTTGTAGCAAACTGCAAACGGGACTTCTTATGCTTTCTGTTAACAATAGCTTTCTTCTTGCCACTCTTCCATAAAGGCCAACTTTGTGCAGTGCACGACTAATAGTTATCCTATGGACAGAGTCTCCCACCTGAGCTGTAGATCTCTGCAGCTCGTCCAAAGTCACCATGGGCCTCTTGACTGCATTTCTGATCAGCGCTCTCCTTGTTCGGCCTGTGAGTTTAGGTGGATGGCCTTGTCTTGGTAGGTTTACAGTTGTGCCATACTCCTTCCATTTCTGAATGATCGCTTGAACAGTGCTTTGTGGGATGTTCAAGGCTTTGGAAATCTGTTTGTAGCCTAAGCCTGCTTTAAATTTCTCAATAACTTTATCCCTGACCTGTCTGGTGTGTTCTTTGGACTTCATGGTGTTGTTGCTCCCAATATTCTCTTAGACAACCTCTGAGGCTGTCACAGAGCAGCTGTATTTGTACTGACATTAGATTACACACAGATGCATTCTATTTAGTCATTAGCACTCATCAGGCAATGTCTATGGGCAACTGACTGCACTCAGACCAAAGAGGGCTGAATAATTACGCACACCCCACTTTGCAGTTATTTATTTTTTAAAAATGTTTAGAATCATGTATGATTTTCGTTCTCCTTCTCACGTGTACACCACTTTGTATTGGTCTTTCAGGTGGAATTCCAATAAAATTGATTCATGTTTGTGGCAGTAATGTGACAAAATGTGGAAAACGTCAAGGGGGCCGAATACTTTTGCAAGCCACTGTATTTATACTGGCTCCAGAGCCATACTTGGGCATAGGCCTGCTAGGCAGTACACTGGGGGGCATTACTTGCCAAAGAGATTGCCAAAGTGCACTTTAAAGTGTACCTGCGACATGAGATAAACGTATACAATGTACAGTACAAAACATATTAATTTGCATTGGGCCTAATGGAAATCTGATGGCAACAAAATGCCATCAGATCGATTTTCAATAGATTTCATACTGAAATCTATTGGAAATCTGTTCCTAGTAAAAAATGTTCCTAAACACTTTAGATAGATCAAAAAATCTACTGATGATCTATCTGCTGCTAATCTAACGGGTGTATGGCCACCTTTACTTTGTAAATGTTTAAATATACTTAAAATAATAGTGGGATACTTAAAAAGTCATTTTTAGGAGTAAGGGGATAAATATAATTGTTTATCTCATCGGTTTATTTTCACCTCGGGTTCACTTTAAAGTGAACCTAAAGCCATAAAAAAAAAAATGAGATGAACTCACCTGGGGCTTCCCTCAGCCCCCTGCAGCCGATCGGTGCCCTCGCAGCTCCGCTCCAATGCCTCTGGACCCGCCGGCGACGACTTCTGGTTTCGCCGTCACCGGCCGACAGGCATGGGAACGCGAGTGATTGTTCGCGTTCCCAGCCTGTATATAGCCCCCTATGCTGCTATTGCGGCTCCTTAGCAGCATAGGGGGCGATATACAGGCGGGGAACGCGAACAATCACTCGCGTTCCCATGCCTGTCGGCCGGTGACGGCGAAACCGGAAGTCGTCGCCGGCGGGTCCAGAGGCATCGGAGCGGAGCTGCGAGGGCACCGATCGGCTGCAGGGGGCTGAGGGAAGCCCCAGGTGAGTTCATCTCATTTTTTTTTTATGACTGAGGGCCCTTTTCCACCTGCAGTCGCTAGCGTTCACGCTGAACGCTAGCGATTGCTGAATCGCAAAACCGGCGATTCCCCGACGTTTTGCGGGCGCGATTTTGCTATGCTATGCACTGCATAGCAAAATCGCGGCAAATATCGCTCCGCCGCGCGTTCGCGTTCGGGTAAAAAACGAATCGCGGTAGTGGAAATGACCTACCGCGATTCCTATGTTAAAAAGCAAACCGTAGCGATTGTAAAATCGCTAGTGGTTTGCGACTTTGCGATTCAGCCAGCGCAAACGCGCTGGTGGAAAAGGGCCCTTAAGGTTATCTTTAAGTCTTTGGGAACTGCAGAAGAGTAGAATGCTCCCGGCCACAAGAACAAGAGCGGAGGCGTGCGACCGGGCTGTGCATGCGCAGTAGCTTCCGATTCTGAGGGCTGGTGCACACCAGAGCGGTTCTGAAGCGTTTTTTAAAACGCTTGCAGGGGGTAAACCGCTTGGCTAATAAAAGTGAATGGGATGGTGCACACCAGAGCGGGTTGTTTCTGCCTCAATGTTAAAGTATAGGAAAGTGGAAAACCGCTCTGAAAAATGCTAGATCAGAGCGGTTTTCCAGGTGTTTTTGTTACAGTAGCTGTTCAGTAACAGCTTTACTGTAACAATATTTGTAATCTGCTACACAAAAATGCTCCAAAATGCTAGGCATGTTTAGAAAACATGCCTAGAATCGCTCTGAAATCTGCTCCAAAAACCTCTAGCGTTTTGCAGATCTGCTAGAGGTTGTTGGTGTGCACTGGGCCTGACACTTGGATCTTTTGGAGTGGCTAACAGCAGACTGGAGGGGATCTGAGTTAAAGAGAAACTCTGAGTAAAAATTGAACTTTATCTTACTCAGTAGCTGATACCCCCTTTTACATGAGAAATCTATTCCTTTTCACAAACAGACCATCAGAGGGCGCTGTATGACTGATATTGTGGTGAAACTCTTCCCACAAGAAACCCCTCCCACAAGAAAAGTTCGAACTTTTGGCAGTTTCCTGTCTGTAAACCTTGTTGCATTGTGGGAAATAGCTGTTACAGATGTTTCCAACTGCCAAAAACCATGCAGCAACTACATCACCTGCCAACAGTAAAATGTTCACTGGAGTTCCTATTAAAAGCAAGGTGTGACAATCCAGCCCCGCGATCCTGTCGAGATCTGCTCCCGTTAGCGTACGCAGGAAGTACGGGTGCAGACGGACAACGAAGACCGGTTGCTGGATCGTCAGAGGTAAGAAAGAAAAGGGCGACAGAGCATGCCAATCCTGTCTAATCTGCTCCTGTTAGCATACGCAGGAAGTACCGTGAACAGACTGACAATAAAGATTGGTTGCGCAGCTGCCGACAATATGTAATGGGACAAACATCCACCAATCGCGTATTACTAGGCCACTGTTGCCATGCAGGTCTCATGCACTAGAGACTGCTGGAGGCAAATTCACTGTGTTCGTAGTAAACGATTAAGATTGGTTGGAGGTGTCCATACATGTACAATCCTGATTGTATATACAATCGGTAAACTAAAAATATTGATTTCGCGCTGGAAATCGGGTAAATACACTGCCACCACTCTTCGATTTGATAGGGCGAAGAGACCCCAACGCTATCATGATACGGTAGCCAGCCCAATCACGTTCAACATGCTCCAGTCACCGTTCGGGGAATAGTCACTTCCGAAGGCTTAAAAACTGTGAGCAATGCGACGTTAAAGAAAGGTTACTGGGTCCATATATGATGCAATCTCGATTGTCTCCAATCGAGAAAACTAAAGTTATTGATTCCGCACAGGAAATCGGATACTAGCTAATCCTAGAAGGAAGAAATGGTTATTTACAACCTAGCTAGCAAAGCAACAATTTATAAGAAAATGATAAAACAATGCGGTAGTATGACTGACTCTTCAGAGGGCAGATTCGTTATAGCAGCAATCAGATGACCAGAACAGGCACAAGACTGAACGATAAAAATCGTTAGTTTATTTCTAAACTACATACACACAGCTTACTTTAGAACAGTTTGGTTTGATAGAGAGTAGAGATGAAAAGAAACAGAAATTCTTAATATACAGTTCAAATACCGTTATTGGTAGTCCATGCGGCAATCGCAAGTCTTTGGCGTAAAGTCCAAGATGGCGGTTTTGGGCCCGTGTCCTGCGGGCTGGTCGATTTGATGTTACTTCGACGTCAAATGAAAGGTGAAGGACCTGGACCTTTGGGTCATGTGAGTTTTGTTCCTCACTGTAGGTGGGGAGAGTTATGATACGTACAAGTCCAGCCTTGTGCAATTTGAATAAGGCAATGCCCCCTTAGGCAGGGAGAGGTTTTGGGCCAATTCATATTTTGCTCGCTCTCGGCATGCCCGTAGGTAATATCAAGAACCCGAATGAATATTCATAATCAGCGTAAGTGTGTGAATCTGCTAATACCAAACACGAGGAGTCTGGATCGCTAATAGCACCATCCCCCCCTTTCACCTTACTGGCACTGGTTCCGAAAGATCCAGAGGGCTGAAAATATCTCAGGACCAGTGTCATGTGGAATCTAATAAACTCTGTGAATTTGAGGGAACTGCGATCTTGGGAACACCAGAAATATTACAAAACTGTGCCTATTTATTAAATATAGCTTCTAAGGTTTGTTGAATCTTTGGGTGTCCCCAGATGGCGTGATAAGGATCATTCCTGTCTCCTTTCAACTCAGGCCACAAGGCAGCTACGTGTCGGACTCCTGCTGGGTCGGTGGCTAGCCGTCTACCAGTGGATGCCTAAATTGGGTTTGTCAGGCTGATATCTCACCTTCCTCTGATGGATGAGCTATATAACTACCCAGCAAGGCTAGGTGACAAATTCCACCCTGAGAAGCTATGTAATTAGAAGCTACCAGAGAGCCAGGGTTTGCTACATTTGACCAGGGAGAGGAACTGTTAACCTCTGGCTTCCCTGATCTTTTTGTAAACCAAGCCTTTCCCTATCTGCTGTCACTTTTTAAAGGGAACCAGAGAGAATGACACATACATACCTGGGGCTTCCTCCAGCCCCATACGCACGGATCGCGCCCACGCCGCCGTCCTCCGCTGCCTGGATCCGCCGCCACCAGGTCCCGTCATTGCCACGAGTCGGCGAGTCGGCCGGCGGACGCGGCCAATTCTCCGCATCACAGGGTGCTCTCTCCATACAGATACGCATGTGGCTGCCTACTGCGCAGCCGCATGCGTACGTGTATGGAGGGAGCCCCTGTGATGCGGACAATTGGCCGCGTCTGCTGGAAGTGACGGGCCCGGTACCGGCGGATCCAGGAAGCTGAGGACGGCGGCGTGGGAGCGATTCAGGCTTATGGGGCTGGAAGAAGCCCCAGGTATGTATGAAATCTTTTCCTTTTTTCACCCCCCGTTCCTCTCTGGTTCCCTTTAATAGTGGCGACAGGGAATATTTTATAGGCTCTAACTACTTATTTAGGACAAATAAATGTCACACAAGGGACCTGAGAAACTGCTGGGGACTGGGTCACAATAGACTCTGCAAGGGATGCAGCTGGGAAGGGGGGGGGGGGGGGGGACAGAAGCCACAGGAGGTCCCGTCCTGAGAGACAGACACCTGAGGACACGATTGTTCTAATGACTGTATCCACTCAGCCACTGATAAGGAATCATACAAAGTTTTGCAGACTGATTTGTGGACAGTTCTTATTCAGTATGCAGCAGGCTCTTCTGTAAAAATGCCCCGCCCCCAGCCTCTCCCTCCCCTCCCCGAGTGCTCTGTACTCTAGTGATGCTGGAGAAGTCTGCAGAGCCAGTTCTTCTCCATCAGAGATGGACAGAGTGAGTGTAATAAGCTGAGGCTGTCAGTTTTCTGTATGTGTTTTCTGCAAACAGGGGAGCCTCTAAGCATAGGCAGCACAGGCCATTGCCTGGAGTGCCATTGGTCCTAGGGGGCGCCATGTTGCTGGATTAATCCTCGCCCCCAGGACCAATTCCCACCCCCAGGACTAAGCCCCGCTCCATGGTTGTTTTATTACCTGCTTTTGCTGCATCTACTTAGCGTAAGTTGCAGGCAGCCGCCACCTCTGTGCCTTGTGCATCCTTCTTCCTCCCTTTGTGCCTCCTTCTGTCCCTTTTGTGCCTCTTTTTGTCTCCTCGTGCCTCTTTCAGTCCCTTGTGCCATGTCTGACCCCCTGTTTGTCCTTCTGTCTCCCTTTGTGCCTCCTTCTGTCCCCCTGTGTCACCTCTGCCTCTTTCCGTTCCCCTTTGTGCCTCCTTCTGCCCCCCTGTTCCTCCTTCAGTCCCACTCTGCCTCCTTCTGTCCTCTTGTGCCTCCTTCTATCTACCTTTGTGCCTCCTTCTGTCTCCATGTGCCTCTTCAGTTCCCATGTGCCACCTCTATCCCCTGTGCCTTCTTCTGTCCCCCTGTGCCTCCTTCTGTGCCCCTTTGTGTCTTCTTATGTCTCCCTGTGGCTCTGTCTGTCCCCCTCTACCTCCTTCTGTCCCCCTGTGCCTCCTTCTGTGCCCCTTTGTGCCTTCTTCTGCCTCCCTGTGGCTCTTTCTGTCCCCCTCTGCCATCTTCTGTCCCCCTTTTGTCCCTTCTTCTGTCTCCCTTTGTGCATACTTCTGTCCTCCTTTTTGCCTCCTACTGTCTCCCGGTGCCTCCTGCCCCCTTTGTGCTTTTTTCTGTCCTCCATTGTGCCTTCTTCTGTCTCCTGTGTGCCTCCTTCTGTCCCCTGTGTGGGCCCTCCTTCAGTCCTGCTGTGCCTCTTTTTTGTCCCCCTTTGTGCATCAATCTGTCCCCATTGTGCCCCCTCCTGGCCCACTTTGTGCCTCCTGTCCCCATGTCCCTCCTTCTCTCCTCTTTTGTGTCTCATTCTACACCCCATTGTGCCTCATTCTGTCCCCTTGTGCATCCTTCTGTCCTCCTTTGACTTCTTCTGACCCTCATGCCTCCTTCTTCCCCCCTGTGCCTCCCTATGTCCCCCTGTGTGCCTTCTTCCTTACATGTATGGATTTATCACATCCGCATGTTTTATCACAGAAGCAAATGTAATTGATATAGAAATTGTGTGCAGTGCTTCAAAGCTGTCTGTATTAATCCACATAGGGTAGGGTGGCCCAGTGATTTCTAGTTACGGCCATGGCCCCAGGTAAGTAAATCTGCTCTTCCTCCCACCACCTCCTCAGTATCCGAATACCGGATGTCAAAGCAATTTTTTCTTTTGAAACAAAGCTGCTCTCCTGCTTCAATCTATCTTCCCAGTCTTTGGCAATGTTTGGAGTTGAAGGATAAATCTGATAGGAGATACTTTGAGGACTTTGCATTGCTATGTTATCCCCGTTGTCTGGGCAGACATCATTTCTGCATATCTGGGTTTGTCTTATCTCTCTCTCTCCGGGAAGTTTCAGTACATAATGTGAGCGATATGAAAGGCGGCGATAAAGAGGAAACGTCTCTATCAGTCTGCTGACATTTAGAACATCTCCTTTCCTTGTGATGGTTTATGGCGGCGGCCCGGGTCCCGGGAGGAGATAGCACCTCTCATTTTATGTCGGCCATCTATAAAATGATATTTATTGACTCCTCGTACCCAGCGAGAAGGTGAATCTCCTCTCAGCAAATCTTCGCTGCCAAGAAACGTAAAACGCTGAAAAGTTTTATAAGTGCGATACCAGCGTAATGAACACGGGGAGAGAGGTGAATAAAGGAACATTACCGGGGGGCTCAACGAGATTCATCTACAGTGTAACTCAACTTTTGTGGGAAAAATAAATAAAAACTCCCACAAGGACAGCGCCATAAATTGCAAAGATTTCAGCAAACATTTGTAGAAGTAGCTTAAAGAGAAACCGTAACCAGTGGCGTAGCTACAAACCTCGGGGCCCTGAGGCGGAAATTGGACCCGACCCCCCCCCCCCACACACACACACATTAAATAGCCAGGAGTAGGTGCCTCCAGTATAGATAGTCAGCAATAGGTACCTGAGTATAGATAGCCAGGATTAGATGCCTCAGTAAAGTCAAGAATAGATACCTCAGCATAGATAGTCAGGGATAGATGCCTCAGTATAGATAGTCGGGAATAGGTACCTCAGTATAGATAGTCAGGAATAGGTACCTCAGTATAGACAGCCAGGGATAGATTCTTCAGTATAGATAGCCAGGATTAGATGACTGAGTATAGATAGTCAGGAATAGGTACCTCAGTATTGATAGTCAAGAATAGGTACCTCAGTATAGGTAGCCAGGGTAGCCAGGCGGAGGGGGGGGGGGACGCAGCAGCAGGACCAGCAGCGGCTCAACAGTCATCAGATACTCACTTGCCACGATCCACGTATTGCAGCTACAATCTTCTTCCTGTTCTTGTGTTCATGGCCGGCCTAGACCTGAGCGACCGGAGCGAAGGCTCAGGGCATCGACTTCCAGGGGTGCACGTGATATGTATATATACCTGCCTATATACACTAAAGAGGGGATCTGCCTATATACACTAAAGGGGATCTTGCACATAAGCGCGCAGCGGGCACGAAGAGAATGAATGGGGGGGGCACAAAAATCTGGTTACGCTCAGGGCACTGTGAAAGCTAAGGCCGGCCCTGCTTGTGTTCCATCTCAAAGTAAGAGCACCCCCTAGAGGGCGCTCTTACTGTGAGATGGAACACAAGAACAGGAAGAAGTTTGTAGCTGTAGCGCTTGGATTTTGGCGAAGTGAGTATCTGACTCCCTCAGCAGCAGCAGGTGGGGAGGATGAGCGGGGGCCCGGTAGCACAGACGACTGCTGTGACCGTGGCCCCTACGCCCCTGACCGTAACAAAGAATTGAACTTCATCCCAATCAGTATTTGATACCCCCTTTCCCATGAGAAATCTTTTCCTTGTCTCAAAGTCAAACGGATCATCAGGGGGCTCTGCATGGCTGATATTGTGGTGAAACCCCTCCCACAGTGTGATATCAGGACCATGGTTCTGACATCACACTGTGGGAGCCTTGTTGCATTGTGGGAAATAACAGCTGTTTCCAACTGCTAAAAAAGCAAGCAGCATCTCCTTCCACTGACATCACCTGCCTGCAGTAAAAATGTCACCATGTGATAAATGTCAGAATGTAAATCAATGGGCAAACATTGACTAAATCATTTATACATAATTATTGTAAAAATAAGCATTTTTTTATTACATTATTTTCACTGGCATTCCTCTCTAAAGGCTACCCGAGCTGAAGCAATGGAGGCAATAGAGGGGTGTGTAGAGCACTGCAGACGCTTACCGCTCCTCCGTTGACCTTCTGTGTGCCACCGTTACGCTGCACAAGGCTCCGTGACTCAGCTACTTTGGTGACTCAGCTGACTGGGGCATGTGCAGTAGGTCTCCAAATTCCAGTCCACACAGCAGTACATACAGTACATCTGACCCACCCCCTTGTGCTGAGGTCTGGACAGGAGCTTGGGGAGCAGCCACAAGGGGAAAGGACCTCCTGCGCATGCCCAAGTCGGCTGAGTCCCCAAAGAAACGGGGGTCATCATGGAGTGCAGCAGAGGAGCGGTAACCCTCTGCAGTGCTCCACCCTCCTTTCTTTACCCTCCTTCACCTCATCTCGGGTATCCTTTAACCACTACCCTCGATTACGGCAGTATATCTACTCCCCGCGGGAGTACTGTTCCCACCCCAGGGACGTAGATATGCGTCTCTGCTTTCCTATGGGTGGTGAGTGCTTGTGCACGCGCACCTGTGCTCGCACTCATAATCGGCAGTTACAGGACAGATTGGTGAATGGGCACATGTTCCCATTCACCAGTCTAAGTGCCGGATTTATGAATAATCTCTGTTGTAACGAACATCAGAGATTATTCATTGAAAAGCTGTTTAAAAAAAAAAAGCACACAACTTTCACTTTCATTATAGTATAGAAAGCTGTGATTCAGCTTTCTATACACTTCTAGTGGACAAAAATATAATTAACACATATAAATAAAAACCCTAGGGTTTGCAACCTAACATCTTAGACTTACCTCGAGAGAGGGAGGCCTCCAGAATACTCCAGAGGGTTCCCCCTTCCTCCTCTGCCAACCCGTTCCGTGGCCGAGAGCCCCTAATATCGCAGGCACGTGGCTGTAATGGGCACGGTAGCATGGACCACTCAGGCTTCGGTAGAAAGTGTACCGGTTCCGCCAGATCCTGAGCGGGTCCATGCTACTGCACAAGCCATTGACAAGGGTTTGTCGATGGTCTTTCGGGGGATGCAGCGCTGAAAAACAGAGCTGGAGGAGGACGGGGGAAGCCTGTAAATTATCCAGAAGCTTCCCTCTAATCAATTAAGTACTTTTTGGGGGCATTTTTTTAAACCTACATGTACTTTTTAACTCCTTCCTTTATATGCCCGGTGCCAGGGCCGGATTCAAGCCAAGGCCACATAGGCCAAGGCCTAGGGCACCACAGGATCAAGGGCGGGTGGGCAGCAGGCTATTTTAGGGAGAAGGGTCACCTAGCTACCTATACTGGAGGGATGGCGGTCATCAGTCTATCTATGCGGAAAGGGGGTGGTCATCTGACTTCTTATACTAGAGGGAGGGGGGAGGCATCATCAGGATTACGAATACTGGAAGGAAGGGGGTGGGTCTTCAGGGTACCTATACTGGAGGGGGGAGGGTTATCTGGCTATCTATACTGAAGGGGGTGGGCAGTAAAGAGTACAAATCCGGGCAAAATGGGGAACTGAAGCAGATGTGGCTGCACAGGGGCTGTGAACAGACTTTTGGCATGCTAATAGATAGGGGTATCAGTAGTGAAGCAGGTGGTTTCGGCGTTGTGCGCTGAAAATAGGTGCCGCCATAGTACTATTGCTATGCTACGCGCCCAGCGCAAGGTTCATTCAGGGATCCGGCTGTTGCCGGATCCCAAATTACATCTCCCTCTGAGTTGCTATGACTCGGAGAGGGGAATAGTATTTTGCACCGCCGGGGATTTGAGCGGCAGCAGGGTGAGCCGTCATTCGGTGTATATATACGTACGCATCAGTAAATGGGGGGCGGGCTTGATGGAGCATGTTCTTGTTGACCTGGACGTTGCCAGAAGGGAAGAAGGACAACAATGGCAAATGGAAAATATCTACTGCACCAATTCACAGACACTGATCCACTCTTCAATTTCCAACAGCGGCCTGGCAGACCCCCTAACACTGGTACACTGGCAGCAGACCCCCTAACATTGGCAGACCCCCTAACATGAGCACATTGACAGATCCCCTATCACTGGCACACTGGCAGAACTCCTATCATTGGTAGACCCCCTAACATCGGCACACTGGAAGACCCCTTAATATTGACAGACCCTCTAACACAGGCAAACCCCCTAACACTGGCAGCAGACCCCCTAACATTGGCAGACCCCCTAACACTGGCACACTGACAGAACCCCTAACATTAGCAGACCCCTAACATTTGGCAGACCCTCTAACATTGGCAGACCCCCTAACACTGGCACACTGACAGATCCCCTAACATTAGCAGACCCCTAACATTTGGCAGACCCTCTAACTTTGGCAGATCACCCAAACACTGGCAGATCGCCTAACATCGACAGACCCTCTAACATTGGCAGATCCCTAACACTGGCAGATCCTCTAACATCGGCAGACCCTCTAACATTGGCAGACCCAGGGCCGGATTTAGGCAAAGGCCGCCTAGGCCATGGTCTAGGGCACCACAGGAGAAAGGGCACCAAAGCAGCAGGCTAAACTGTTGCAGCATTTGCAAGCTTTCAAATGCTGCAATGCAGGGAGATCAGGCGAGCGCCTGACCGCGGTACTCTGCTGCTAGCCACCCGTGCAGCAGCCACCTTGCTCTGTGTGCACATTTGTATGTTGCCGGCGGCTATGGACTTGGATAGCATTGAAGATGGAAAGGAAGAGGAAGCTTCTGCCCTGGAGACGAGCGAAGAAACAAGTGACACTGATGGCTGTTGTGGTGTGAAGGCGAGCTGGCTACCTATACTGAAAGGGGTGTGTAGGAAAAGGAGGAATTAAGGGAGTCATCTGGCTACCTATACTGGAGGGAAAGGGGGAGGGGACATCTGGCTACTTATACTGGAGGGAAGGGGGGAGGGGTCATCTCGCTACCTATACTGAAGGGGGGAGGCTGGTGACAGTGGGCTTGGGCGGTAAAGAGTAGAAATCCGGCCCTGGGCAGACCTCTAACACTGGCAGATCCCTAGCATCGGCAGATCTTCCTAACATCGGCAGACCCTCTAACATCGGCAGATCCTCTAACATCGGCAGACCTTTTCCTGGTCATTATGCTTTTTTACATGGGTTTTGACACCAGGGCGGCTGAATCACTCGCTTCACCTTCTCTCTTGCAATGAGTTGCTCGTTCTATCGGTTTTCTGTCCATAAGAGAGATGAGCTGAATCATTGTCACTGTCACATAAGTCTGTAGAATGCATAAGAAATCCGTATAACCATCCATTTCCAATGAAGAAATCTGCATAAAGTTATGGTTGCCGGCCGGAGACAAAGCGGCACACATGGGATAATAAAGGAACGTATATAACTGCTTGCCGTGCTACACACATTATTCTGAAGCCATTTACTCCCGTGTATGGCTACGAGTCAGAGCAAATCTTACACTCATTAGTGAGTAACGTACCCTTTTATGATTTATAGAAGAGGCCCTGTAGTGACTTATAATAGAATGCAATAAATGATTCAGGATACCCACTTTTATAATAATTTTCCTGGGTTCAGCAGAAACACTTCCCATATCTATATCCTCTGGAGGACCAAAGGTTTACAACTCCCTCCGCCGAAAGCAGCCCCCCCCCCCCCCCCCCCCCCGAGGGTGACCAGGCGATTTTTTACAATTCAGCACTTTAACGAGTTATTGCTCGCTCATACAACTTATCACCCAAATTAATTTTACCTCCTTTTCGTGCCACTAATAGAACTTTTTTTTTTATATTAGATTTACCTGCCAGATAGATAATTTCCAACATGTGGGAAATTATCTATCTTACCATCTGTCTGCCGTGCAATTAGGCATTGTTCTACTCAGCAGGAGGTAACCAGAAGACAATGCACCAGAGATAATGACCAGTCTCTACCAGTACTTTATGCTGGGCATACAGGGTGAGTTGTTCCTAATCAATCGAGCCGCTCATGGCTCAATTGATCATTTCCGACGTGTCTGATCACCGCGCCGGATCGATACCGTGTTTGATCCCCGCGGGCGGACAATGGAAGAAACGAGCGTCAGATAAGGAAGCGCCCGCAGGGACAAGCACGAATCGATCTGTGCACCCGCAGGGACGTGCTGGTATCGAGCCAGCGGCTCGATACCGGTGCACAAACGAGCCGTGTATGCCCAGCATTACAGAAAATAATCTAAATACAGAAAATCTTACAGAAAATCTAAAGGGGCCCATACACTGGTCGATATCAGCCATCGATCGATTCTATAGAATCAATCGATCAATCAGAAAGCGATTCTTTCAAATCTATCAAATCGATTTGTGTCCGATTTTCAATCAATTTCCATGGATTTGATCTATCTGACAGGATGGAAGATCTAGGTCAATCCGCTGCTGGCAGCAGATGGATGGCCCATAGAGTTGCATTGGATCTAATGGTGCAATAATGCATTCAGATCGATTTCCAATAGAAATCTGTTGCTACTGTGTAGCACACATCAGATAGATTCCTCTCAGATTCGACTTGACAGGCATCTGACAGAAATCTATCTGATGGTCGAATCTTCTGCAAATCAATACATGTATGGCCACCTAAACAGAAAAATCTTACAGAAAATTGTATGGTGTGTAATAAGGGGCCCATACACTCAATTAACGATCGATCAAAATCGATTTGCGATCGATTGACCAATCAATCGATTTGCGGCCGCTTTCGATTGATCTGACATGTTGGAACATTTAGGAAGATCTGTTGAGATTGCTTATCATTTTGCATTGGACCTAATGGAAATCTGAAGGCAAAAAAATGCCATCAGATCGATTTTCAATAGATTTCATACTGAAATCTATTGGAAATCTGTTCCTAGTAAAAAATATTCCTAAACACATCAGATAGATCAGAGATCTATCTGATGATCTATCTGCTGCTAATCTAACGAGTGTATGGACACCTATAGGCATTAAGTTGCTAAATCCAGAGTTCCGTCAGACCCTTAAATGGAACCTAAACTGAGAAGGATATGGATTTTTCCTTTTAAAATAATACCGGTTGCCGGACTCTCCTGCTGATCCTGTGTCACTAATACTTTTAGCCACAGCCCCTCAACAAGCATGCAGATCAGGTGCTCTGACTGAAGTCAGGCTGGATTTGCTGCATGCTTGTTTCAGAATCAGAATCAGTTTATTTTATGCTGGGCATACATGGTGAGTTGTTTCTAATCAATCGAGCCGCTCATGGCTCAATTGATAATTTCAGGTGTGTGATTCAGCCACTACTGCAGCCAAAGAGATCAGCAGGACTGCCAGGCAACTGGTATTGTTTAAAAGGAAACATCCATATCACTCTCAGTTTAGGTTCCCTTTAAAAGCGCTGCTCACATTTTGCAGCTGCCTGGAGGAGTCGCCGCCGTGTCGCGTTCCGATACAGTAAATATCTATTATCATTGGCGAGCAGCAGCTGAATATTTTCCCGGGTCACGTTCTCTGTTCAAGCAGATTCTATTATAGATGCGCGGCGATATCAGTGTCTATCCTTCATTACAACTTAACATTCCCATCATGTGATGGACAGCTTGGCGTCTGCTCCCGCCGCCGCCGCACTAATGTCCCTACTTAAATTTATGGTTTTTCATTAATGGGAGGGAGAGATAGCGTTCTTCAATTTCTGTTATTTCTCAAGTGACACATTTACATTGCTGTCAGCATAATAATCTAACCAGGACTTCTGTCATCCGGACGTGTGAGCTAGCGCCTCCTAGTGCCACGGCAGCCCAAAGAAAAAAAAAAGAAGTACGGTTACTCAACATAATCAAACAATCCGAAACAGCCTGTATGCATGTTGGATTATTATGGCTCTGTACAAATTAACAAGCTGACACATCATTGCATTCCAGCGGTTCTGGAGGTGCGTTTAGCTTCTAAGGGTACAATGGTTAATTTGCATATATTCAGCAGTGTTGCTCTGGGAGACATCTCAAGCTCACTCCAACCTGAATTATTGCAAATTCTTTCTGTTTTAGGAAAGCAAACTTTTGTTTTTCTTAACATCTTAGTAAGGGGGCTTTTAGGACCATTGTAGTCCCTTACACACTCCAATGAGTTCTGGGTCACCATGAGCTTGCTGGTTAGTCTGTCCCTCTCGGATTCACAAGCCCTACTCCATAGAGCCAAATTAATCCATGCCATGCACTGATGAGGATCAAACAATCCGAAACAGTCTGTATGCATGTTGGATTATTATGGCTCTGTACAAATTAACAAAATGACACATCATTGCATTCCAGCGGTTCTGGAGGTGTGTTTAGCTTCTAAGGGTATCAGTGGTTAATTTGCATATATTCAGCAGTGAAGCACTGGGAGACATCTCAAGCTCACTCCAACCTGAATTATCGCAAATTCTTTCTGTTTTAGGAAAGCAAACTTTTGTTTTTCTCAACAAAAGGGATCATTTTTTTACTTATAGCAAAATGTTATTAGTCACGTGCCACATACACAAGCAAAAAAGACCTTGGGGGTAACTTCTACACTGAATTTTAAAACCCTCACATTACAGAAGAAACTTACCAAACATCAAAAAAGCAAGGTATTTAAACGAATACTGTAGGGCGTCGGGGGAAAATAAGCTTACCCGGGGCTTCTAATGGTCCCCCGCAGACATCCTGTGCCCGCACAGCCACTCACCGATGCTCCGGCCCCGCCTCTGGTTCACTTCTGGAATTTCCAACTTCCAAATTTCCAATTTCCAAAAGTCTGAAAACCACTGCGCCTGCATTGCCGTGTCCTTGCTCCCGCTGATTTCACTAGAGATGGCCCGAACAGTGCGCAATCGAGCGGTTCCCGTCGAACTTCCGGGGGTTCGCGATCGCGGAGAACCGCAAACTTTTGCGGAAGTTCGGTTCGCCCCCATAATGCACCATTAGGGTCAACTTTGACCCTCTACATCACAGTCAGCAGGCACATTGTAGCCAATCAGGCTACATTCCCTCCTGGAGCCACTCCCCCCTTATAAAAGGCAGGCAGCGTCAGACATTTTACTCACTCGTGTGCCTGCAGTAAATAGAGAAGAGACAGCTGCTGCTGCTGCTGCAGACTCTCATAGGGAAAGATTAGTTAGGCACTTGTAGGCTTGTTAGCTTGCTCCTTGCCGATTCCTATTGCTAAAATAGCACCCCACAACAGCTCTTTCGAGAGCTAATCTTGTTCTTGTGATCTATTTTTTTTTCTGTGTGTCCCACTGACACTTGTGTTGCATAGACAGCCTTGATAATTCATACTGTGTATATTCCCTCTGAATGTGCCAGGCCCAGCACATTCAGTGACTACCTGTGTGTGTGACAGGTGCACATTGTAATACCCAGTACTGCATATACCTACCTACCTGTTGTTCACAGTGCACCCACCTACCTACATGAGCTGAGCGCACGCAGTGTCACTGTGCCTGTCCGCTACCTGTCTGTGTGCGACAGGTGCACATTGTAGTACCCAATACTGCATATACCTACCTACCTGTTGTTCACAGTGCACCCACCTACCTACATGAGCTGAGTGCACGCAGTGTCACTGTGCCTGTCCGCTACCTGTCTGTGTATGACAGGTGCACATTGTAATACCCATTACTGTATATACCTACCTGTTGTGTTCAGTGCCCCCACCTACCTATGTGAGTGCACGCAGTGTGATATACCACTCCGTGCATACCTGTTAACTGCACCTGTGTGACTGCACATTGTATTAGTCAAGTCAGTGCATACCTTTCACTTCATCCCCCCCCCCTCCAATATGAACAAAACAAAAGGCAGAGGCAGGCCACCTGGCAGGTCTGTTCCAGGTTGCGCTGTCGTGGTGTTGGGCGGCATGCGACCAAAGTACAGTGTTCAGAAGAAGGCACGTGCCATCAACCCCTAATATTGTCAGGACGTAGTTGACTATTTAACGCAGAACACCTCATCTTTCTCAGCTTCCCCATGTAAGCGTGACATATCTTCCTCCTCCTGCTCTGATTCTGGCACCCCACTTAACACTCAGTCGGCCTCCACCGCCAAAGTGCCATCACCCCAGGGCTCAGCGTCAGCGGTGTGGATATTTTTTTTTGTGTGTCTGCCTCAGATGAGAGCAATGCCATCTGTACTCTCTGCCACCGAAAATTGAGCCGTGGAAAGACCAAGACCCGTGTAAGGACAACTACCTTACGAAGGCACATGATTACAAAGCAAAAACTGCAATGGGATGAAAAGCAGAACACAAAAGCAAAGCCACACACCGCAGTGGAAGATACCAGGCCGCAATTTTTTCTCAAAAAAGGCGATACCTAAACTGTACCGTGATGTTGAAAGGCAAGTGGTGACATCTCTGGCACACAGCGTTGGGTCAAGGGTCCATCTGATCACGGATGCCTGGTCTGCAAAGCATGCTCAGGCCTGCCCGAAGACTAAGTCAGTCCCCACACACAGCATCTCTGCCTGCACAGAATAGAAGTCACCAGAAAACCGCTCACACTTCCCTGGGACAGTGCTGCACGCCGTGACTGCCTGCCCCAAGTCACTCCCCACACAGCATATCTGCCCGCAGGCCACTTGACTGCCTTCTCCGCCACCACCAACAGGGTCCAGAACTCCAGGCGGATTCCTGATATGCAGCTATAAAACATTTTCTGGTGCGTATACATGCCTGCCTAATTTTTATGGCTGCAGTGCAGCTGCAACAACAAAACAAAAGGCATGTACATGTGTCAATTCCCCTTCGTGATCATTACCTTGCCGTGGTGAAGGGGCTTGCGTATCACAATGAAGCAATGACCGCCGGCTATATGAGTGTCTCAGGGGTGGCACACCCAAGATAATAAGGTTGTTGCTTCATTGTGGACAGACCAAATTTGATCAGCTGGACAGTCACTGTTGTTCTATCATTGAGCTACCACAGCCCAGCCACCATATGGGCTTGAAAACCGCCATGGCCTGCACTCTGGCCATGGTGCGCACCAGTCCAGCATGGCCGTCACTGCACAAACAGCTGTTTGCGGTGCGTTACACAGTGAGTTTGGTGTGTCAGTGTGAAGCAGTACTCTAATTACACTCCCTGATTGATGTATACACATGCAAGATGTTTTAAAGCACTTTAGGCCTGCAATTTAGCATTCAATGTGATTTCTGCTCTTAAAAAGCTGCTTTGCATCCAATCTGGATTTTTCCCGGGGACTTTTGGCGTGTATCCCACTCCGCCATGCCCCCCTCCAGGTGTTAGACCCCTTGAAATATCTTTTCCATCACTTTTGTGGCCAGCATACATTTTTCTAGTTTTCAAAGTTCCCCATTGAAGTCTATTGCGGTTCGCGAAAGTTCGCGTAAACCGGACTTTCGTGGGAGGTTCGCGAACCCGGTTCGGGCCATCTCTAGATGTCACCAGGAGTGTGCTGCGCAGACACAGACCATACTGAGCCTGCGCAGTACGCTCCTGGTGACATCAGCAGGAGCGAGGACATGCAAAGCAGGCGCAGTGGTATTCAGACTTTAAAGTCTGAAATTCCAGAAGTGAACCGGAGGCGGGGCCGGAGCATCGGTGAGTGGCTGCACGGGCACAGGATCTCTGCGGGGGACCATTAGAAGCCCCGGGTAAGTTCAACTAATTTTCCCCGAACCCCCCCCAGTATTCCTTTAAATGTTAAAGTAAACCTCTAACAAAAAAAAGGATCCCCAGTGGTGTGTACTTACCTCGGGAGGGGGACGCCTCTGGATCCTAATGAGGCTTCCACCGTCCTCTCCTGCAGCCCTGATCCATCCCTGGCGGCCCCCAAAAATCCGAGACCAATCGGATCCGCTCTACTGCGCAGGTACGAGGTGTCTATGCCTGCGCAGTAGAGCAGGTCCAATCGGGCTCGCCTATTTCTACCTAAACCTGAACAAAAGCAGCAAGTGCACCTGCACAATGCTCTCACAGGGTTGTTATGATGCTGGAGTCTGCACTGCTGTTCAGGGGTTGCCAGCGCTGGACTGAGGCTGCAGCAAAGGATGGAGGAAGCATCATTATGAGCAGGGGCTCTTTTTTCATCACAGGTGTTCTTTAAAGGGAAAATCCGAGGGAAAAAAAAAAGTTCTACTTACCCGGGGCTTCCTCCAGCCCCTTGCAGCTGATATGTTCCTTTGCCGCAGCTCCGGTGTGCCGGGGTCTCCTCCATTGCAGATGCTGACCTCGTCAGGTCGGCATCTTTTTGCATCTGCGCGAGCGTGTGGTCGCGCCGCCTGTGATCAAGTGGCCTAGAGCGTTCTGCGCAGGCACAGAAATACTGTACATGTGCAGAATGCTCCAAGCCACACAAGCGCGATCGCAAGCGGCTGTGTGCTAAAGAAGGTGCAGAAGTTACCGACCTGACGAGGAGGGGACCCTGGCACACCGGAGCTGTGGCGAGGGACATATCAGAGGCTGGAGGAAGCCCCGGGTAAGTAGAACTTTTTTTTCCCCTCGGATCTTCCCTTTAAAGTGTTACTTAAAGAGACTCTGAAGTCTCCCTATAATGAGGTTTTTAGTTTAAAAACCTCATTACCATTATAGTCCGACCTAAAACACCGCAGAACCGCGGCTGAAAACCCCCTCGATCACCCCAAACACACGGGGGTACACGGAGGCAACTTCCGCATAGAGGCAGCACAGCTCTGCCTCTATGCGCGTCAATCAGCGCCGATCGCCGCCTCTCCCCCGCCCCTCTCAGTCTACCTTCACTGAGAGGGGCGAGGGAGAGGCGGAGATACGCGCTGATTGACGCGCATAGAGGCGCAAGCAAAGTCCACGACCAAGAAAGTCGTGGATTTCTCCTGCCCTGTACCCCCGTGAGTTTGGGGTGATCGAGGGGGTTTTTAACCACGGTTCTGCGGTGTTTTAGGTCGAACTATAATGGTAATGAGGTTTTTAAAATAAAAACCTCATTTTAGGGAGACTTCAGAGTCTCTTTAAAGTGAACCAGAGATGATGCACCCTCATGAATTTACCATATATATCAGTGGGAATACTAGAGAAAACACCTACCCTGCTCTCTGTTTCATTCTTCACTGCTCAGCCTGCTTGTTATCAGCCCTGATAAAATCCCTGACTGAGCATTCAGTCTGGCTTTGCTCAGGAATCGCTATAGCGGAGTCTGTCTTCTCTGAAGTCCTTTCAAGCCCAAGCCTGCCCCCTTCTGGCTCTGCTATAACAACTCAGCTATAATGATTCCTGAGCAAAGCCAGACTGAATGCTCAGTCAGGGATTTTATCAGCGCTGATAACAGACAAGCTGAGCAGTGAAGGATGAAACAGAGAGCAGAGTAGGTGTTTTCTGTAATGTTCCCACTGATATATATGGTAAATTAAAAGGAAGGTGAGGGTGCTTCGTCTCTGGTTCACTTTAAATTAATCGGAAAAGGTATAGAAATTCAGATCGGACATGTTGGAAAAAAATCGATCTGGCTGAATCTGCCAGAAAATTGCATTGTGTGTACCAAGCATAGCACTGCTACTGCCTATACAGCGCACCCCTAGTGGCTGCAGCTCTGGCACTTCGAGGCCTCCAGGAGAAAAGCGCAATATAAATGTTATTTGTCTTGTCTGTCTAAACAAATAAAGTTATCTGAGCCGGCAGTGGAGATCCTCCCTGCAGTCATAATTTTCTGCTTGATTTCCTGTTTATGGCGAGAGGAGGTGTCTCCCCCCCCCCAGACATGGTCCCGGTTATACACAGGCTGCTTTTATTTCACATTCAATTTTCATTTTCATTACAGAGTTGATTTCCCGCACATTGGCTGCTATCAGGCGGTGAATGCGCGGGCATCCATGTGTGACCCTGCGGACAATGCTCCGTTTCTGAGGCCTCCGCACGTGTGGGAATCTCTCTCTCATTAGGCACTACGAGGAATATAATCTCCTGTCCTGGTGTGACATGCTGTCCTGGAAGAAACAGTTTGAGGAGGAATAATGGTGAATATAAGTGACACCCTGAGGGCCCTTTTCCACTAGCAATCGCTAGCGTTCACGCTGAACGCTAGCGATTGCTGAATCGCAATTACCGGCGATTCCCCGACGTTCGCGGCCGCGATTTTGCTATGCTATGCACTGCATAGCAAAATCGCGGCAATAATCGCTCCGCCGCGCGATCGCGATCCGGTCAAAAACGAATCGCGGTAGTGGAAATGACCTACCGCGATTCCTATGCTAAAAGCAAACTGTAGCGATTTGACAAATCACTAGCGGTTTGCGGTTTTGCGATTAAGCAATCGCAAACGCTGTAGTGGAAAAGGGCCCTGACTGTGTTCAATACCGACACATCTCTGTGACTTCTAACAGGCTTTCTAAGCATTCCAAAAGACCAGCATTCTACTACAATGCAGTGCTAATTCCGAGAGTAAAATACTGGTAAATTATACTGATATTGTACTGCAGCTAAATCTAACCTTACGCTCACATAAAACCCTCTCCCGCCAATGCCTAACTCTAACCACCCCCCTTCCAATGCCTAACTCTAACCAATCCCCCCTCCAGTGCCTAACTCTAACCAACCACCCCTCCAATGCCTAACTCTAACCAACCCCCCCTCCAATGTCTAACTCTAATCAACCCCCCCTCAAATGCCTAACTCTAACCAACCCCTCCCCCCCCTCCAGTGCCTAACTCTAACCACCACCCCTTCCAATGCCTAACTCTAACCAATCCCCCCTCCAGTGCCTAACTCGAACCAACCACCCCTCCAATGCCTAACTCTAACCAACCCCCCCTCCAATGCCTAACTCTAACCAACCCCCCCTCCAATGCCTAACTCTAACTACCCCTCTCCAATGCCTAACTCTAACCAATCCCCCCTCCAATGCCTAATTCTAACTAACCCCCCTCCAATGCCTAACTCTAACCACCCCCCTTCCAATGCCTAACTCTAACCACCCCCACCCCACTAATCCTAACCACCTCCCTCTATGCCTAACCCTAGCCACACCCCACCGATGCCTAACCCTAACCACCTCCCCTCCAATGCCTAACTATAACCACCCCTCCCCCCTTGATGCCAAACCCTAACCACCCCTTCCCCTCCGATGCCCAATCACCACCCTCCAATACCTAACCCTAACCACCCCCCTCCAATGCCTAACTCTAACCCCCCCCCCTTTCCTCCAATGTCTATCCCTTACCACCCCCCTCCAATGCCTAATCCTAATCACCACCCCTCCAATGCCTAATCCTAATCACCACCCCTCCAATGCCTAACCCTAACGACCCTTGTCCAATGCCTAACTCCTTCCCCTTTGGATGCCTAACCTTACAAGACCCCAACACCCCCCCCCCTCCCTTCCCCGTTGATGCCTAACCAAATCCCTTCACGACACCTATTTATCTGCCCCTCCCCATAACCATTAAAAAAATTGCAAAATATCGGGAGCCGCAGGAGTTACTAATCTCGGCTACTGAGGGAAATTTAAAGCACTTGAAGCCACAATTTTAGCCGCAGGATTCAAGGTGGTTGTCCCCAGCACCTGCAATTGTATAGCGCCTCCGCCAAAATTCCCCACAGTAGCCTATACAATTTCCCTCAGACACTCCGCACTTTTCCCACCATACCACCCCCCACCATTAACCGTCTGGTATGATAAAGATGCACATCTTTTACTTCACGCTTATTTGGGTAAAAACTCACGCACAGGGACATTGACATCAATAAAATCAGTTCTCTTCACCGCAATCATGCTGTGGTTGCACCTCAGTTCACAGACTAAACCAGTGATCTGCAAACTTGTCTCTCCAGCTGTTAAAGAACTACAAGTCCCACAATGCATTTGCCTTTATGAATCATGACTGTGGCTGTCAGACTCCTGCAATGCATTGTGGGACTTGTAGTTCCTTAACAGCTGGAGAGCCAAGTTTGCAGATCTCTGGACTAAACAATAGCAATAGGCAAAGATGAAGTAAGATGTAATAGGGCCCTAGGCAAGGTAGATGATTTGGCGCCCCCTTGTGGTCCTTTTGGTAATCTGAAATAAATAGAGGCCAGAGAAGGTGAAAGGTGAGCCCCTTGACACCCACTAGGCCCCAGGCACCTGCCTAGGTTGCCAGGTGGATAATCCTGCTCTGGTGAGAGGGTTGGAGGTGTGTGTGTGGGGGGGGGGGGGGGGTTTCAGAACCATGCAGGGGAATACAACTGATAATGGATTATTTTGCCAATTATAATTAAGGGGCGGGGCATTAAGTAGTCGATTTAGCATATTTATACACAGCTCAAAAAATTAAAGGAACACTTAGAGAACACATAAGATCTGAATGTGAAAGAATCATGCTGGATATCTATTTAATACTGATGTGGATGGGGTGATGTGCTAGGAAAGAATGGGCGCCGCATC
Organism: Hyperolius riggenbachi; assembly: GCF_040937935.1. Lineage (NCBI taxonomy): Eukaryota > Metazoa > Chordata > Amphibia > Anura > Hyperoliidae > Hyperolius > Hyperolius riggenbachi. The sequence goes on from NC_090648.1 coordinate 491,643,390, forward strand.
TTTTCATGGAAATGAAAATAATCAACCTACAGAGGGATGAGTTCAAAGACTATCCAAAAATTAGGGTGTCAGGCTGGTCCATTTTGTCAAAATTTCACTGTACTAAATCAAAACCAAACTCATCTGTTGTGTGGCCCCCACATGCTTGTATGCATGCCTGACAACATCGGGGGATTATTATTATTATTATTATTTAGCATTTATATAGCGCCGACATATTACGCAGCGCTGTACAGTGTATATATATATATATATATATATATATATATATATATATATATATATATATATATATATATATATATATATATATATATATATATATATATATAGTCTTGTTGTTAACTGTCCCTCATAGGAGCTCACAATCTAATCCCTACCATTGCCATATGTCTATATTATGAAGTGTAAGTACTGTAGTCTAGGGCCAATTTTAGGGGGAGCCAATTAACTTATCCGTATGTTTTTGGAATGTGGGAGGAAACCGTAGTGCCCGGGGGAAACCCACGCAGACACGGAGAGAACATACAAACTCTTTGCAGATAGTTCCCTGGCTGGGATTCGAACCAGGGACCCAGCGCTGCAAGGCGAGAGGGACCCAGCGCTGCAGAATTAGGGATTCTCCTAATGGGATGATCCGCTTTTTCAAAACTTGTTTTTTCTCCCCCCGTTTTCCCAGAAATGCATTTTTGTAGCATACATTTCCAATCCGTGGAAACGTACAGTATGCCCAGCCGTGGGGGAGAGGCAGCCATCATGCTGGAGGGGTATAGCAGGCAGGACGGGGGTAGCAGCGGTCAGCAATGGTCCCCCGTCCCCGCTACCCCTTCAGCTACATGCCGCAAAACTTGTTACACTGTATAGTGGCGGCGAGCTTGCCTTCTCTCCACTTCCTCCTCTCGCCGCGTCACTGCCTGCAATACCGCCCTCTATTCTTCAGAGGGCAGCATTGCAGGCAGTGACGCGGCGAACGGAGGAAGTAGGAGGAGAAGGTAAGCTCCCCACTCCCCGCTGCTATACATTTGAACAAGTTTTGCGGCATGTAGCTGGAGGGGGTAGCGGGGACGAAGGACCCAGGTGAGGGAGGGGGAGACACGTCACCCCTCCCCGCTGATAGCTGACACCCCCGTCCTGCCTGCTATACCCCTCCAGCATGGCGACCCCCTCTCCCCCCACAGGCTGTGAGACAGAAACGGATCAGTTTCTGTGTCCAAATCTGCCTGTGTAGAGGGGGGTCCATTTTTCTATTGCCTGCCACTACCACTGCGTGTATCAGGATCCAGATCCATTGCATGAAAATGCAGCAGATCTGGACCTTCCGTTCAGGTTTTGAAAACAAGTCCCCTCAAACGCAGACGGATCTGGGTTTTTTTTATGGGTGAAGACAGCTGCTATCTAAAACACTGGTATCCGTGACTCCGGTTTTAATCCGGCCTGAAAAACAGCCACGGATACGTTAACGTACCTGGGGCTTGATTCACTAAACTGCGATCACTGATCTCACTGCTGCGCTATCCTTTTTACTCAAATTTTCGTGCAAAAATGGCCGCGTTTGCGCGCAAAAATTCGTGTTTGCGCGCAAAAAACATTACGTGCAACAAGCTAGCGTGATCGTGATATCAGTTATCACGGTTTAGTGAATCAAGCCCCTAGTATGGACCTCACTTTTCTCCTTTTCTCCTAGGAGATAATTTTTCATCATCAATTTAAAATAACTTTCCAGCACTTTGCAATGGAAAAAGTACCAAAAAGTAGTTGAGAAAGTACTGTCAAAATTATTTTGAGTATTTGTTTTCTTTCTGGTGGTGTAAAAGGCATTTTATTTACAAGTTGTGAAAATATAACCTGGGTGAAAACTCAGGAGAAAACGTGAATTGCATATGGACCCTTGTAATAAAATAGAAAATACTCAATTCAATTTTGATACTACATTTTCACCAACTTTTGGGTACTTTTTCAATTGTACAATGCTTAAGAGTTATTTTGTTTTCAAAATATTTTATTGTGGTAATAATCATGTCAAAACATTTCAACAGTTTAACAAGTCGTTGACAGTATAAAACGGTATGCTAAATTGCAGGCAGTTGATACCACGTTTTTGTATAACTAAACAATAATTTAGTCCAAGTAATGGACTATATTCTAAACTAATAAACAAGACAGTTAAACAAAACTGAAGAAGAATATGTCTCTGTAGTATTGTAGCTGAATTTGTCATCCAGATGGAGAACTTTGTAAATTTGTTTCAAACCGTAACATCAGGGGCGTAGCAATAGGGGGGTGCAGAGGTTGCGACCGCATCGGGGCCCTTGTGCCAGAGGGGCCCCGAAGGGCCCTCCCTCAACTGCGGTATTAGCTCTCTATTGGTCCTGTGCTCATAATAATCACTTCTATAGATACTTTGAATATTGGTGATCATTAACAAACTGTTCCCCATCCCCTTCTTGCACCTCTGACACTGTAGTTACCATTGGCAGGTTTTGGTGCGCCATATCAATTTTTGTGTATAGAGTGCTTGGGGGGCCCAATGTAAAACTTGCATCGGGGCCCGCAGCTCCTTAGCTACGCCACTGCGTAACATAGTCATCTCAGACTTATATTATATTGTATTGCAGTGTGATTAGTCTATAAGGGGGTGGGAGTTTAGCCAAAGTTCCCATTTTTCAGTACATTTTTAGTATCACTATGTATATTGGCAAAGATATGTTCAATCTTTCACATATGGTGGGAATGCCCCTACATCAAGTGCAAAGTGTGGAATCAGTGCTTTACTTATTTATATAGATTTACTGCCTATAGAATAACCCCAAATCCAGGTCTGGCGCTATTCAATCTAGATATTGAGAGGATTTCCAAGCCATACAGACACATTATTGCAAAGTTAATGCTGGCCACAAAAATCGCCATTACCAGAAACTGGGAAAAAACAAACACCCCAGAGCTCAAAGAAATAATTCAAAAGTTATTTTAAAAAGAATATGAAAATGATCTCCAAGGAGATAACTCAGCAGAAAAATGTAATTGCATATGGACCATGATGTCCAGGAGGGCTATCTTCCCAGATATGCACCAGGGCAACACTCAGCTCATGGACAGTGTGGGGGGCAACCTGACGGCGTCAGATAGCCTGAGGCATAATGTCCGAGATCTGTTGTATTGGATCTAGGTCAGGCGAACGCGTGTATCAAAAAAGGGCGCCTGGAAAAAAGGGCGCGGGGTGTAGCCGAAATTGTAAGTTTGAATGCAAAACCATATTTTTTCGTTTAAGAGGTTATAAACGATAATGTAGTGCTAAATAGATTAAATAAACGGAAATGAAATGGCAAAATACCGTCTATAACAGTAAACGAATTCTGAAATGAAACGTCAAATAGCGTCTATAACAAAAACGATATTTACACATGTATTAAGCATAGTAATAGAATGGTAGATTTTACAGGTATTTTACTGCAATTATACCTAACTTTAGGGTCACAGATATCTCTCCTTATCCCTATCCCTAACACCTAGAACCTTTGTGTAAATACACATAATGTAATAAATCTTCTATATATATATAATAGAGTAAGTGCCTCAACATTCGAGCAAGAAGAAGAAGTACTTTGCATGAGAAAATGTATGCGTGCTCAATCACCAAGTTTTAGGCTTCTTTTCCACGGACTGTTGAGCTGTGTGCTCAGCAAGCAGTTACCAGGCAGCAGCGAGCAGTTACCACTTACCAGGCAGCAGCGAGCAGTTACCAGGCAGCAGCGAGCAGTTACCAGGCAGCAGCGAGCAGTTACCAGGCAGCAGCGAGCAGTTACCAGGCAGCAGCAAGCAGTTACCAGGCAGCAGCAAGCAGTTACCAGGCAGCAGCAAGCAGTTACCAGGCAGCAGCAAGCAGTTACCAGGCAGCAGTGAGCAGATACCAGGCAGCAACAAGCAGTTTCCAGGCAGCAGCAAGCTGTTACCAGGCAGTAGTGAGCAGTTGTAAGAGTTTGAGAGGCATGTTACTGCCTATCAACTGTCCGTGGAAAAGAGGCCTACCCTAGCAAGTCTGGCTTTGCAAATCTGGCCTAATTGGCTATTCATGAGGCAATGCTCATGCAAATATGCATTTGCTTTTGCATGCCAAACTATGCAGGGTCAAAAAACCAATACTGCAAAGCGGTCGCCCTGCTACATGCCAGTGATGAGCGAAAATGCAAAAATTTGTTTCGATAAATTTTTACCGAATTTTCGCCTAATTTCGTTTTGACAGGCAAATTTTCCATCTAATTTTTTCACGTTAATTTTCGCCTAAGGCCAGTCATTTTCGCATTACTTGCGTATAATTGCGGACATTTTCCACATAAGGGCATTAGCGCCCGCATTCAGAGAAGTTTCTTGCGCATTATTGCGGGCAATTTTCCGTATAAACGTCCGCATAGCTTGAATTTCCATGCGGATTATTGTGGACATTTTTCCGCATAAGGGCATAAGCATCCGCATACAATGAATTTTCGATGCTGGTCGAAAACGCAAATATTTCTGAAGATTTTCGTGAAAATTCGCCAAAAACGAAAACGGGATTTTCGAGGTGAAAATTCGCAAGCAACACTGCTACATGCTACATTAGCACTATCCAGGAGCGCCACGGGGAGGATTCCCAATGCCCCCCTTTTATACAACCGGGGGGACCACAGGGTCCCAGGCTCTCTCACTGCCTGGGAACCACAGCGACACCCCGGAGGGGGAGGCGCAGGACACCCCCCCCAAGCGTGGCCAGCGTCAGGGAGAGCCGTCCACACCCACCTCCCAATATTAAAAACAGGCACTTACCTTAACGTCCATTGCGTTCTGCTACATGCGCATTAACTTGGGGGCACCACATGAGAAAGGAGTGAAGCATGGGTCACCCCGAGCTTTAGAGCTCAGGGCTGGCTCACATAGGCCTGGTGCACACCAAAAACCGCTAGCAGATCCGCAAAATGCTAGCAGATTTTGAAACGCTTTTTCTTCTTTTTCTGTAGCGTTTCAGCTAGCGTTTTGCGGTTTTGTGTAGCGGTTTTGGTGTAGTAGATTTCCTGTATTGTTACAGTAAAGCTGTTACTGAACAGCTACTGTAACAAAAAACGCCTGGCAAACCGCTCTGAAGTGCCGTTTTTCAGAGCGGTTTGCGTTTTTCCTATACTTAACATTGAGGCAGAAACGCATCCGCAATCCAAAATCTGCTGCAGCCCGGGAGTATGCGTTTCTGCAAAACGCCTCCCGCTCTGGTGTGCACCAGCCCATTGAAATACATTACCCTAGCGGATCCGCACCCGCAGGAGGATCGCAAACCGCAGCGGAAACGCTCTGGTGTGCACTAGGCCATACAGCACTCCAGAGGGGGGGGGGGGGGGAGGACAGGTGCAGACAACTCACTCCAGGGCTCACACCACCGGAGCAAGCCATCCACCACCTGCTTTCAAAGGATACAAACTGCAAAAAATGCTTTCCATGAGAAAATTAATGCGCATGTAGCAGAACGCAATGGACGTTACGGTAAGTGCCTGTTTTTAATATTGGGAGGTGGGTGCAGACGGCTCTCCCTGGCGCTGGCCACGCTTGGGGGGGGGGGGTCGGCTGCGGCACCTAGCCTCCCCCTCCGGGGTGCCGCTGTGGTTCCCGCGGTCCCTCCGGTTGTATAAAAAGGGGGCATTGGGAATCCTCCCTGTGGCGCTCCTGGATAGTGCTAATGTAGCATGTAGCAGTGTTCCTTGCGAATTTTCGCCTAAGTCATTTTCGCATCGAAAATCCTGTTTTCGTTTTTTGGCGAATTTTCACGAAAATCTTCAGAAATATTTGTGTTTTCGACCAGCATCGAAAATTCATTGTATGCGGATGCTTATGCCCTTATGCGGAAAAATGTCCACAATAATCCGCATGGAAATATAGACTACTAGCCGTCCCGCGTCGTAGCATACGCCGCATCTTCTATCTATCTAATAGAGTACGTGCCTCAACCTTGAAGCAAGAAGAATAAAGGTCGGTACACACATCAGATAAAAGTCTTTGGAAAAATGAAAGATCACAGACCAATTTTACCCCCTTCCATGTAGTATGAGAGCCACACCTACACAGTCTATTCTATTGAGCTGAACTCCCCATCAGATAGAAATATTTGCAAGATGCTGCACACAAAGTTGCTGTACACATTCAAAAGATCATTATCTGCAAAAGATCCGTTCCTGCAAAAGATCAGTACCTACAAAATACATTCATAGTCTATATTTCCATGCGGATTATTGTGGACCCCTTACTCAGAAGGGGTGGATAAGAAGACTGGGTTTGCTAGGAGAGTGGGGTTTGAACAGGGAATATGAGCTGGGTTTTTGTATATAGATATGTTCCTTCTATAGGCACTAGATGCATTTTCTTACTGTTATTTGCTCTTTTACAGAACTTTCAGCTTTCCAGCATCGGAGAGAATGAGTGGTATATTATCCTGCCCTGGCTTCAGAGCGTATGGTAAGAGTGTGTTGTTTTTATGCAGGTGGCTTACTGTGGTAGCGCTTATACAGCGTGATCGTTCGCCTTTAGGGTATAACGGTGGTTTGTTTACATATGACGTATGCTGGCCTCCGCCTTGGAGGGCGGGGCTGCATGCGTCATTGTTTACGTTTGGCCGCATGAGTAGCGGCATGGCCCGCTAGGCATTATGGGGCTGCCTTACATAGGCTGGTACAGCGCTCCACGGTGACGTCATCTGTTTACATGACCACCTGACGCTCTTTGGCCAATGATAGGTGATTATGCTGGTGTGTAACACAACGCCATTTGGGTCTTCTTGCGTAGAAGACGGATTAACATATTAGGTTGTCAGTTTCCACTCTGGTCCGATATGTGATGCTGGTGAGCTGATTGGCTGTAGGTATTTTAAATTCATTGGTCGGGGGACTATATGTGTACTATTTAAAGGGTCACTTGTGTTAATGTTTGTATGGTTGTAACGGCTTGAGAAAGGGCTAACACCTGAAACAGCGGGCTGTCGCCGCATAGCCATTTTTATTGATGTCACAATAAAGAGCTTTATACTTTTGGAAGTGCCAGCCTCCATTGTGTCTGCTGCAACTGTGATCTGGAGGTGTGAGGATCAATTGAGGCTTGGGCACCCACTTCCCCTTTTTGAAAGAGTGCCACTCTTTTTACCATTGGATCTAATAACTATAATCAACGCATTATAAGTGTAAAAACAAAGTTAATACCAAAAGCGATGTATTTCTAATACAATCAGGCTGAGAAACGGTATTTAAGCATTATACATATGAAAACGAATTTTAAATGATAAAAGAAGTGTAAACGAAAATTTAGTTGTTATAGTTTTGTAAGCGAAATTTTAAAACGGAAAAAATACGTAAAACTCATGTAAGCGAAATTTAAAAACGAAAAATAAGTATAACACAAAGTCAAAACGAACTTGTAAACGATAATTGTTATAAATAGGGATGGGACGAATCCACAATTTTTTCGAATCCGAATCTGAAAAGGTTCTCGAATATCTCGAACCTTTCAAATCCCGAATCTCACGAATCTTGTACAAAATAATTGTGTGATATATGGAAGAAACATAGTAAGGTACAGTACATTGTGCCCCTCAAAAAGACAAACAGAATGCGAGTATATTACTACTTTTCTTACTGTAGCAAGATGTCTGTGGTGGTGTCTCTTTCCTACTTTGGAGGCAGCTTGTGTGAGGCTCAGGCAACAGCAGCCGTCAGCGAGTATCTGGCTTGTGTGGGACTTGGACTGCAGGAATTCATAAAGGGAGAAGGGTAGGAAAGGCTCATTAAGTTCAACCACTAAACCTTTTTCTCAAAGAACAAGCACATGATAATCAAAATGACAGTATAGGTAGCTTCTGGTAAAGGTGCCCCCAGTATAGATAGCCAGGCATAGGTCCCCCCAGTATAGATAGACAGGTAGATAGGTCCCCCCCCCCAGTGTAGGTAGCCAGGCATAGGTCCCCCCAGTATAGGTAGCCAGGCATAGGTCCCCCCAGTATAGATAGACAGGTAGATAGCCCCCCCCCAGTGTAGGTAGCCAGGAATAGGTCCCCCCAGTATAGATAGACAGGTAGATAGGTCCCCCCTAGTATAGATAGCCAGGTAGATAGGTCCCCCCAGTATAGGTAGCCAGGCATAGGTCCCCCCAGTATAGGTAGCCAGGCATAGGTCCCCCCAGTATAGATAGCCAGGCATAGGTCCCCCCAGTATAGATAGCCAGGCATAGGTCCCCCCAGTGTAGGTAGCCAGGCATAGGTCCCCCCAGTATAGACAGCCAGGCATAGGTCCCGCCAGTATAGATAGCCAGGCATAGGTCCCCCCAGTATAGATAGCCAGGCATTGGTCCCCCCAGTATAGACAGCCAGGCATAGGTCACCCCAGTATAGATAGACAGGTAGATAGGTCCCCCCAGTGTAGGTAGCCAGGCATAGGTCCCCCCAGTATAGATAGCCAGGCATAGGTCCCCCCAGTATAGATAGCCAGGCATAGGTCCCCCCAAGTATAGATAGCCAGGCATAGGTCCCCCCAGTATAGATAGCCAGGCATAGGTCCCCCCAGTATAGATAGACAGGTAGATAGGTCCCCCCCCTAGTGTAGGTAGCCAGGCATAGGTCCCCTCAGTATAGATAGCCAGGCATAGGTCCCCCCAGTATAGCTAGCCAGGCATAGGTCCCCCCAGTATAGATAGCCAGGCATAGGTCCCCCCAGTATAGATAGCCAGGCATAGGTCCCCCCAGTATAGATAGCCAGGCATAGGTCCCCCCAGTATAGATAGCCAGGCATAGGTCCCCCTAGTATAGATAGACAGGTAGATAGGTCCCCCCCCAGTGTAGGTAGCCAGGCGTAGGTCCCCCCAGTATAGATAGCCAGGCATAGGTCCCCCCAGTATAGATAGCCAGGCATAGGTCCCCCCAGTATAGATAGACAGGTAGATAGGTCCCCCCCAGTATAGATAGCCAGGCATAGGTCCCCCCAGTATAGATAGCCAGGCATAGGTCCCCCCAGTATAGATAGCCAGGCATAGGTCCCCCCAGTATAGATAGCCAGGTAGATAGGTCCCCCCAGTATAGATAGCCAGGTAGATAGGTCCCCCGAGTATAGATAGCCAGGCATAGGTCCCCCCAGTGTAGGTAGCCAGGCATAGGTCCCCCCAGTATAGATAGCCAGGCATAGGTCCCCCCAGTATAGGTAGCCAGGCATAGGTCCCCCCAGTATAGGTAGCCAGGCATAGGTCCCCCCAGTATAGATAGCCAGGCATAGGTCCCCCCAGTATAGATAGCCAGGCATAGGTCCCCCCAGTATAGGTAGCCAGGCATAGGTCCCCCCAGTATAGGTAGCCAGGCATAGGTCCCCCCAGTATAGATAGCCAGGTAGATAGGTCCTCCCCAGTATAGGTAGCCAGGCATAGGTCCCCCCAGTATAGATAGCCAGGCATAGGTCCCCTAGTAGGCCGCCCGCCCGACCTCACGTAGGCCCGCACCCGACCTCCAGCCGACCACCAGCCGACCCCCACCAGCAACGTCCCTCACGGGTGCCCCCAGACATACTGTACCTGTCGCTGTTCTGTCCGTCCACGCCTTCCGATCTAGTCCGTCCGTCCACGCCGGGTCTTCTCCGCGAAAGCGACGTCTAGAGGCAGGGCAACGTCAACGTCATCACGCGGAAGCGACGCGCGGATGGACGCTAGGTCGGAGGTGGTCGCGATGACGTCACAAGTGGCGCAGGTAATGTATACGCATGCGACGAAATGTTGCGGCGGGTTGCGCGGATTCGTCGGATTCGAATGCGCGCAAATGGCCTAGGGATTTGAATCCAAGAATCTCGAATCTTTCCTAAGATTCGATGGATTCGTGGATTCGAAGTCCCATCCCTAGTTATAAACCTTAGCCTGTAAACGAAAACTTTAGTTACCACGATCCCTGTAACCGCTATTTCTCGGGCGCCCTTTTTTCCTGTCGGGCGCCGAATAGCCGATATTTTGCATTGCAGTCTATGGCGGCACCCTTTTTGTCCACTATCCCTGTGTGCCTTTTTTTACTAGCTCCCAGGCGAACGTGGTATCAATTCCTTCATCCTCCAGGAACTGCCTGCATAATTTCGCCACATGAAGCTGGGCATTGTTCTGCACCAGGAGGAACCACTGCACCATCTTAGCATCTGGCTACAGTTCCAGGATGTGGGCAGCATGGTGGCGTAGTAAATAGCACTCTCTGTCAGGAACCGGCCCCGCGGCAAGCCTGCAGATACGGTTCCCGACTGCGGGTTTGACCAGATCGAGAGGGGAAGCAGCCTTAGTCGAGCTAACACAAGGCTGTGACCCCTCAAACACTTCTCACTGCCACCACTAGCTGCCGCTAGACACTTCCACTCTGCTGTCGAGTGATCTGCACGCAATCCGTGTTTTCGTATTCGGGTCAGCTTTGCGCTTTAGGCCGAATACGGGAACGCCACGCACACACACACAGTACAAGGCACTGCCTTTGTAATGCAAGTTACACTGTAGCTTAGTACAGCAGAAGCCAAACTTATTAAATAACGATTTAATATGCCAGAAAAAAAGTGGAACCATGCAGAAAATAATATATACAAAAGATTTACAAAAACAAAGTAAAAATTACAAAATAAAAGTTACAAAGGTACACACAAGACAGGTTGCAGAAATAAAAGGGAAATAAACGTTACCAGCGTATACAGAGCGTTGTTTGCAGGAGAATACAGCTTCCAACCAGTAGTCGGGGCAGCTCTAGCGTCTTTGCTATCTCCGAGGAGCTACGAGTTGTGAAGGACCTGTGCGGGTTCTTATAGGCCCATTTGGAGTCTGGGGATACAAGTCCAACCTGCCTCCGAAGGTTTGCACAGAATGCTTGTCATATCCTGTGATATGCAAACTTCCAAGGTTTTTCCTGTCCCACTTTTGATCTTTCAGAGATTTCAAAACACTTCACACACTTCCAGCAGGCTGTCATACTTCAAACGTTCCTGTGTTAGCTTCCAACTGTCCAGACTCCTTTAATCCGGATTGTATTTTGGCTTGTTTACATATACACAAGGTTCAAAGCAATGCAAGATCCAGGACAGAATAGAGGGTCGTTACCTAATGGCCTGTATTCAGAGGAACTGAATGCAAATGTAGTGTCATTGACATACAGGCAATCACATTAGCAGTTCCTGCTCTACTGTTCACCTTCAGATGCAAATGTACTATTCTGGCCTACAGGAGATCCAATTAGCAGCTTCCAACTTCCAGAGGAACTGAATACAGAAGCTCAATGTAGCAGCTTCCTTCAGCCCTACACATATGACCCAAAATGACAAATATGGCTGCTATGTTCTGCATATTACCGTACATATCATCATCACCACAATATATTATCACACTCTCCCCTTGCCGAGAATGGTTCCCGGTTCGAATCCCAGCCAGGGCAACATCTGCAAGAAGTTTGTATGTTCTCCCTGTGTCTGTGTGGGTTTCCTTCATGCACTCTGGTTGCCTCCAACACCCCAAAAACATGCAGATAAGTGAATTAGCTTCCCCTTAAATTGACGGTTGACTACAATACACATATGATTATGGTAGGTAGGGATTAGATTTTGAGCTCCTCTAAGGGACAATTAATGACAAGACTACATATACTCTGTAAAGCGTTGCGGAAGATGTTGGCACTATATAAATAAAAATAATTTCACACCAATACCTAATGGTAGTCAAGGTGCCATTGCCCGCTTCTCCAGATTATCTCACATCTGTCACATCTGCTCAGGATGAACCTGCCTCATCTGTAAAGCACAGGGTGCCAGTGGTGAACCTGCTGCCAATTCTCCTATTCTATGGCAAATAGGGATGAGATGCAAATATTTCAGAGTTCATGCAGGGCTATGTAAATTCTGAATGCAAATATATGTGGCTTAAAAATGGACCAATCAATTTAAACCTTGGTGATACACGATTGGTCCATTTTCAAGCTGCTTATGGCTGTCTATAATGGGAGTTTTCTCTGGCTGCCTATATTGGAGGTTATCTAATACTAGGGGCCCCTATAGCTACCAAAAACTAGGGGCCACTCTGGCTAGGAATGCTGGGGAACACATGTGACTACCTAGGAGGCACATGTTGCTACCTGATACATTCTGTAGAGAGTCATTGGACTTCCTAGTAATGTAACAGTGGGCTGGGGCTGGGCAAGTCTGGCCACCTGATAGGTTAGTGTACACTAATAGGACTGTATGCCGGGCACTGTGATTGGCTAAAGGCTGATATAATACTGCCTACCAGCATTATACCAGCTTTCAGCCAATCACAGTGCTCGGCATACAGTCCTACAGCACAGCTCAGCGCGGTTTTAAGGATTGGAATGCAGCGTGTGTGTATTACTGCGCATGCGCGGGCCGCCCGGCTTTCTCAATGAGTGCGGCTGGATGACGTCGCTGCGCTGCTATTGGTCTCTAAGAATAAGCACACGCGCACCAGCGGCTTCCGCCCCATGAATGGATGGTCTCTCCTAGCAACAGCTACCGCCCCTTCCCGGCCGTTAGGGTTCACGCATGCGCGGTTGCAGCTGCCTGTCGGCGCTCTTACAAAATGGCCGCTTGAAGTCTCTTCCCGCTCTGGGTGAGTGTGGAGCCGGCTTAGCGTGTAATGTGGAAGCTGTGACAGGTAGGCGGGTGTGGCGGCCTGCTGGGGAGGACAGAGGTGAGCGGGGGGAGGCAGTGCTGTGAAATGTGCTGAATAGAACCCCCAAACTTCCCCCAGCCTGTGCCTGCCTCTATATACCCCCACCACACTGACTGGAGACCAGACACACACACACACACACCTATGGTGCCTGGGGAGTCTCCGATCTCCCTGGCCTCTATACCTCCTTCCCCCACTGACTGGAGACCAGACACACCTCTGGTGCCTGGGGAATCTCCCCTCTATACCCCCACCCCACTGACTGGAGGCCAGACACGCACACACCTATGGAGCCCGTGGAGTCTCCCATCTCCCTGTCCTATATATCCCCGCCTCACTGACTGGAGGCCAGCCACACACACCTCTGCCTGGGGAGTTGCTCCTCTCCCTGCCCCTATAACCCCCTTATTCTCTCCTCCTGGCCTGACCCCCCCTCCACCGACTGGACACACCTCTGGTGTCTGGGCAATCTACCTCCTCCCTGCCCCTCACCCCACTGCCTGGACACACGGTTGGAGCAGTGCTTTTCAGCGCTGCTAGTTTTGGGCGCAGACCATAGACTTATATAGGAATCACATCACACAGCGCTCAGTGAGTAACGTCGGCGCCATCAGAAGACAGCCGAAGTTGCTTAAAAAACACCATAATTCGGCCTCCAGCAATAGCTGGAAGCCAAATTATATAATTCCCCTACTATACATGGCGGCCTGGAGGGGGAATAGTAATTAACATGGCCTGGACTTGTGCAGAAGCAGGATCAGCCATATACCAGCTGTATCCTGCGCCCAAGTCTACCAGCGCCGTTTTCAAATGTATGCCCTCTGGTGCCTGGGCAATCTACCTTCTCCCCTGCCTCTATAGCCCTTCATCCCACCTCCTCCTGGCCTGACCTACCTTCCCCTGACTACCACTACTGACTGGAGGCCAGCCACACACACCTACCTCTGGTACCTGGGCAATCTCCCTGCCCCTATACCCCTTCACCCCCCCTCTTCTAACTCTCCTGACCTCACCCACCCCACTTACTGGAGGCCAACCACACCCCACTTACTGGAGGCCAACCACACACACACACACCTATGGTGCTTGGACAATCTCCCCTGCGTCTTATAATCAGGAGCGTCTTATAGTCTGAAAAATACGATAGTTACTGGAGAATTCTAGAATTGCACACCAGGACCCTCGCCTTTGGCCACAGCACTTGCTTCAGCTAACTCCTCCGCTTGTGCACTTTTACTAAACCTATTAGAGAGAACCTGAGGTGGGTTCTAAGAATCAAATTAGCATACAGAGGCTGGGTCTGCATATAATACCCAGCCTCTGTTGCTATACTGTCTTCCCGCCGCTGCGCTCTGCTCCCATAAATGAATCGTCGTGCTGGCGACACGCAGCGTGTCGCGGCCGGCTGTTTACATGTGAAGTGTCAGTCTGTGCCGCTCCATAGCGCTGGTCCCCGCCTGCTTCCCTTCCCTCCAATCAGCGGCTGGGGGGAAACAGTATAGCAACAGAGGCTGGGTATTCTATGCAGACCCAGCCTCTCTATGCTAATTGGTTTCTTAGAACCCACCTCGGGTTCTTTTTAAGTTGGTGGAGTGGATAAAGTTTATCTAATGATGTGTTTCAGGCGGCAAATTAGTGGTCTATTTAGGTACTTGTCGGGCACTTTGCTTTTAGCAGCGGTGAACTTGATCAAATTTTCTGAGATGTTGCATGCTCACAGCATCGGCTACACTTGCAGTTCTAAATCCCCCTAGGAGATCAAGATGTGGTGAGAAACCGATGGGAAACTGTTAAACACTTGCATATGAAATTGGTGAAACAATGTAGTGGGGGGGGGGGGGGGGGGGGGGACTCATTTAGTATACATTTTTAGGAGATAAATGCCACATACAGATGTGGCCTCTGATTGTTTTGGCTGACATTTTGCCTTAAACTTGCAGCTAGTGACAAAACTGACAGGAGACCGTGCTCCATAGTGTAAAACCAAAATGTATTTTGCTAAAATGCACATAAACAGATTGCACTTACTAGACAGTAGGTGAGTACAAGCATATCCACATGGGCAAAGCTCTATCCTGTAACCCTGGGGACAACCTCCTTCTGTGACCACCGTGGCCATCATACCTGATGAAGGTGAGGATTCGCCGAAACGTGTTGTGACGCTGTCAGCACGCTCATACCCCAAGGGTCCACCACCCCCGTCCATATCCATCTGGACCAGGACCACCAGAGGCCATGGTATGCTTGTACTCGCCTACTGTCTAGTAAGTGCAATCTGTTTATGCGCATTTTGGTTTTAAACTATGGAGCGCTCCTTTGCTTTCCAGTGATCGGAAGCGCAAGACTTCCCTTCGTTTGCTCCCAGTAACTAGGACAGTGATCATGTGAAAATGCCTGGGTGAATGCTTGTCTGGTGCATGTACAGACCTCAAAACACAATTTTACCACGAAAGATCTGTATATGCCTTTAGAACTGTCCTTCAGGAACTGTCTTATAGAAGGTTTAGCAAACTGGGTGAGGGTAAAATCCTGCTGAACTTTGTCCATGTTTTGTCTTTTTATAAAACTTTTATAGCGTCTGGTGATAGAACAGGAGCTGCAGGTGTTTCTCTCTGTCTTGTGTGCAGAAAATGTGCTGCTGGGACAGAAGTTGATACCAGTTGAGTATCTTGACAGATGGACTTTGGCTGGTTCATGGGGGCTGCCAGAAACGTTACTGTCGAACTGATTATAAAATGAAGCTGAAAAAAAATGCAATAAAGCTTCCCTGCTATTCTCAAAACTGATCCTGTGCTTTCCTCTGCAATACTCTAAATTGTGTACTTATAACTCGGATCTCTCGAATCCGCCCCAAACTGCTGCCTCAATAATAACCCTGAATTTAATATATTTACATTATCGTAACATTATGAACAAATTGTACTACATGGAGGTGGGAAAATTGGCCAATCAAAATTGAAAGTGTGCGCCAGGCTTTAGGATAGTCAATGAGGTGCTAATATTTTTGAATAGATATGGTCATTTTTTTTGCCATTTGGAAATGGACCACCCAAAAGAAACTGCTGCATTTTGCCTACATTCCAAGCTGGCTAAAATTTGCATCTACTCAAATATTACGTAGTTTATTGACCATCTGTGACCATAGCAAGGAGACCTGGTGCAAAAGTGGAGCCTGTACCCAGATGGATTCTAAAAAAATTTTTTTTTTTTTTTGTGAATCTGCCCCATACCTTTTTTGAGATATATTCACTCAATTGACATTTTCTGTTTTGACACCCAACAATATACAGTACTCATCTTAGTGTCCAGGCACTGCTCCGATTGGTTTCAGTTGTACAATGCAGACCTCAAACCAACAAACGTTGATTCCGCTGATACCTTTTCATGACTAACTGTACATAGTTTATTGCAAACTTTCGAAACGTAAGTTTCTTCTTCAGGCATTATACAGAACTGGATCAGAAACATAAAATTGTGATCTACATTGAGTTGTCTTTTATACTTGTACTATCAGCTCTGATATTTATATCCAACAGGTAGGACTAGTTCACACTCGGCGCTTGGAGTGCCGCGATTCTGCCGTGATTTGCGCTTGTGATTCCCGTTCAATAGAACGAGAATCACAGAGCAATAGCCCCCAAAACGCTGCATGCAGCGTGTTTGCGATTAATCGCAAACGCTGTAGTGTGAATGTATCCATAGGGATACATTGTAGAAGCGCTTTGCTGATCGCTGGCGATCAGCAAAGCGCGTTAGAATCGCCTGAGTGTGAACCAGCACTCAAATTTTTCATGTCCTTCCTTTTGTAAGGGTCCTATTACACTTAATCAGTTGCTCTCAGTTAAATCGGAAAGAAAACTGATTTTCAAAGTAAGTCCCATGTTATCCTATGGCACCTTTCACACTTAACGCGCTTTAACTGAAATCTTCTTCCCAATGCACTGCTATGGAAAAAACGTGTGCTAACGCACACTAATGCATACCAACTGATTAAGCGTAAAAGGGCCCTTAGCGTTTTATTGCCAGAAGTCCTGACTGTATGTTTAGCAAACTTTTGTACTGCATTTACCTCCTATCACATTTTAGGTAGCATTTTTACTTTTTCATTTTTGGTGATAATGTTAACCTGAGGATGGCCTCGTGCAGCATGTTCCCTCATTGTGTGAGATCCGTCAGTCCTTACTAGTATTGTGAAATAAAGAGGTGCCCAATTGAGTATAAGCGTTAAAAACACTAAAAACTAAAAGGTTGAGGTGGCTTACCTAATAGACAACTCACTTTGTGTAGAAATGTTTATTATTAAGCACAGGCAACGCATTTTGCGGGATCCAGCCCACCTCCTCAGGCCAAATAGAGTGCCACTGCAGTCTAATAGCCGCATTCGGGGTGCCCCGAATGCGGGTATTAGACTGCAGTGGCACTATTTGGCCTGAGGTGGGCTGGATCCCGCAAAACGCGTTGCCTGTGCTTAATAATAAACATTTCTAAGGTAAGCCACGTCAACCTTTTAGTTTTTAGTGTTTTTAACTCTTATACTCAATTGGGTGCCTTTTTACTCCCTTCTGTGACATGCTCCCCTCCACGTTCCAGTGAGGGGAGACCCATGCACCATACTTGAGGTGGAATCCACACCACCTCATGGTTTTAGAGTGCATGAGGTTCTTTACCAAGAGAGCGACCGCCTCCAGGATCACTGGCTTACCGGAGTGGAGTCAGGTATAAGACACTCCACCTGCTTGAAGTGGTCGGTTGCCCCGTGTGCAACCCACCTTTTGTGAGTATTCCCTTTTCAAACACTTTATTTATCCATCTACCTGTGAGATACTGCACAATTTGGGCTCCTGTTGTCTTTGTGTTTTTTTCCCAGTGCCCTATAGTATTGTGAAACAATCAGGGCTGTGGAGTCTGAGTCGAGGAGTCAGAGGTGGAGCAATTTTGGGCACCATAAACGTCGGATTATTTTTCAAACCAAATCCATAGCCTTTGTAAAAATTAGACTTAGAAGTCGGAGCATTTTTGGGTACCTGGAGTCAGCGGTTTCATAAACTGTCGGAATCGGATGATTTTTGTATACAGCCCTGGAAATGATCCTCTCGCCCAAGCTCTGCGAAAACCCAAGTGTCAGAGGGGCAGGACTGAGATGCAGTACCAAGCTCCACCTCTCTCCACCCATAATGTGAAATCAGTCTCTGCCTACCATTTCTCAACTCCACTAACACACTTCTGGGTAAGTGCTCTGACAGTTGAGGTGGGCAGAGACTCCACTATACTACTGAGAACTGATGAATAGATCATACAGTCACCCTACTACTACTACTACTTTGGGCTAGTCTCAGGTTAACATTTTTAAAGGGACTCCGAGCACCTCTCATGGGCATGCCTTTAATACTCCGACCAGTACTGCAAAGTACTTAAAGATGCATACCTTTCTGTAGCTTGTGCTCTCTTCTTTCATTTGATGCCTGCATCGTCGTTCTACTCCAAATAGTTTTCGTTCGATTTCAATTCGCGGCTGTCATCTTGGCTTTGTTATAACTTCGGTTCACCCCTGTGTTCTCTGTTAGATAAGTGCATCACTGAATGAAGCAGGAAGAGGAAGTGACACGCATGGCCATTGCAAGAGGCTCCTCCAGAGGGGTCATAGCACGACTTTGTTGGAAGTTGTCTGGCTTAAAGGCATGCCCATGAGAGGTGCTCGGAATCCCTTTAACATCACTTCACGTTTGCATTACGACTTATAAAATTGTAGCCCACTATTTCCATGCTTCAAGCCATTGTCATTTTTTCCCACTTTTGCTAAGTTAATTTATTTCTATTCAGTTCCTGATTTGACACATTTTGTTTTCATTTAGTGGAAGGAATATGGCGAAGCGAGTAGCTGACCGAGAGCTGACTGACCGAAACTGGGATCAGGAGGACGAGTTGGAGGATGTAAGTCATGCTTTCCATGAGAAAATGTATGCGTGCTCAAACACCAAGTTTAACCCTAGCAAGTCTGGTTTTGCAAATCTGGCCTAATTGGCTATTCATGAGGCAATGCTCATGCAAATATGCATTTGCTTTCGCATGCCAAACTATGTAGGGTCAAAAAACCAATACCGCAAAGCGGTCGCCCTGCGGGCATTACGGTAGTTCATGCTACATTAGCACTATCCAGGAGCGCCACGGGGAGGCTTCCCAATGTCCCCTTTTTATACAACCGGGGGGACCGCGGGGTCCCAGGCTCTCTCACTGCCTGGGAACCACAGCGGATGTAAGTCACTCCAGGCCAGTCTTTCTGTTGTCTTCATTAGTGCCTTTCTGTCTGGTAGGAGAGGCTGTGAGGGTGGGTTTAGTGAAGTTCTCTCAGATCGGAAAAGCAATCCAAGAAAACTGCACTAGACTTTCAAAAATGTTTCTATTTGGCAGCAATAATTGTCAGCCTTCTCCTGGGTATACATTGGAGTTTGGGGGTTGCTGAAAAGTGGATAGAATCATTCTGGAGTATATTTTCTGCAGTATAGGTGCTTGCTAGCTTTGGAAGCCCTCTGGATTTTCAAGCTGGGTACCAGGGCCCCACTGGGTTTGAACTCACGATGGGATTTGGCCCTTGTTACCCATTAAAGGGTTACTCTGCCCTCCTTTGTCTATATTTCTCATTTCTTTCCTCCTCTTTATATTTACTGCTCTCTCTGTTATATGCTAGGGAAAATATGGCGATAATTGTGTATATATATTGTCCCTTATGAGGTGTGCCTTTTTCTTTTAGGTTTTAACCACTTCACAATGGAGGGGTTTAACCCCTTTAGCATCCGAGCAATTTTCTCCTTTCAGCGCTCCTTACATTCATTCGCCTATAACTTTATCATTCCTTATCACAATAAAATGAACTGTCTTGTTTGTTTCACCACCAATTAGGCTTTCTTTAGGTGGGATACTATGCCAAGAATTATTTTATTCTAAATGTGTTTTAATGGGAAAATAGGAAAACATTTTGGAAAAAACATTTTTTCAGTTTTCCGCCATTATAGTTTTTAAATAATGCATGCTACTATAATTAAAATCCATGTAACTTATATGCCCATTTGTCCCAGTTATTACACCGTTTAAATTATGTCCCTACCACAATGTTTGGCGCCAATATTTTATTTGCAAATAAAGGTGCATTTTTTTCAGTTTTGCGTCTATCCCTAATTACAAGCCCATAATTTATAAAGTAACAGTGTTATACCCTCTTGATATAAATATTTAAAGATTTCAGTCCCTAAGGTAACTAAGTTTTTTTTTTTTTTTTTTTTTTTTTTTTTTTAATTTAATATTACAAAACAAAAAAATATTGGTAACAATTGGGGAGTGTGGGAGTTAATGAGTTAAAATAGTGATAATAATGTAAGTGTATGTGAAAAATGTTTTTGGGTGTAGTATTACTTTTTGGCCACAATATGGCCACTTTTTTTTTTTTTTTTTTTTTTTTTTTTTTTTTTTTTTTTTTAGGCGTCCTGCAAGCGTCGGAAGGACGCTTGCAGGAAGGGAGGCTGGGAAACTGAGTTTTTCACAATGGTCGCGCTGCTTCTGATAGAAGCATGCCGATTATTGCGGGGGCAGAGATCAACGAACGGGAATCGATTTTCCCGTTCATTGATCTCCGAGCGGGCGGCGGCGTGCACGATCGCGGGAGTGCGAGCGGGAGCGTGGACGGCGGCGGGGGTGCGTGGATCTACACTCCGGGCGGGGAACTGAAGTCCAAAGGAGCGTAGATATACTGTACCCGGGCGGCGAAGTGGTTACACACTTATTGTCTGTTTTCAGACATGTACTGCTATGTTGTCTCTATTTTGATTTTAGATGACTGTACATGAATTGTATCTGAAGGATTTCTGTCTACTGTGGGCGGAGTGCAGAGGGATCCTCCTCACCGCACCCATCCTTTTGAGACACACACACACACACACACACACACACACACACACACACACACACACACACACACACACACACACACACACACACACACACACACACACACACACACACACACACACACACACACACACACACACACACACACACACACACACGCGTGTTGTACCTTTTAGCCATGAGTAAGGACCCTTTGGTCCGAAACATGTTGGCTTGGTGTTGCTGGATTCGTCCTTAAAAAGTCACGAGATTAAGTGGACAAGTGCGGACCATCTTTGTCTTTCTACATGTTTTCTGCAGTGCTGCATAAAAAACTTTTGTGTTTGCTGCGTTTCATGACCGGTAGACATTTTGCTTAATAGGTTTTCTCCCTGACTCGATTATCTAGGCTGGAACGTTCTCAGTGGCGAGCCATGACATTCTGAAGAACAGAGAAATAAAGAAGGCGAAGAGAAGAAACTTTGGAAGTGAGGTAAGTTCTCCCCGCTCTCTCCCTGTCTGCCAGCGATGAGAGGATTTGTCCCCCCTGACACAGGATTGGGTGTGGATCGGGCAGATCTGTGGCAGGGAGGGGTTTCATCAGGGAGGCTGTGTCTGCAGGAAGATGTTACAGTGTGAGTAACTGGGAAAGTGTTTTTACAGGCGGGCCTGTCTCTCTGTCACGAGGTTCATGTCCTATGACACTGTCTGCTGTGCCGAAATGGACAATATAACTGCAATGCAATTATATTTCATTGGCGCTCCCTCTGTGCATGTGGAGTGAAGCGATTTCTTACGGAATAACATGCATGGTTCAGTGCATTACTGGATGATGCACATGGTCATAGCTGTGGTATAAGCAGGCGTTAGTGGACTGTATGAGTCGCATACATTAGACTTGAGTACTTGGCCACCTGTAATCTGTAGGGGGGTTTCACTTTAAAGTGGGCCCAAATTAAAAATACAAGATTTCAGAAATAAAATCTATATTCTAAATTATAATAATAAATAGCCTTTTTTTCAGCTGCATGATGACAAATATAAAATATTTTACATTTATTGGAGCAACCCCTCCCTTTCTTTCATATTGCAGGGACAGAATCCGTCAAACTGGTGGAGGAGATAAAAAAAAAAACAGAACACAGGCTGCTAATGATGATGTCACAGGGGAGTGTGCTGAGAATGATGATCTCAGCTTGTGTGAGATTTCACTTAGATGACGCCCCTGTGAGGGAGGGTAGCTGATGACAAACACACCCATGAGCTAAAACCTCCTACTAAGCTCAGAAGTAATGGCTGCCACCTGTATAACCCTAGTTATGAAAAGAGAAGGGTGAAAAGCATGCACTGAAATTCTCATAGGCTTGAAGGAGTGTTTAACTAAACACTAAATATTTTGAATTAAAAATGTTTGGTTTGGGTCCGCTTTAAGTCTTTTTGCACTTGTTTTGCATTTATAAAGGGTGCCGCCGGTAAGACACAGCCAGTCATGCCAAGCTGTCTTAATTCTGCAGGAACGTAGAGTCTCTGGCTAAATACTTACCTGATCTGATGTAACTGGGACATGGATGATGCTCTGCCTTCCTCCTTGAGAACACAGTTGTGGCTATGTTGCCAAAGCTGTTTGTAATCTTATGCCTGCATTGATGTGGCCTGCCTCCAGCTCAGCGGCCACCAATTAGGTTGCAGCTGCCGAGCTGGGGGAGGTGGGCCCAGCGGAGCGATCACCTGCCTGAATGAATTATGACAGATCAGGTAAGTATTAAACCCTGAGATGCCCTAATCCTATATCATTGATAGGTTAGTATGACAGGCTTGGTCTTTTTTTTATTAATTAATAGATGCATTAAAAAAAATCAGACGTGAGCCAGATATTTAACTTATGAATTAACCCTGATTGTCTTTTTTGACATGCCACCTGGTATGGCCCGCACTGGAGATGTGACTAGATAATGGACTGGGAGGGTCAGGACATGTCTGCATGAACTGATTTGCATGTGCTTTACCTCCTAGGGTGAAAAGGGAGGAGCTTTTAAAGGCTTCCAAGGTTTGGTATCATCTGGAACGTCATTTACCGGATTTGGGGCGGCAAAATCGCTGCAAAGTCTGACCAATGGAAATGGCAGCAACTCCCTGCTGAGCAGCCCAAAGCCCGCAGCAGAGAGCAAACTTATGTTCGGTGAGTTTCTTGCAAAGAAGGAGAAAGTACAGAAGCTGCGTAACACCTAAGCCAATGAACTCCTGCTGACCCTGTCTGGCAGTTGGGTGTATTCAGGTGTTCCACATTAGCTAAGCTGAGTTACATTACTAATTGTGTGTCCTGGAAGATGTTTACTCCTCTGGCAGTACAAGAAGGGGGGGTAGAATGACTTGAAGGACAACTGAAATGAGAAGGGTATGGAGGCTGCTTATTTATTTCCTTTTAAAGCGGTATTGTCACCATATAAATCAAATTTAAACAGCAACTGGAGTGTATTAAGTGATAAAGATGCTAATCCTGCATTCAAAACTTTTTTTCTTCTGCTGTTATGATTTGGAGTTATCACATACTTTAGGAGCACTGGCCTTTTTAGTAGTCAGTGCCAGTTGAATGCTGGGGGTTATTTTTATCTATAATATATTCCTCCTCTTCCATTTCTTTCCCTGCCTAGCTGCCTATCTGAAACATGAGCCTTTGCTCGATTGTGTTTTACAAGTAAGGCTGAGGTGACTTAGCGATTGGAGGAGAAAAAAAAACAAAAACCAGTGCAGTTCCTAGTATACACCTCAGTGGGATTGTCTGAAGACTCTGGGAGGAGCGCAGCTAATGAATACACAATGAGCAAGAGAAGGAAGGGGGGGACAAGAGTCAGGGAGGATATGCCTGGCAGCCCTGCTGGTCTATCTGGCTGCAGTAGTGTCTGAGTCACACTAGAAACAAGCTTGCAGCTAATGGCTGGTTAACACGGGCGTCTGCTGAGCTTTTGCTTGGCATTGCGTTCAAACGCCAGCGTTTAAAAGCTAGCTTTTGAAGGCTTTTGAAAAGCGTTCAAGGCTAGCAGTTCTGGTCTCTGCTATTGTTTCCTCGCGTTTACTGCCTCTGAAAGCAGCATGTTGCTTTTGAGACTAGACGCAACGCTGGGATCTACTGCCAGGCTTTCATGAAAGCCTGCAAAAGCCAGCTCTAAACGCTCCCATTCACTTGCATGGGATGGCAGTAGATCCTAAAAAACGCTGCGTCTGAAACGCTGCGTTAAACGCCACAAAAACGCCCGTCTGAACCAGCCCTTATATTGTCAGATTAGACAATGTCAGACTCGCCTGATCTGCTGCATGCTTGTTCAGGGTATATGGCTAAAAGCATTAGATGATAGAGGATCAGCAGGACAGCCAGGCAACTGGTATTGCTTAAAAGGAAATAAATATGGAAGCCCCCATATCCCTCTCGCCTCAGTTGTCCTTTAATTCAGTTACGTCTAGCTAACTGAAGCATATTACAGGTAAAACTCAAAAAAATTAGAAAACGTCCATTTATTTTCAATCAACTTAAAAGGTGAAACTAATATATATGAAATACACATTACATGCAAAGCGAGAGATTTCTGTTGGAAATGTTACACAATACAGTTACATTTTGCAGTCCCGCTATGTGTCCCGAGAGTGAAACACAAGGTCCTGCTAAATCAGACAATGGCCTCAATTCACTAAGATCATGCTGGAGATAATAAGGCAAGAGAAAACTTACCTTCACATAAGAGTTATCTTATCTCTTCATTCCTTAATGTACCTCCTCTGTAGTTAATGTACCTCCTCTGTAGTTAATGTACCTCCTCTGTAGTTAATGTATATTCC
Source organism: Hyperolius riggenbachi (assembly GCF_040937935.1). Taxonomy (NCBI): domain Eukaryota; kingdom Metazoa; phylum Chordata; class Amphibia; order Anura; family Hyperoliidae; genus Hyperolius; species Hyperolius riggenbachi. The sequence goes on from NC_090648.1 coordinate 491,667,777, forward strand.
TGCGTATAAAGCAGCGTACACACGCCGGACTTTAGGCAACGACGGGTCCGTCGTTGCCTCCCGCTGGGTGGGCGTGCCAGCGACAGTCCGGCGTGTGTACGCTCTGTCGTCAGACTGATACGGCTGTTTCTGAGCGATCCGCCCGGCAGTATATGATTTTTAATTTGGTGTGCGTTGGAAGAGGGCTAGTCTTATATGGCGAGTATATCCCAAACTCTATACTTTATCTGGAGAAGTTGGGGAGTCGTCTTATATGCCCAGCCGTCTTGTACGCCGGAATATACGGTAATTTACCTCCTCTGTAGTTATTTTCACATGCAGTTAATAAACAGCCTGTCTTTAACTCTGGAGTTATTTTAAGGATTGAAGAGTTAACTTAAAGACAGAAGAGTTAACTTTAGGTTTGCCTGAGGTAAAATGTTTCCTGAATACCACATGCCTTATCACCATGGTAATACTCTAGAAGAGTTATTAAAGACAGGAGATAAGCTTAGTGAATTGAGGCCATAATCTTTTTGCTTTCAGCTTCATTGCAACAATCACCATCACTTTTGTGTTATATCTGTTTTGTTTTTATGATTTCATTATAATCCATATTGGCATTTTAAAGGACACTTTAAAGTGAGAGGAATGTGAAGGTTTCATTTTAAACCATACACGTTTGCCTGGCTGTCCTGATCTTTTTATTTTTAGCCATTGTCCCTGAACAAGCATGCAGATCAGGTGCTCTGACTAAAGTATGACAAACCGATCAGCTGGACTGCCAGGCAACTGGTATTGCTTAACCACCCTGGCGTTCTGATTAAATCGCCAGGGTGGCTGCGGGAGGGTTTTTTTTAAATAAAAAAAAAACTATTTCATGCAGCCAACTGAAAGTTGGCTGCATGAAAGCCCACTAGAGGGCGCTCCGGAGGCGATCTTCCGATCGCCTCCGGCGCCCATAATAAACAAGGAAGGCCGCAATGAGCGGCCTTCCTTGTTTTGCTTATATCGTCGCCATAGCGACGAGCGGAGTGACGTCATCGACGTCAGCCGACGTCCTGACGTCAGCCGCCTCCGATCCAGCCCTTAGCGCTGGCCGGAACTTTTTGTTCCGGCTGCGCAGGGCTCAGGCGGCTAGGGGGGCCCTCTTTCGCCGCTGCTCGCGGCGAATCGCCGCAGAGCGGCGGCGATCAGGCAGCACACGCGGCTGGCAAAGTGCCGGCTGCGTGTGCTGCTTTTTATTTGATAAAAATCGGCCCAGCAGGGCCTGAGCGGCGACCTCCGGCGGTGTTGGACGAGCTGAGCTCGTCCAGACCGCTCAGGTGGTTAAAGAGAAATAAATATGGCAACATCCATATATAAAAGCGGAATGAAACCCAGCATTACTTCTTTGCTTTAATAGATTATTTACATTTTACAGCATATTATATACAACCAGCATTTTTTTTTTTTTTTTTTTTTTACTAGAACAGCATTCCAAGGGTTAAACACAGGCCTTAGAAGCTCCCCTGCAGGGAAAGCTGGTCAAATCTGAACTACAGATAATGTTATCTTGTGTTTTAAAGCAGTATAAAACACTGAAATAAATAAAATAAAAAATTCCTACTTTTTATATGCCATATGATTATCATATTTGCATTTGTGCAGAAGTATTATTAACCACCCTGGCGTTCTATTTCCCCAGGATTTCCGTGCAAAAAGTGGTTCAATTAATTTCCCATAATTTTCAACCAATTTTTTTTTTTTTTGCAATCTTTTTTTTTTTTTTTTTTTTTTTTTTTGTATTGAATTCAATACAGGTTATTGTATTGAATTAACTTTTAAAAAAAAAGTGTTTGCTGCGAGATTTTGATGATGCTGTGTGACACTGGTTCCATCAACGCCAATCGACGGGGGACATGTGATCTCCAAGGGAGAAGCAAAATCCGCCAAGGGACATGGAAGAAGGCATCGGGGAAGCTATCAGAGGTACGCGACGAGGGATCAGCATGCCAATGGTGAGTATAAGACCCAGATGTATAGCCAGGTATAGTTAGCCAGATGTATAGCCAGGTATAGTTAGCCAGATGTATAGCCAGGTATAGTTAGCCAGATGTGTAGTTAGCCAGATGTATAGCCAGGTATAGTTAGCCAGATGTATAGTTAGCCAGATGTGCAGCCAGGTGTAGTTAGCCAGATGTATTAGCCAGGAATAGTTTAGCCAGATGTTTTGCCAGGTATATAGGGAGCAAGATGTTTGCCAGGTGTATAGAAGACAGATGTGCAGCCAGGTGTAGGGAGTCATATGTATAGGGAGCCAGGTTTGCGGGTGCCTCTGCCCCCCCCCCCCCCCCATTGCCCCGATGCCCCCTGACTCTGGCCGGGTGTCCCTTCTGTGGGGGGGCTCCCCTTCTGTGCTGACTGGTAGTGGCCGGTGGGGATCCCCTCTGTGGGGGGGGGGATCCCTATACTGTGCGTGCAGGTGGCTGGGTGGCCCTTCTGTGTGTGTGTGGGGGATATCCTCTTCTATGGGGGCTAGTCATGGTCTGTCGGGGACACCCCCTTCTGTTGTGGGGGGGAGGTGGGTGTCCCCATCTATGAGGGCTGTGGGTGGCCTCTCCCTCCTCTTCCCCCCCCCCCCCCCCCCCATCCCTTCCGATCCCCCGTGCCCCCCCCCCCAATCCCGTGTCTCCCCCGTCAGAAGCCCTGATCTACTCACCTGAGGGCTTGCTCCTGCGGCGGAAGCGGCGCACTTCCTCCTCCATCGCGAAGTCTCGTGTTCTCTGTAATTACTGTACGGGGCTTGGTGACGTCACCAAGCCGCGTACTGTAATTACAGAGACCGGGACTTCGGCGATGGAGATGGAGGGTGTGCATCTCGGCCAGCGCAGAAGAAAGCCCTCAGGTGAGTAAAGCAGGGCTTCTGACTGACGGGGGAGACACGGGATGGGGGGAGACACGGGATGGGGGGGGACACAGGATCGGGGGTGAGGGGGGCACGGGGGACAGAGAGGGAGGAGGGAAAGGCCACCCACAGCTCTCATAGAAGGGGACACCCACCTCCCCCCCCCCCCCCCCCCCCCACAGAAGGGGGTGTCCCCGACCGGCCAAGACCAGCCCCATAGGGGGATACCCGCCCCCCCACACACACACACTACAGGGTCACCCGCACGCACATTACGGGGATGCCCCCTCCCCTCAGAGAGGATCCCCGCCGGTACCGGCCACTACCAGCCAGCACAGAAGGGGACACCCTCCCCCCGCACAGAGGGGATCCCCGCACCAGCCACCCGCAGCACAGAAGGGGAATCCCGCATGCTGCTGAGCACATTCTCTGCTCCGATGGCTGCACAGGGATTCCCCAGGGTGGCTGGATGCTAGTTCTGCACGCTGTGGGTAGCACAGATCGCTACCCACAGCGTGCTGACAGGCATCCAGCCATCCTGGGGAATCCCTCTGATGAGGGAAAAGTGCAGCCGGCGGGGCAGAGAAACAATAAATCTCCCTGGCAGTATTGACGAGCTCAGCTCGTCAATACCGCTTTCAGCAAGTTTTTCCTGGACGAGCTGAGCTCGTCAATACCACCAGGGTGGTTAATTTACAAATGACCAGTTCCCAAAGTACAGTTTTTTGTTTTGTTTTGTTTTTTTTGCTTTGCGTGCTGACTTTGCATTTTATTTATAACTGGTTTTATTCATGTTGTATTGAAGGCAGAAATGCTTTGTGTCTCTCTGTGACCAGGAGCTGGTGCAGTCAGTGTCTCTCTGTGACCAGGAGCTGGTGCAGTCAGTGTCTCTCTGTGACCAAGAGCTGGTGCAGTCAGTGTCTCTCTGTGACCAGGAGCTGGTGCAGTCAGTGTCACATTCCACACTTGATACAATTAAGTAAACACAAGATAACATTTATCTTCACTTTGGATGTGTCTAGATTTCTCTGCACTGAACTTTCCTTTGTCCTGTGTGTAACCCTTTGAATGCTGTTCTAGTAAAAAAAAAAAAAAAGCTGGTTGTATATAATATTGGCGCTTTGAGTCCGCCAGGAGAAAAGCGCGATATAAATGTTATTTGTCTTGTCTTGTCTTATATGTTGTAAATTTTTTAGAGCAAAGAAGAAATGCTGGGTTTAATTCCACTTTAATTGTATCAAGTGAGGACTGTAAACAAATCCTTCTCTGACACTGCCGGGTCTCCTGACGACAGTGAGACTATCAGAAAGCATTTGTACTGATGACTAAACCAGTTATGAATAAAATGCAGAGTCAGCTTTCAGAGCAAAAAAGTGTATTTTGGGAACGTATAATTTCGGAATGAATAATACTTAAGCACAAATGCAAATATGATAACCGTATGGCATATAAAAAGTAGGAAAACATGTTTATTGAATATTATGTCAGGGTTTTATACCGCTTTAATCCATACAAAACTTTTACTGTCCTTGTAATAAATAAATATATACGCTGTCTGTCCTTTGTTTTGTTTCTGTCTGTATAGGTGCGTACACACGCACTACTAAATGCAACGACTGGTCCGCTGGACCCTCCCGCTGGGCGGTCTTTAGCCGACAGTATGCGCGTCTGTACGCGCTGTTGGCGGACTGATAAGGGTGTTTCTGAACGATCTGCTGAGCGGTTCGTTCAGAAACAGCCTTATCAGTCCGCCGACAGCGCGTAAACACGTGCATACTTTCGGCTAAAGACCGCCCAGCGGGAGGCTCCGGCGGACCCGTCGTTGCATTTAGTAGTACATGTGTACGCACCTTTAGGCAGCTGCCAAGTCAAATTCCTTGTAAGTGCAAACTAACATGGCCAAATTGATTCTGATACAGATCTGCCTTGTCTATAAGAGATACTAACTCAGTTCATATTCTTCAGGCTCTCTTATCACGAACGGGCCACCAGCAAAGTCCTCTGCATCTTCTCTGAAAACGGACGGAGCTGCCAGTACTGCAAAAACCAACGGCGAGACGCCGTCGCCTACCTCTGCCCCGAGCAAGCCTTGCAACACCGGCGAATACAGCAGACAGTTAACCTCCCTGAACTGCTCCGTACGGGACTGGATAGTCAAACATGTGAATGCCAATCCTCTGTGCGACCTGACGCCAATCTTTAGGGACTACGAGAAACATTTGGCGAGCATTGAGCAGAAGTACGGAGCTAGCAGCACAGATAGCGGCTCAGAGAGCGACAGCACTTTCAAATCCACCCCAACCATTCCCACCTTCGGCTCTTCAAAAACTGAGGGGAAGCTGACCTTCTCCTTCTCCAGCAAGCCGGAGACGTCGGAGTCTGCTGCACAGCCGACGGGGGAGAAGAAAACCGAACCAGCCTCCCTGTTTACCTTCGGCCAAAAGTCAGACACTGCAAATCTCACATTTAGCAAGGGGACAGCTGCTACCTTTTCTTTCAAATCTGGACCGTCAAATCTGTTTAATAAAGATGTCGCCCAGAGCAGCAGCGGAACGCCTTCCTTTTCCTTCCAGAAGGAGACGAGCACCAAGAGTGAAGATTCAGGTAAGGCTGGGACTTTACAAACAGCATTTTTAGTTTTTGCATTTTTAGTTTGTGCCTCTGTAAGCTTCGTAAAGTTGGTGTCTCGGCTGAGTCGTGGACTGCTGCACATGCACGGTCCTAGCCACGTGGACGGGAGCATTCTGTGCATGCGCAGTTTTAGAATGTAATTGCGCTTGTGCAGAACACTCCTAGCCTCGAGCGCAGTGGAGGAGGCATGCAGCCCAGGACAGTGCATGCACAGTGGCCTGCAATCCAGCTGGATTGTGGATGTCACAGTGGAAGAACGGAGGGGATATGGAGGAAGTATTGGGCTACGTTTCCACTAGCCCCCGAACCCAGCTGTGAAACGTGCGGCGTCAGCTCCTGGTCTAGGGGTACGCAGACGAATCCCAGAAGCTGTGCCATGCACGGCTATGGGATTCGCTGCTGCCCGCACAAAAAAGGGATGGCCGTGTCTGCTGAATTGCTAAGGCAAGCGATTCGCCCGGCGCGGCCATTATTTCCTATGGCAGAGTTTCCCTGTGCGATTTGCCTGCTGGGAAACTGCAAATTTGGCCCAGTTTCTAGTCTAGTGGAAATGGGCCCTTAAATCCTTTTGCTTTTTGTTTATTTTTAGGAATAGAAGTTATGAACCTGTCCCTTTGCAGTGTCTCATCAGTTCTCACCTTATGCTGCCAGTATCTTCCTATTGTTTTGTGAATTGTAGGAATAGTCAGTGAGCTGCAAATCTGCACTGCTTCTGAAACTGGACCAATCTGTTTTCACCATTGGATTCATTGGTCCATTTTTAAGCTGCGTAAACCTGCATAAAGTCCAGTTTCTTCGCATCTCATTGACCACTCCTACTGAATAGTTCTGATGACGGCCTCTTTCTGCAGCCTATGCTGCATTGCAGATTACTTGCCATAGGAAAGTTTTTGGCAGGTAAGCAGTTCTTAGCTGACTGCAGGAGGTACCCTACTTACAGAATAGGGCTGTGTAACCTGTAAGGCCTGAGCAGCAGAGATATGAGAATAGGGCTGTGTGACCTATAAGGCCCGAGCAGCAGAGAGCCGAGAATAGGGCTGTGTGACCTGTAAGGCCTGAGCAGCAGAGAGCTGAGAATAGGGCTGTGTGACCTATAAGGCCCGAGCAGCAGAGAGCCGAGAATAGGGCTGTGTGACCTGTAAGGCCTGAGCAGCAGAGAGCTGAGAATAGGGCTGTGTGACCTATAAGGCCCGAGCAGCAGAGAGCCGAGAATAGGGCTGTGTGACCTGTAAGGCCTGAGCAGCAGAGAGCTGAGAATAGGGCTGTGTAACCTGTAAGGCCTGAGCAGCAGAGAGCTGAGAATAGGGCTGTGTAACCTGTAAGGCCTGAGCAGCAGAGAGCTGAGAATAGGGCTGTGTAACCTGTAAGGCCTGGGCAGCAGAGAGCTGAGAATAGGGCTATGTAACCTGTAAGGCCTGAGCAGCAGAGAGCTGAGAATAGGGCTGTGTGACCTGTAAGGCCTGAGCAGCAGAGAGCTGAGAATAGGGCTGTGTGACCTGTAAGGCCTGAGCAGCAGAGAGCTGAGAATAGGGCTGTGTAACCTGTAAGGCCTGAGCAGCAGAGAGCTGAGAATAGGGCTGTGTAACCTGTAAGGCCTGAGCAGCAGAGAGCTGAGAATAGGGCTGTGTAACCTGTAAGGCCTGAGCAGCAGAGAGCTGAGAATAGGGCTGTGTAACCTGTAAGGCCTGAGCAGCAGAGAGCTGAGAATAGGGCTGTGTAACCTGTAAGGCCTGAGCAGCAGAGAGCTGAGAATAGGGCTGTGTAACCTGTAAGGCCTGGGCAGCAGAGAGCTGAGAATAGGGCTGTGTGACCTGTAAGGCCTGAGCAGCAGAGAGCTGAGAATAGGGCTGTGTGACCTGTAAGGCCTGAGCAGCAGAGAGCTGAGAATAGGGCTGTGTAACCTGTAAGGCCTTAGCAGCAGAGAGCTGAGAATAGGGCTGTGTAACCTGTAAGGCCTGAGCAGCAGAGATACGAGAATAGGGCTATGTGACCTATAAGGCCTGAGCAGCAGAGAGCTGAGAATAGGGCTGTGTAACCTGTAAGGCCTGAGCAGCAGAGAGCTGAGAATAGGGCTGTGTAACCTGTAAGGCCTGAGCAGCAGAGAGCTGAGAATAGGGCTGTGTAACCTGTAAGGCCTGAGCAGCAGAGAGCTGAGAATAGGGCTGTGTAACCTGTAAGGCCTGAGCAGCAGAGATACGAGAATAGGGCTATGTGACCTATAAGGCCTGAGCAGCAGAGAGCTGAGAATAGGGCTGTGTAACCTGTAAGGCCTGAGCAGCAGAGAGCAGAGTGTAGTAAGAGAGCCTGATAAATGTAAACTATAAAGGTCCTCCATTACAGTGAATAGGTTATATAAATATTATGCAAAATAATCAATTCTATCACTTTCACTACTGTTTCTCTTTCATGTACAGCTGGTCAGGGGAACGGTCTCCAGAATTCAGTGTTACTTCAGCTCTGCATGGTGTGGGGCTTGTAATAGGGATACCCTCATGCAGGGCTACTTACTAAACAGTCACTATTATAAAGGGATGCATTTCTGATTCAAGATGTGAAATTGTTAAAAAGAACCCAAGGTGTGAGACCTATGGAAGCTGCCATATTTACTTCCTTTTAAACAATACAAGTTGCCTGACAGTCCTGCTGACCTTTCTAGTCCGTAGGGTCTAAATCGCACACCTGAAACAAGTATGCAGCTAATCTTGTCAGATTTCTTAGAATTATGAAAAGCATTATTGCCGGTTTCTTTTTTTAGGGCTCGTTTCCACTATTGCGTTGCGAAATCGCTGCGTCAAAATGCGCATGCAGATGTGAATTTCGCATGCGCGTGCATGCGCATTTTCGTGCGAAATCGCATGAAAATTCGCATGGATGACGATGTATGCGAATTTAACCATGGCAATGCCGGTGTGGTTTTCCATTGATTTCATGCGAATTCGCATGAAAATTCGCATACCAAACCAGCATGCAAATTTCCTATTAAATACATTAGCGGCGATTCGCATGCATTCCACTCGCAGGCGAATTCTGCGGCTCTGTTGTGCGTTTTTTTCACCGCTGAAAAAAACGCACCTCAACAACGCTACAGTGGAAACAGGCCCATCCACTTGCATTACATGTGCGAATCCGCATGCGTTGGACGCATGCGGATTCGCGATAGTGGAAACGAGCCCTTAAAGATGCTGGTTGCTTAGCCATTGGGCTGTTCGTAACACCCTAATACAGTACCCTCCGTCATACTAGAGAGAGCGATCCTGACCACACCATGGCGGCAGATTTATCACAACCTGTGCAAGGTCGGTGCCGAAGGGGAGCAGTTGTCCAAATTGAGGATTCCGAATGGTCATCCTGTACCAGATATGCTTCACTTCTTCCACTGCTTCTGATAAATTTGCCCCGCTGTCACAAACATGTCAGCACTCCCATTCGAATGATTGATATCACTGCTCATAAACAGACCTCTCTTAAAGAGACTCTGAAGCGAGAATAAATCTCGCTTCAGAGCTCATAGTTAGCAGGGGCATGTGTGCCCCTGCTAAACCGCCGCTATCCCGCGGCTAAACGGGGGTTCCTTCACCCCCAAACCCACCCCTGCAAAATCAACGACCAACTTGGTCGTAAATTTTGCTCTTCCTGGAGGCAGGGCTAACGGCTGCAGCCCTGCCTCTCAGCGCGTCTATCAGACGCGCATCGCCGCCTCTCCCCCGCCCCTCTCGGTGAAGGAAGACTGAGAGGGGCGGGGGAGAGGCGGAGGTACGCGTCTGATAGGCGCGCGGGAGGCAGGGCTGCGGCGGTTAGCCCTGCCCCAATGCGGAAGCGCTCCCCCGCTGCACGGAGGGGATTTGGGGGGTCAGGGACCCTCGTTTAGCCGCGGGATAGCAGCGTTTTAGCAAGGGCACACTTGCCCCTGCTATCGGTCTGAAGCGAGAATTATTCTCGCTTCAGACACTCTTTAAAGTGGATCCGAGATGAACTTTTACTCATTGCATAATTGTGTTCCTATTGTTTATAGGGCATTCCTCAAGCCAAATACGTTTTTGTTTTGTTTTAATTTCCTATAAACTAAACAAGCCACACCCACAGCTTCTCCATAGTGCCTTGGCGCTTGCAAGGGATTGTGGGATTTCAGTCTGGGCAGGTGAAAAAGGTGTTACTAGCTATAGATTTCAGAGGCAGAGTTTTCACAATCTGAGAGCTGCAGTGCAGATACAGATCAGTTGCCTGTGTAATGGAGGAGATAAGAGTGGAGTTTTCACAGAATATGCAGATTAGCATGCCTAGATACAGATAAGCTTGCCTGTGTGTGTAATTGTGTAATAGTGACAAGCAGAAAACATGTCTGCTCCCATTGTATCACAGGAAAAAATATTAATATACTGTTGAAGCTGTTTGAAGATAGATTTGCTGTGTAAACTATCTAAACTCTAGATAAGATATATAGCCAAGTCACTTGTTATATTTAGTTTTTCATCTCGGATCCGCTTTAAAGTGGATCCAAGATGAAAAACTGACAAGTAACTTGTCTATATATCTTATCTAAAGTTTAGATAGTTTACACAGCAAATCTAGCTGCAAACAGCTTGAACAGTTTGAGGCCTGGAACCCACTGCAAAACGCAATCGCTAGCATTTCGTATGAGCAGTTTGTAAGCGATTCCTTGAGCGATTTTAAAAAGTGTATCAATTTGCCAGCGGTTGTGTAGCTATTAGCGTTTAAGGTCTGATTGGTCCTTTCTATTAATTTTGTTAGTGTACATTAACTTCAAAACGCTAGCAAAATCGCTCCGTGCAGGTTTTGATGAGCGATTACGCCAGCGATTACTTCACATTGAAGCGCAAACGCTAACAAAATGCTGCATGTCTTGAGGTTGCGATTTTGCGAATAGCAATCTCTTCTGTGGAATTTGCACCATCCATTTACATTGGCAGAGCGTTTAGGGAAATCCCTAGCGATTTTTCTCACGCTCCCTAAACGCTCAAAAAATCGCTCTAGTGGGTTCCAGCCCTCATGTTTCTTCCTGTGATACGACAGCAGCCATGTTTTGTATGTCACACTACACACAGGCAAGCTGCAACTGTATCTCCAGCCCTCAGCTCACTTCCCTCTCCTCCTCCCCTCTGCCTCTGAAATCTCTGGCTAGTAACCTCCTCCTCCTCCTGCCCAGACTAAGCTCCCATAAGCCCTTGCTACATGGAGCGCCAAGGCACTTTGAGCTGTGGGTGAGGCTTGTTTAGTTTATAGGGAATTAGAGTATTAAAACAAAAACAAAAAAAGTATTTGGCTTGAGGAAAACCCTATAAACTATATGAAAGGAACACAATTATGCGATGAGCAAAAGTTTTTATCTCGGATCCACTTTAAGACTTTTAGGGACCTCTATCAAGGCATAGTCAGAATATAGTAAGGGTAGCAGGGTAAGGGTAGTCACTTGTGTTCGATCAACCTTTTTAGATTTGATTGAAATCGAGTGTGAATTTTTGGCTGTGCGATTCATGAACCGATAGGCTGAAATCAAACTTGTGCCTTTTGCCCATGATGGAAATGCTTGTCGATTGCATTTCCCCCCCCCCCCCCCCTCAGGTTCTATGTGATTGTGTTCTCACCAAAAATTGTTTCCAGCTGGGTGGCATGATATAGTAGCCGGGTGGGGCAAGATGAGAGGTGTGTGTGTGTGTGTGTGTGGTGTGTGTGCGCAACTCTTCTTACAGAATAGGAGGAGGTGAGCCGATGACAGCCGGGTGCTCACCAAAACTAGCTGGGTGGAGCACCTGGCTAAAAGAGCCTGGGGAGAATCCTGTCATTCTACCCGACCTCATTGCAGCATTGGTCAAAACAGATATTCATCCACTAATTTTGGATGAAATCTACCTGATGTCGCTACGGCCAGGGGGCCATTGCATGCAACGCTTGCTAGCCCAAGCGCTTTTTGTAGCATTTTTGACAGTGTTTTGCACCACCACGTCAGCTGCAATTGTACAGCGCTTACTTTTTTGTGAATAGTTTTAACTACCTGCCAGGTCCCCCGGGGTCTGCTGGTTTCTGGCATGCAGGCCTGCCCTGTGCTGAAAAGGACATTGGCGCATTTTTCTCCAAATTGAGAACCGCCGATTTTTTTTTTTTTTTTTTTTTTTTTTTTTTTTTTTTTTTTTTTTTTTTTTTGTGCAAGAGGGCTTGTAGTGTAATATTGCCAATGCTCGGGTACAAAGTCAAATACTTACCCAACGCCTCTGGGTCCTAATAAGGCTTTCCGCGGCATCCTCCAATCGCTGAGCGCGGACCCTCCAAAGATTACTGACAAGGAATTGTACAGTGGCGTAGTTGATAGTACTCTTGCCTTGAAGCACTGGGGTCCCCAATTGAAATACTTTCATCGGGGCACTCCAGCATTATTAGGATCCAGAGACTTCCCTCTCCTTCAAATCCCCCCCCCCCCCCCCCCCCCATCTTATCTGTTTTTTTTATATACAGCTATTGTTTTTCTTGCAGGTGGAGGAGAGGAAGAGGAGGAACCACCCAAAGTAGTTATTCAAGAAGTCAAGGAAGACAATGCTTTCTACTCCAAAAAGTGAGTATTTACCATATTCAGTTAGTCAGTTCTTGTGTTGTGCACTTCGAGAAGCGACTCGTAATTGAGATTTAAATTGGACGGTGCTGCCCGGGGGAGGGGGTTACTTACCCAGGCTGCTGCCTTGGCTGATGTGCTCCACTCTCGTTCCACGTCACTCTCATGCTCTCTTCCTCTGAGATGGAGGAAGGATAAGAGTGCTGCAAAGTGCCTCAGCTAAGGCGGTGGCATGGGTAAGTTAACCCCCGTCGTGTGCAGCGATGTTGAATCTTGATTAGGAGTAGCTACGTACTCTTAGAGCACAACACTACTCGGTTCAGCAATAGCAATGGTCAATGACCTGCACATAAATCCAGTTTGCATGCAAATGTAATGCAAACTGTACACAGCTTGGAATTGGGTCAGCCTAACAAACTTCCTGCCGATCATTAGCACAGTTCCAAACGTGTAATTTGACAATATTAGCATCTCATTAACCATTCCAGTTCAAGAGCAGCGATGTGCAGTTTCCCTTGTTACCCCGAAATATGCTATTAGCTGTGATGTCGTCATTTTAATATCTGCTTATTATCTGATGATGATGATGATGATGATGATGATGATGATGATGATCCGGGGTGGCTTATCCCCTCCTGTGCATACTTGAAGTTGGAAAAGGGCTATGCGACCACTATTCCAGGGTTTAACCACTTCAGCCTACAGCGTGGAAAATCTCATGCATCTGAGCAACGTTCACCTCCCATTCATTCACCAATAACTTTATCGCTACTAATCAAAATTAATTGATCTATATGTTTTTTCCACCACCATTTAGGGCTGGTTCAGACGGACGTTTGGAGGCGTTGCGTTTGCTGGCGTCGCGTTCAGCAGCGTTCGTGTGCGTTTGGATGCGGTCGCGTTTTTCTTCCCCTAGGGGGACATTAGCCGTCGCGGTTAACCTCCCCTGGAAGCTACATGTAGCTTCCAGGGGCTCCTTGAACGCCAGGGAAAATCGGGACCCAAACGCCGCGTTTGTGTAAACACGCTTGAAAGCTTGGTACAAACGCTCCCATTCACTTGAATGGGAGCGTTTAACACCAAGCCCTGAACGCTGCCTGTAAACGCTCTGCAAGCGTCCGTCTGAACCAGCCCTTAGGCTTTCTTTGGGTAGTACATTTTTGCTAAGAATTATTTTTTTCTAAATCCATTTTAACAGGAAGATATAGAAATAAATCCTTTCTCAGTTTTTGGCCATTGTAGTTTAAAATTAATACATGCTACCGTAATTAAAACCTGTGTATTTTATTTGCGTATTTGTCCCGCTTATTACGCCTTTTAAATAATGTCCCTATCACAATTTATGGCACCAATATTTTATTTAGAAATAAAGGTGCATTTTTTTTCAATTTGCGTTCACTATTTCCAAGCCTATAATTTAAAAAAAGAGTAAGATGCTCTTAACATGTATATTTAAAAAGTTTAGACCCTTAGGTAACTATTTATGTAGTTGTTTTTTTTTTTCAATTTTTTTTTTTTTTTTTTTTTTTGATGTATGTGGGTGATTTTTGTTTGGGAGGTAAACAGCTATTTTTAGATGTAATGTAATTCTTTATTTAAAAAATGTATGTGGGTGCAGTTTACTATTTGGCCACAAGATGGCCTCAGTCAAAAAATTTCCTGGAGCGTAGGATCACGCTGCCAGGAACTATTAGGAGGCTGTAAAAAAAAAATTCCGGGCAGAAATACCGCACTCTCTGCTTAGAAAGCGTCGGTATTTCTCCGGGGGGCTTAGATCGGTGAATGGGAATTATATTCCCATTCACTGATCGGGGGGCTAGCGGCAGGCAGCGGGAGCGCGCACCACGCTGCAGGAGCAGCACAGTCTATCTGGACGGATATATCCGTCCAGATAGGGTCAAGTGATTTAACCACTTTACCCCCGCGCGTACGTATTTCTCCGCCCCTTTTTCCATCCTTTAAAAACCAGGGACGGAGAAACACGTACTTTCCGCGTTCCCGACGCTGTCCGCGCTCCCGCTCGTAAACACGCCGCCCGCCGCTAGTAAAACCGCCGCCGCCCGCTCGCCCGGAGATCAATGAACGGGAAAATCCATTCCCGTTCGTTGATCTAAGCCCCACAATGACCCGCTGCTCTCCTATGGGCAGCGCGATCATTGTGAGAAGAAACTCACGTGTCCAGCCTCCTTATTCTTCCTCCAAGCTTCCGGAAGGAGGCTTGGAGGTCGCAATAAAGCAAAAAGTTACTGTGGCCATCTTGTGGCCAAATAGTAAACTACACCCTACACATTTTTCACATACAAATAAATGACTTTTACACACAAAATTAACTCATTACCTCCCACACTCCCCATTTTTTTTTTTTTTGTAATTAAAAAAAAAATCAAAAATTTACAATTAAAAAAAATACATAATTAGTTACCTTAGGGACTGAACTTTTTAAATATTTAAGTCAAGAGGGTATAACACTGTTACTTTATAAACTATGGGCTTGTAATTAGGGATGGACGCAAAACTGAAAAAAATGCACCTTTATTTCCAAATGAAATATTGGCGCCAAACATTGTGATAGGGACATAATTTAAACGGTTTTATAACCGGGACAAAAGGGCACATAAATTTCATGGGTTTTAATTACAGTAGCATGCATTATTTAAAAACTATAATGGCCGAAAACTGAAAAATAATTTTTTTTTCCCCACATTTTTCCTATTTTCCCATTAAAACACATTTAGAAAAAAATAATTCTTGGCATAATGTCCCACCTAAAGAAAGCCTAATTGGTGGCGGAAAAAACAAGATATAGTTCATTTCATTGCGATAAGTAATGATAAAGTTATAGATGAATGAATGGAAGGAGCGCTGAAAGGTGAAAATTGCTCTGGTGGTCAGGGGGTAAAACCCCTCAGTGGTGAAGTGGTTAAATGGAAAACAAACTTTTTTTTTTTTTTTTTTTTTTTTTTTTTTTTTTTTTTTAGTACACCTGAAATGAAATTCATATGGCTGTCCTGCTGATCCTCTGCCTCTGATACTTATAACCATAGACCCTGAACAAGCATGCAGATCAGGTGATTCTGACATTGTCAGATGTGACAAGATTAGCTAAACTTGTCACATTGCAGTCTCGTTTCCGGTGTGATTCAGACACTGACTCCAAATAGATCAGCAGGACAGCCAGGCCCACCGGTATTACTTAAAAGGAAATAAATATGGCATCGCCTCTATCCCTCTCACTTCAGTTGTCCTTTAACTGCCCGAAGGGTTGTTTGCATCTGAGCAACTTTTACCTCCCATTCATTTTCCAATAACCTTACACTACTCATCGCAATGAATTGGTCTATATCTTTTTTTTTCCCGCCACTAATTAAGCTTTCTTTGGGTGATACATTTTGCTAAGAATTCGTTTTTGGTCATTATAGTTTAAAATGCATACATGCTACCGTAATTAAAACCCATGTATTTTATTTGCCCATTTGTCCCGCTTATTACACCATTTACATTATGTCCCTATCACAATGTATTGCGCCAATATTTTATTTGGAAATAAAGGTGCATATTTTTTTTTCAATTTGTGTCCATCACTATTTACAATCCCATAGTTTAAAAAATTATATTAGTATACTCCTTTGACATGCATATTTAAAAAGTTCAGACCCTTAGGTAACTGGGTGGTTTTTTTTTTTGTATAAAAATTGTATGGGTAATTTTTGGTGTGGTAGGTAAACGGCTAATTATAAATGTAAAAAAATGTATATTAAAAAAATGGATGCATAGTTTTACTGTTTGGCCACAAGATGGAGGGGAAACTTTTTTTTTTTTTTTTTTTAACCGCAGCGTCTGAGAAGCTGTCTGCTTTTCTGCGTGGGGCTTCGATCAATGAAAGGATCTATAATCCCTTTCATTGATCGTTGGGCTAACGGCCGGGGACGGGAGCGCGCTCAGCCCAACTGGACGAGAATGTTTGTCCAGTTGGGCTTAAGTGGTTAATATCTGCAGCATTGCTTGTAGTCTGTGTAGCATTGGGCTGCAGGCAGTCTGATACTGGGATATGTTCCTGAAATGTTGTTTCCCTCTCTTCCAGGTGCAAACTCTTCTATAAGAAAGACAATGAATTTAAAGAGAAAGGAGTTGGAACTCTTCATTTAAAACCGGTTGGAGATCAGAAGACTCAGCTGTTGGTGCGCGCGGATACAAACCTTGGTAAGTAATTTTGAGTCACCTTTATGGCGATAAAAATGCCAGTCTGTGCATTCCCCTGGCTGTGCCAAATGTAATCGCATTGAGTCTACAGCAGGGGTGCCCCCACCTTTTAGGCTCGCGAGCTACTTTTCAAACTGCAGAGTCCACGTGATCTACCTGAACCCACAATGTTATCACTTGCCTGGCAGCCTGGAGGGGAGGAGACATTGCGGACGCAGGCAGCCTGGAGGGGAGGAGATGCTGTCTCCTCATTTGCTCCTCTCCCCTCTTCACTGATGCTGCCAAGGCAACAAAATCTGACAGCTGCACGGCTTCAGATTGACAGGACGGTCACGATCGACCTATTGGGCACCCAGGGGCTACAGTTTACCTGCGAATTTCACATTTTAATTCTAAAAATCAGGGCTGTGGCGTCGGAGTCGCAGCAATTTTGGGTACCTGCTAAAAACAGGGATAGCTTATTTGTGAGGCAGGTCCTTATGTTCACTCCTCGCACCTTCTTATTCGCTGTCCGTGTGAAGACCGTATTCTAGCGTATGAATGCCACTTGTGGGCTCTACAGAAATGGTTGACTACCACTGTGTGGAGCAAACTCTGGTCGTCTTTTTAAATTTGCTGTGTAAAACGAGGATATTTTTGGGCAGAAATAAGCTGACACAGCAGATGTATTGTGTGTAGGAATGTTGTCTTGCCGTAAGTAGATTGATTGTAGCCTTGCACTGACATTTCTCCACTCTTCCAGGCAATATCTTATTGAACATTTTGGTGCAGCCATCCATGCCGTGTTCAAGAACCGGCAAAAACAACGTGATGATTGTGTGCGTCCCCAACCCCGCCATCGATGAGAAGAACCCCACCGTCCCCCTCACCATGCTGATCCGAGTGAAGACCACAGAGGACGCTGACGAGCTACACAAACTCATCGTAGAGAAAAAGGACGCGTGACGGGCCCGCCCAGCCAGGGGCCACACCCCAATCCCCCCACCAATCTGCTGCTCAATAATGAACTCAAAGGTCACCATTTGTGATTTCTGTTGACCCCCACCCCATACATCTGAAGAGTGTTTTCATAAGATTTTAAGTAAGGAGTAATATGGAAATAATAAAAGCTTTAAGGAATGCCTGGCGTGTAGCGTGAAGAACAGCGGATACAGATACCCGTCACAAAGCCTTAGCCGCTCCTCACAAGAGCCTTCAGTGTTTACAGTACAAGGATCCAGGCCTTAAAGTGCATTCTTTTCATTTTCAGTGCAATGTTTATACAATTTGTTTACCCCCCCCCCCCCCCCCCCATCACAACGGTCTGCAGTCTTCCCCATTCATGTCTGCACAACCGTCACACCGTGAGCACAAATGTTAAATGGATACCTATAGCTTTGTCTAAGGGAGCCAGCTATCCAATGGGGATCAGTATGCTAATTCTGGCCTTTCAATGCAGGTAAGCCACTCCCCTATGAAGAGTGTGTATTGGTTAGAGAAGCTGCCCATTACATTGAGGGCTGGGCTAGTGAGAGTTTACCCTTGGCGATGGGACGCTCCAGGGTTTTTTAGCGCTTGCTTTTAATACTGGAGAACGGCACATGGGACTACTATCACAATTACTGTGAATTTCTGCTAATTCCTCCATATACTCTGCGTTACATTTTGATGTCGGCGGCTGCTTGTCCATCAGGGACAGAGATCCCGCTCGTTTTCGTTCTGCTCATAGGTGAGGAACAGACCCCAAAAGTGACACTTCCCAGTGGAAAGTTATAACAGCGGTCCTATAAAGCCCGATGGGACTACTGACACAACACTTCATATACCATTTGATAGCTTAAAGTGGGACCTGAACTCTTGCACAGGACAGAAGGAAAAGAGAAATGCACCCTGTATGTATTCAGAGTTTAGCCTGTCTAATTCCCCCTCATTTATGCCTAAGCTGATCCCTCAGCTGACTGCCATGGCAGAGAGCTAATTTGTAAACACAGGATGTTAATATTTCTGCTTCTGTGAAAGCAGGAAGTAGACACTGCATATTTATTGCAGGATTTGTATCAGCTGTAACAGAAATGTTTTTCTTCAAAAGTGGTTATGCTGTTGCTTATCTTTTTTAGATGGTGAGGAAGTTCTGAGTTCACGTAGGCTTCAATAAATGAAGTTTCCAAATTTTTCACCCTCGTTTTTTCTCATCCCAACCAGCAGCTAAAAATCCTGATAAATGGGTGGTACCTTGACGTGAAGCATCCTAACTGCTACGTTGAGAGCGATACTGAGGCTGCCATCTCTCCTGGCTGGCTGTCCTACTGATCCTCTGCCGTCTCTTGCCAAGAACAAGAATACAGATCAGGCGCTCTCAGTAAAGTCTGTCCGCATGCTTGCATCAGGTGTGATTCAGACCTTGCTGAAGTCAGGAAGAGCCACAGGGTAGCCAAGTAACTGATATTGCTTAACAGGAAACACACTTGGCAGCCACCGCATCCCTTTAAAGATGGGGTCACTGTAACAAATTATGTGTGGGAGGGGCTGCTGCTTAACTCCGACTGCAAGGGGGGTGGGGCATAGACAGTTATGCGAGATTGTAATCTGGAAGTGATGGAGGTCTGTGGTACAGGAAGTGGATGGTGAAGGGACTCCCAATAAGGTGATGTAAATAGTTATTTCATGCCAAGGAACTTCTGCACTGATAAATATGAATCTGCCGCAGAGTGCCTACACAGGGCTGAGAGGACGTCTGCACCTGGAGATCGCCTCTATCGTGTTTGCATGTGCTTTTAGTCTTATGTCTGATTAATGTATTTTTTAAAAATGCTGCCGATGTCTCTGATTTCTCTGTAGTATTTCCCTGTAATTGTGCATGAGTGAGAGGAAACTGGGTGCTGCATCCTGGCTGGTCTCCCTGGAAGCATGAACCGTATTGGAAGGTTCCTGTGCATGGCAGAGCTCTGAGTGAGAACATGCAGCACTGAGCCCTGACTGGTCTCCCTGAAACGCTATTATGGAAGGTTCCGGTGCATGGCAGATGAGTGACAAGCAGTGCCAAGTCCTGACTGGTTTCCCTGGAAACATGAACAGTATTGGAAGATTCCTGTGCATGGCAGAGCTTTGAGTGAGTATATCCTGTGCAGAGTCCTAACTGGCCTCCCTGGAAACAAAAGTAATATGGAGAGTTCCTGTGCATGGCAGATGTCTGAGTGAGAGGAAACTAGGTGCCAAGTCATGACTGGTCTCCCCGGAAACACAAGTAGTGTGGAAGGTTCCCGTGCATGACTGAGCTCTGTGAGAGGAAATGCAGTGCTGCTCTCTGACTGGTCTTGCCAGAAACACCAACAGTATGGATGGTTCCCATGCATGGCAGTGCTTTTTGAGTGAGAGAAAATGCAGTGCTGTGTCCTATTTCCCTGGAAACACAAACCGTATGGAAGGTTCCATTAATGTTCCACTGACAAAAAAAACCCTTCAATTCAAATAATTTTTTTTGTATACATTGCAAGAACTGACATGTGGTATTTTAGTTGTCTTACCTTGGTCTTTGGTACATGTAAAACACAGCCACTTTAGAGTGTTCCTTTTTAAAAAAAAAAAAAAGCAAAAATTGTCAGATTGGTGTATCCCAGCCTGCTGAAATCACTTAGGGTGTGTACACTTGGCCCTCATAGTACATGAAGTGGTAAAATTGGCCAACAGATTTTAAATACCATGGACTGAGATTGTGTAGTAGGTGAACACTCCTACTATATGGAAGTTATAACTGGCCAATCAAAATTAGATGTGTACACAGCCTTGGTCCAGGGTTTGCAGATAAGCATGGGCTTTGTGGCCTGTGTAGGTTTTTACTTCTGTAAAGGATGGATGTACTGTACACTGCTTTTGTCATGGATGCGTAGAGTGCAGTTTAATATCACTGTAAGTTATTGGTGGCTCATAGCTTACTTCAACTTCAATTGGACAGATAATTTTCAATAATAAATTACTAAAAATATTTGTGCCAGTTTCCAGTCTGTTTTATTAGATGTGAAATATCTTATATAAAGCTGCTTAAAGACTGAAGCAAAAACATTTTTTTTATATAATTTTTTTTAAATATAATTATTTGTATGTGTAGTACAGCTAATACACATTTGGAGTACAATAAGGTTGGAGCAGAGACACAAGTCTCATATTGTTTCCGGTACAGGAAGAGTTAAGAAACTCCAGTTATCTATGCAAAAGAGCCATTGAGCTCCATGACTATTAAATTTGCAGAGAGCTCTGTCTTCTGAAGCTTATTATCTCAACTGTCAGTCATTGTATTGTTTTTTTCTTCTGCAGAGAAGGGATAAATAGTTCACTGGCCTGCTCTGTAAAATCATTTTAGAATGCTGAGTAGTGTGTAAACTGCAAATATTAGTGATACAATGTTATATTAAAAAAAACACTATAGAACCAAAGAAAATATTCTCATATTTTTTTATTTTCAGTTATAATGTTCTAGTAATTATCCGTACTACACAACCAATTCATTATCTTCATTTTTTTTTTCGGTTCAGTGTCTCTTTAACTGTGAAGACCGTGTAATATTGGCCTTGGGCCCATTGACATGTACAATCGTCATATTGCACAACTGGCACCTGTGAAATCTGCTTAACCCCCCAAAGCATTTGCAGGAGACATAGTTTGCATAGTGTGGAACCTCTGTTTAGGATGAGAAGACAGTAGAAGTAACAAACAGAAAGTAAGGGAATCCCGAGTGATGCAGTGATTTTATTTTGTGGCCATGCTTTTTAGCATCTCTGGCCCACCTCCAGAGTTGGGGCACCCTGGCCAGTGCAGCTCATCCAATATTCGGGTATCCGAACTACCCAGATAATCCAAACTTTTTCCATTATCCAAACTTTGAATCTGAATTCGGATATCTTTGTAAATCCGAATAGCACTATCCGAGTATACTCAGATTTCCATGTCAAAATCCGAAATCTGGGTGGATAGTTAGTTAGGATATCCGAGCAGAAGCTAAAAACCCCTTCAATAGCAAAACTCCCTTTTTGGAGGCATTCAGTCCGAGAGAGAGAGTTTTGGAAGCAATTTAAGCCATTTACAGGCCACTTCCATTTTTTTTTTTTATCCGGATATCCGAATCCGACCGGATATCCAGTATGTTGGGTTCGGATATCCAATTCTACTGTGATACCAAAAAGTTCGGATCTGGATATCTGGGTATCCGGATCCGAATTCAATTTGGATTTTGAAAAGTGGTATCCGAGCAGCACTGACCCTGGCTGCATATATAAAAATACGGTGCTGGGAAATTTGGGGGCAGGGCGAAGATGAAAAACATCTCACTCCTCTCCTGCAAAAGTCCCAGCGAAAGTAATTACTATTCTCCCTCCAAGCTGCCTTGGACTGGGGGGGGGGGGGGGGGGGGGTGAGATGTAATTCAGCTGCCATTGCTAGTGGCCGAATTACACTGTTTTAAATGTAATTTGTGCTCCATTTTCTTTATTACTGTCAGGGTGGCTATTTAGCCTTAATTCACATTATGGCATATGGTGTGTCCAAATCTTCCTATGCCAATTTGCGCAGTCTCGTGCTGTCCACCTTCCTTGCAGTCATACTGGTCGCCTAGCAATGTGGGGCTGTATTTGGAGATGTGTGTGTGTGTGTGTGTGTGGGGGGGGGGGGGGGGGGGGGGGGTTAAGGAGCCCTTATGTAAACTATTCAAAGCATGTTTAGGTTTTTATATTTCAGTTTAGGTATTGCTATAAGAACTAGTCTCCCCATTGCTTATTGACTATATCCGTGGTTCTCAAAGTGGGTGCGCTACAGACACTTCCTAGGGGCACCTCTGCCCTGTGTGACTGCGCATGTTTCTCAGCATTGGTAGGAGTACTGTCATACACCCTTTGCCTGCTGTACCAAATCTAGCAGGAACTGCATAAATTAGCATTCAGGTGGGAGGCTTTGGTTGGATGCAATCGTGGATTGCGTTGTTTACAGGGACGCCCCGTGTAGGCACATCTCCCACACTGTCCCCTCCCTAACCACTCACCTGTCAACTGCATCCTGGAAGCTGAAACAAAAAACTTGAGGCCCCTGGCTGTCGTGCGGACCAGTGTTTGTGATTTTAATTTTTTTTTTTTTTTGCAGCTTCCAGGATGCGGTTGACAGGTGAGTGGTTGGGGAGGGGGCTGTGTGGGAGATGTGCCTACACGGGGCGTCCCTGTAAACATTGCAATCCATTATTGCATCCAACCTGAATGTTAATTTATGTAATTCCTGCTAGATTTGGTACAGCAGGCAAAGGGTGGATAACAATACACCTGATTGGCTGACTGGCGCCTGCTGGCCAGATAAAGGCAGGAGATTGCTCTAGCTGGGAGTTAGCAATTTTGTTTGTTGCAGTTGGCATTTAGTTTAGAGGTGGTGGGGGTGAGTTTTCTGCAGGTGAGAAGTCCAGGGCTTGCCCACACTTCCCTCTGGTTATCACATGGTGGTTTGGGGGCCCCAGCTAGTGAGAGAGACCTGGGGTCTCTGGCTGTTGTGCGGACCAGTGTTTGTGATTTTTGCATGTGTCTTTATAGCAGACAGCGATGCGGGTGGAGGGAGCAGAGCTACGCTACTGCTGGGAGCAGAGAGCTGTAGCACTTCATCATCTTCAGCCAGCTGCAGCACACTTCAAGTAAAGCTTCCCAACCTTGGGTGACATTGCTGGACTGGGCTGCGCAGGGGTGTTTTGCTATGAGGGGAGGTAGAGAGATGATAGAATGTGTGTGATGTCATGCAGCGGGTGGGTAATGATGTTACCTAATGGGAACAGCTGTCGTGGGGGGGCAAATTGATCTATTGGGCAGATGGCTTGGGTGCTACTGGTCTCTACACACATGAGGCTTGTGTACGAGCCTTTAAAATGTTTAAAAGACAGCAGATGTTAATGGTCAAACCTGATCCACAAGTGTAAAGCTGTCACACGGTATAGACAGGAACAGGAAGGACAGCACAGATGAGTACTGTCATGGGAGAAAAGCTGTCATGCAGATGCAAAGATATCAGAGCTGTTATACAGAGCAGGAAGGACTGCACAGAACAATGATCTGATCTGCAAGTCATGTGAGTAGAGCTGTCAATCAGGGGCATAGAGGTATCTGAGCTGCTGCCTGCGTATCACCCTGGACTTGGATCTCTCCTTTTTCCCCATATTCAAACCATTGCTAGGGCCTGCAATTTCCGTTTATGCAACATCTCAAAGATCTGACCCCAAACGCTGCCAAATTCCTTGTCCATTTCACTTATCTCCCACCTGGACTATTGCAACATTCTCCTGCCAGGCCTTCCTCTGAACCACATTCTCCATCATCATCGGTATTTTACACAATTGACCATCCATTGGCAAACTCATGTCCTCCATGGGTTTCAACTACCATCTATATGCAGAAGACCCAGATCTACGTTCATATCATTGACCTAACCCTCAACCCTCTCATCTTGGATGTTAGCCAGATTCCTGAAGTTGATCCTGGATAAAACGGAACTTGTAATTGTCCCACCCTCCATGGACCTCTATGTCACTGTCAATGGTACAATCAACCACACAAGCCCACTACTTGGACATCACCCTGGACGTGTGCCTTTCCTTCACCCCCACATCCAAACCATTGCTAGGGCCTGCAATATACATTTATTCAGCACCTTCAAGATCCATTTCCTCCTGACTCCAAACACTGCCAAATTCCTCGTCCATGCCCTCATTATCTCTCACCTGGACTACTGCAACACCCTCCTATCAAGCCTTCATCTGAATCGCATCCTTGCACTACAATCCCTCATGAGTGCAGCAGCCAGATTAATCTCCCACCATTCTGTCTTCAAGACTCCCCTATGCAAATTCCTTCACTGGCTCCCGATCCGCTTCAGAATCAGCTTCAAGATCCTATGTCTGGCCTATTAATCTATACACATGTCCTCTCTGACCTACATCTCTGACCTGATCAGAAGATACACACCTGGCCACCCACTTCGCTCCTCCAGTGACTTCCTCCTAACCACCCCATGCATCTCCCACTCCCATGCATGACTAGAGGACTTTACTAGAGCTGCCCCCATCCTGTGGAACTCTCTCCCACTGCCCATCAGGCTTGCCTCCTCCTTCAAACAGGCCCTCAAATCTCACCTCTTAAAGAAGGCTTATACCACCCAATCAGTGCCCTAACTCTCTCTGCCGAGAACCCCTCGATGCAGCCCTCCTCCTATTGTCACCACTTCCTCCCTTTGATTGTTAGCCTTTGGCAGGGCCCTCCTTTCTTGTGTATCACCCCTGATTGTGCGTCCTGCTCACACAATAACATGAACTAACAGGGCCACAACTCCAGTGTACGTATGATCTGGCATGGTTGTATTTTTGTGTTGTCTGTAACCTTATTTATTGTACAGCGTAATATGTTGGCGTTATATAAAACCAATACATATTAATAATAATTTAGACCACTACATACAAGGTCCTCGACCAACCAAAAACCACCTTAAATTCAAAAGCTTGTGCAATGCTGAACCCAGTGGATTGAAATGGAGGAAGATTGAAGAAAATGACTTACTTGTTTAACCACTTGCCGACCGCACGCTTATACTGTGCGTCGGCAAAGTGGCAGCTGCAGGACCAGCGACGCAGTACTGCGTCGCCAGCTGCAGGCTGATTAATCAGGAAGCAGCCGCTCGCGCGAGCGGCTGCTTCCTGTCAATTCACGGCGGGGGGCTCCGTGAATAGCCTGCGGGCCGCCGATGGCGGCTCGCAGGCTAAATGTAAACACAAGCGGAAATAATCCGCTTTGTTTACATTGTACGGCGCTGCTGCGCAGCAGCGCCGTAAGGCAGATCGGCGATCCCCGGCCAATCAGCTGCCGGGGATCGCCGCCATGTGACGGGACGTCCCGTCACTGGCTGCACAGGACGGATAGCGTCCTGTGCAGCCCGGATCACTGGGGGGACAGGTAGGAGAGGGAGGGGGGGGGGGAAATGTCGCTGCGGAGGGGGGCTTTGAGGTCCCCCCCCCCCGCAACATGCCTGCAGGCAGGAGCGATCAGACCCCCCCCTGCACATCATCCCCATAGGGGGGAAAAAAGGGGGGCGATCTGGTCGCTCTGCCTGCACCCTGATCTGTGCTGGGGGCTGCAGAGCCCACCCAGCACAGATCACAGAATACTGCGCTGGTCCTTAAGGGGGGGGTAAAGGGTGGGTCCTCAAGTGGTTAAAGGGAACCTGAAGTGAGGTGTATATGGAGGCTCTTATATGTATATACTTTTAAACACTGCACATTGCCTGACTGTCCTGCTGATCCTCTAATCCTTTCAGCCACAGCCCCTGAACAAGCATGCAGATCAGGTGCTCTGACTGAAGTCAGACTGTATTATCTGCGTGCTTGTTTCGGGTGTGTGACTCAGACACTATTGCAGCCAAATAGATCAGCAGGACTGCCAGGCAACCGGTATTGTTAAACAGGAAATAAATATAGCAGCCACCATGTCTCTCACTTCAGGTTCCTTTTTAACCCCTGATATTGTGTAAGTAAAATAGTAAAAAAAAAAAAAATCTACTGTCTTGTTTTTTTCAATCCCTTGTACATGTTTCTTAGATCATGGAGTCATGTGACTAATTGTCCCTCACAATCTCATGTCTGTACTGTGATCCAGGGCCAGTGTGAGGAAGCCTATTAACCTACAGAATGGTTTACGGAACTTGTGAGGAAAGTGGAGTGCCTGGAAGAAACTCATGCAAACATGCGGCGAACATACAAACTCCATGCAGCCAGTACCCCAACCAAGACACAAACCTGTGACTCCAGTTCTGCATATTCCATCAGGTTTTAAAGTGACATCCGACATTAGAGATTAGAGATTCTGCTATAATGATTCCTGAGCAAAGCCAGCCTGAATACTCAGTCGGGATTTTATCAGGGCTGATTAGAAGCAAGCTGAGCAGTGAAGGATGAAACAGAGAGCAGGGTAGGTGTTTTCTTTTAATTTCTCTAATGTTCCCACTGATGTATATGGTAAATACATGAGGATGCTTCGTCTCTGGTTCACTTTTAAAGGGGAACTGAAGAGAGAGGTATATGGAGACTGTCATGTTTATTTCCTTTTAGACAATACCAGTTGCCTGGCAGCCCTGCTGATCCTCTGCCTCTAATACTATTAGCCATAGCCCCTGAACAAGCATGCAGCAGATCAGGTGTTTCAGTGGTTCAGACTTATAAGTCTGACCTGACAAGACTAGCTGCATGCTTGTTTCTGGTTTTAATCAGATACTACTGCAGAGAAATAGACCAGCAGGGCTGCCAGGCAACTGGTATTGATTAAAAGGAAATAAACATGACAGCCTCCATATACCTCTCTCTTCAGTTCCCCTTTAAAGGGAACCAGAGACTAAACACCCTTGTGTATTTTACCATATATATCAGTATCAGCATTCAGTCTGGCTTTGCAGGGAATGATTATAGCTGAGTCATTATAGCAAAGCCACAAGGGGGCAGGCTTTGGCTTGAAAAGACACCAGAGAAGACAGACTCGGCTATAATCTTTCCATAGCAAAGCTAGACTGAGTTCTTATCAGAGGTGATAACAGTCAGATTAAACAGAGAGCAATGAAACAAAGAGCAGATTAGGTGTTTACTGTCATGTTCCCACTGATTTATAAGGTAAAATATAAGAGGGTACTCTCTGGTTCTCTTTAACAGGAAATAAATACTGCAACATCCATACACCACTAACCTTTGGTTCCCTTTAATTCTGAGCTGATGCTAATTGTATGACACATTACATTCCTCCATCTCCTGCATTAAATTATTCCAATTCTGGCTGCCTAATTTAACAAAATCTACAGCATTTCATTAACTATCTCTGTTAAAGGACAACTGTAGTGAGAGGTATATGGAGGCTGCCGTATTTATTTCCTGTAAACAATTCCAGTTGCCTGGCAGCCCTGCTGATCTATATGGCTGCAGTAGTGTCTGAATCACACCAGAAACAAGCATGCAGCTAGTCTTGTCAGATCTGACAATAATGTCAAACACCTGATCTGCTACATGCTTGTTCAGGGTCTATGGCTAAAAGTATTAGAGGCAGAAGATCAGTAGGACTGCCAGGCAACTGGTATTGTTTAAAGAGAACCTGAGGTGGATTGTAAGAATGCTATCAGCACACAGAGGCTGGGTCTGCATATAATGCCCAGCCTCTGTTGCTATACTGCTCCCCCCCCAGCGCTCTGCTGTACCCTCATAACCTTTGGCAGTGTCAGTCTCGCCGCTCCCCCGCCTCCTCTGTTGCCGCTCCCGGCCTGCGTCCCTTCCCTCCCTGCTCATTGGAGGGAAGGGACGCAGGCGGGGAGCGACGCTATGGAGGAGGCGGGGGAGCGGCGAGACTGACACTGTCAAAGGTAAACAGCCGGCTGTGTCATGCTGTGTGTCGCTAGCAGGGCGTTTGATTTATGAGGGTACAGCAGAGCGCTGGCGGAGCAGTATAGCAACAGAGGCTGGGCATTATATGCAGACCCAGCCTCTGTGTGCTGATAGCATTCTTACAATCCACCTCGGGTTCTCTTTCAAGGGAAATAAATATGGCAGCCTCCATATCCCTCTCGCTACAGTTGTCCTTTAAGCCTGGTACACACTTTCAATTATGCTTGGCCAATCACAGACCAATTTTACCACCTCCATGTAGTATGAAGGTTAAGGTGGCCATACATCAAGCAACTTGACAGCTGATCAACCATCCAATTTGATTATTATAATCGAATTGGATGAAAATCAGTGCTGCCAAGTGCACGCACAACTGGCAATTTTGGAATGAAAATTGGTCGTATTCTCGATCACGCATGCTGCAAGCTGTTGCTCAATCAGGTGCAGCAGTAACGGCGTGTAATTTATCGACGAACGCAATGAAACTCTAGACTGTCTCCCCTAATGTGAATGTCCCCCAGTGCCCGTGTAAAGTGTATACATTACCTGTCTGCGGCCTCCGCTTGTCCCCCACTGGCTTCCTCCTCTCCATACATGCATGTGCAGTGTGACGTCACACACAGGCGCCCTTACTAGGAAACCGCGTGGAGCGTGCACGTATGGAGAGGAGGGAGCCAGCGGGGACAAGCGGAGGCCGCGGACAGGTAATTTATACACTTTACACGGGCACTGGGGGACATTGACATTAGGGGACAGCGGCGGATGCGGCGCACAAGGCCGATTCCAGTGAGAGTTCATTCTGAAATTGATCGGGAATTGGCCTGTGGTGTATGGACAGCTGACAGATCTCTCTCTTTTCAGATTCGATCAGAGAGAGATTTGTCTCTTGCAGGGATGGTCGTAGTCAGCCAACTTCGCTACGCTGGAACTACACGTAGTTTTACGCAATTACGCTTCGCCAAACTACGTCTTCGAAATCAAATATTCGCTTCGTATGCATTTCGTAGAATACGCGTTAAAAAAAATGCAATTACGCGTAGTGCGAAGTGTAGTGTATGCGGATGCTTATGCCTGTATGCAAATAATTTTACGCATTTTACGCATTAATTCCTCTTTAGATGCTGATACCGGGAACTATTCTATGCGTACATTCCCCTTTCCAATGCGTAAATTTGCAAGCATACAATCATACGCGGAAAAACAGACGTGAGTAACGCATTCGTAGTTCACTACGCAATACACATGTTAACTACGCATAGTAAGCATAAGCTACGCGTAGCTACGCGTAGCAGTACTTCGCTACGCGTAAATTCGTAAGCATAGTTCTGCAACTTCACCTACGAACTACGATGCGTAGATGCAAACTACGATGTGTAAATTTGCACTGGCGTAGTTTCTGCTCATCCCTGGTCTCTTGGTCGAATCTGCCCACACAGCGCTACATCTAGGATCACCTTCAACAAATTTGAATACTATGAGCAGATTGTGTAGGTGAGCTCTCATACTACACAGAAGAGATAACATTGGTCAGTGATTGGCCAATAAAAATTGAAGGTGTGTACCAGGCATTAGTAGGACACCATTTATTGGCTGATGAATTTGGGTTAGCAGATTTCAGTATATAGTCAAGTCACCCCTTCTTCAGCATAAGCCCCCCCTCCTTAGGTATCTCTCTGTCCTGAATTATGTTGTTCTTTCCGGAATGGTTTTATATCACCACATGTGCACTTGACAGTCGTTTTGTGAACAATGCTGCAGGAATGATGTCCCTGTAGTGATAATTTGCAATCGCTGTAATGTAGATAATGACATCGGCAGGTTCCGGGCGTAATTGAGCTGAAAACAGGATGTAACATCAATGAGAGAGCGCTTTCCTCTCAGGGACACAGTTTCTGTCTACTTTTATGTAGCGCGTTTCTGGGCACATTCACCAAGTCTGTCTCCAGGCAGAAATAACCATTATCAGCGGAGCAGCTCCAGAAGTCGCTGAAATAAGGGCACCGATCGATCTTTCAATCTAATAATTTATTATTATTTTTTTTTTAACAATTACTTTTTTTTATTGTTTAGTGTGGTTTGCCTTCTTAACCTCCTTGCCGGTCTAATTAATCCGGCAAGGAAGCAGCGCAGCACTTTTTTTTTTTTAAATCATGTAGCTACATGATAGCCGCTGAGCGGCGGCATCCCCCCACCCACTCCGATCGCCTTCGGCGATCAGAGTAAGCAGGAAATCCCGTTCAGAACGGGATTTCCTGCAGGGCTTCCCTGGTCGCCATGGCGACGGGGCGGGATGACGTCGGGACGTCATGGACGTCGGGACGTCACAGGGAATCCCGATCCGCCCCTCAACGCTGCCTGGCACTGATTGGCCAGGCTGCGCAGGGGTCTGGGGGGGGGGTGGGCTCGGCGGGGAGCGGCGGAGATCGCGTACTACACGCAGCTAGCAAAGTGCTAGCTGCGTGTAGGTAAAAAAAAATTATGCAAATCGGCCCAGCGGGGCCTGAGAAATCCTTCTGCGCAGGTTACCCCGAGCTGAGCTCGGGATAACCGGCAAGGAGGTTAAAGTGAACTAGAGACAAAGCATCCTCATGTATTTTACCATATATATCAGTGGGAACATTAGAGAAAACACTACCCTGCTCTCTGTTTCATCCTTCACTGCTCAGCCTGCTTGTTACCAGCCCTAATAAAATCCCTGACTGAGCATTAAGTCTGGCTTTGCTCAGGAATCATAGCTGAGTCTGGCTTCTCTGATGTCTGTTCAAGCCCAAGCCTGCCCCCTTGTGGCTCTGCTATAATGATTCCTGAGCAAAGCCAGACTGAATGCTCAGTCGGGGATTTTATCAGGGCTGAAAACAAGCAGGCTGAGCAGTGAAGGGTGAAACAGAGAGCAGGGTAGGCGTTTTCTCTATTTTCATTGATATATATGGTAAAATACATGAGGGTGCTTCGTCTCTGGTTTTAAAGAGAAGCTATTTAAGATAAGTCTGTAGCTGTGGTTACCCACAATGGATCTCTACTGAATATGCAAATTATCTCTTTATGCCTCTGAAGCCAGGCATACATCCAGAACCACTAGTGTGCTGCACGCCTATTGCTTTAAATTTTACAGAGCCACATCAACCCAACTTTTTCGCACTGTTGGTCCTCCTCATCAGGCATGGGCTCACAAGTTGTAACGAGTGCCTAAGCACTCAAATTTGTGATTTAAATGAGGCTTAATTGCCTCAGGTGCGCTGCAGGATCTGGATGGGTTATTTACCCATAAGTCTGTCGTATAGTGTGCGCTCCTTCCGGCTTGAAGGAGGATGTGCGTTTAGTTAGAGATGGCCAGAACGGTTCACAGGTGAACTTGTTCGCGTCCAAACACGAACATATAGCGAGTTTGACCCGCCCCCTATACTACATCATTGGGCTAAACTTTGACCCTCTACATCACAGTCAGCAGACACATGGCAGCCAATCAGGCTGCACTCCCTCCTGGCCCCCGTCCCCCTTATACAAGGCAGCAGTGTTGGCCATTTTCTCACTCTGTCTGCTGCCTGCTATAGTGAGAGAAGGGAGAGGTTGCTGGAGAGATAGGGAAAGCGTTAGTTAGGTCTTGTTAGCTTGTTCCTTGCTGATATTTGTTGCTGAAAAGCACCACAAAAAAGCTCTGTTGAGAGCCAATGTTCTTGTGATGTGTTTTTTTGTGTGTGTGCCACTGACACTGCATATACAGCCCAGTCTGTCGCAGCTGGCCCTTGCTAATTGCTATACTGTGCCAGGCCCAGCACATTCAGTGTATACCTTTCACTGCACCTGTGTGACTGCACATTGTATTATACCAGTCAGTGCATACCTTTCACTTGAATGGATGGCAGACTTGCCCTCCATAACAAATTCTCGTTATAGGATTTCAAGTTTATTCGTTTCATCATTATACAGCAGTCAGTGCATAGCTTTCACTGCATCTGTGTGACTGCTCATTGTATTATAGCAGCAGCCAGTGCATACCGCCATCACCTGCACTCTCGCCATCGTGCACACCAGTCCAGCACAGCCATCACTACACAAACAGCTGTTTGCGGTGCATTTCACAGTGTTTGGTCTGTCAGTGTGAAACAGTACATTACTTACACTACCTGCTGATCCATGTCTACACACGCAAGATGTTTTCAAGCACTTTATGCCTCCAATTTAGGATTGCAATGTGATTTCTGCCCTTTAGGGATTATAACCCTGCTGTACGTCAAATCCGTAATTTTCCCAGGGAATTTTGGCGTGTATCCCACTCCGCCATACCCCCCTCCAGGTGTTGGACCCCTTGAAACATATTTTCCATCACTTTTGTGGCCAGAAACAGTGTTTGTAGTTTTTAAAGTTCGTCTGCCCATTGAAGTCTATTGCGGTTCACCTGGTTCACGCAAACTTTTGCAGAAGTTTGCGTTCGAGGTTCACAAACCCAAAATCAGAGGTTTGAGCCATCTCTACGTGTAGTGAGGCTTGCAACGCGTCCAAAAGGGCGAATGCACGCTGTTTGGAGCACGCGGTATACTATGGACCTATGGGTAAATAACCTATTCAGATCCAGCAGCGTACCTGAGGTAATTAACCACTTCCGGATTCTCGGAGCGTATATACACGCCCCTGAATCCAGAAGTGTATACCATGGAAACGGCCGCTCGTACGAGCGGCCGTTCCATGTCAGTTCCCGGAGGGTGTCTCCGTGAACACCCTGCGAGCTGATCGGCGGCTCGCAGGGTAAATGTAAACACACGGGGAAGATCTTCCCCGCTGTTTACATGTATACGGCGCTGCTGCGCAGCAGCGCCGTAGAGGAGATCGGCGATCCCCGGCCTCTGATTGGCCGGGGATCACCGGCATCCGATAGGCTAAAGCCTATCCCATCAGGCGCAGGACGGAAATCCGTCCTGCGCCGCTCACAGGGGGAGGGAGAGGGAGGGAAGGGGAAGGAGGCCAGGAAGCGCTGCGGAGGGGGGCTTTGAAGAGCCCCCCCCCCCCCCGCAAGCGCAAGCAGCTGGCGGCGATCAGACCCCCCCAGCAGGACATCCCCCTAGTGGGGAAAAAAGGGGGGAAGTCTGATCGCCCTGGCTGCTAGCTGATCTGTGCTGTGGGCTGGAGAGCCCACGCTGCACAGATCAGCATAAAATAACATGGTGTGGAAGTGGTTAAAGTGAACCTCCAGACTAAAAATCTACTCAGCAGCACTAAAAAGGCTTGGTGTTTCTTTAACAGTTTCACAGCATCAGAACTTTATTTTTCTTACCCAAGCCTCATTTTTAGCTGCACAGAAGAAAACTGCCCAGGCATTTTTCCCCTAGTGCTATGCAAGGCATGATGGGATTTCTGATGTTGTTCTTCTGTTTTGGTGCAATTTTTTTTTAAAGAGACTCTGTAACAAAAGTTTCCCTGGGGGTACTCACCTTGGGAGGTGGAAGCCTTAGGGTCCCAATGAGGCTTCCCCCTCCCCTGTAGCTGCAGGCAATCCAGCGCTGGCTCCCCCGAAGCGTCCCACAATCCTGGCTCGAAAAGCCTGACAAGGCTTGATATATTTACCTTCCCTGGCTTCAGCAGGTGGCGCTGCTGCGGCTCTCAGCACGGAGATAAGCGGATATAGCCAATTTCCATCGGGACCGCTCTACTACGCAGGTGCAGGAGACTTACGCCTGCGCAGTAGAGCAGATTGACAGCAATCTGCTATTTCTGCCTATCTCTGAGCGGAGAGCCGATACTGCGCCGGCGCTGGAGCCGGGAAGGTAAATATTTATATAACCGATGTTTGGAGGGGTACAGCGAGACCTTTGTGGGACACAGGAGGACGGGGGAAGCCTTGATAGGATCCGGAGGCTTCCCCCACCTGAGGGGCGTATGCCCCAGGGGAACTTTTTTTTAGTTACAGGTTTTCTTTAAATTTTGAATATGAGAATTGTAGCCTAGCGCGCGTAGCTGGGAGAGGTGCTCAGGACAGTTGGAACTGTGTCTCACGCTCCCTGTCACCTCCTTTCAACCAAAAAGATGGCTGTCCCCATGAAATCACAAACATTTGCCCGTTCTTTTAAAACAGGGTGGGTAAGAGATTACAGTAGTGCTTTTTAGGCACTTGTATCAACTTGTGAGCGCATGCCTGCACATCACTACTCCTCAGTGCATGGCAGTGTAAGGGCTGGTGCACACCAAGAGCTATCCTGAGTGCTTTGAAAAGCACCCAACTAATGTATTTGTATAAGATGGATCACACCGGAGCGATGTAATTTTTTTCCTAAATGCAAATGTGGATCCTACAGCATTTTTGAGGCGATTACACCAGAACAGACATGTAATGTGTATTGTTTAGTGTACCTGAGGCAACATGAGAAGTGATGAGATAAACGTGTACAATGTACAGTACAAAACACATTAATAACCAGGCTGTTTTACTTGTATTATTTCGCTGCCTGAAAGAGTTAATTTCTAGGCATGGAAGTGACAGCTTCTGTCTTGTCAGTAGCTTGTCGGGAATATAGTAAGCATCACTGATCAGCAAAATATAGCCATAAAGGTTTTCCTGGCAGAATACAACTTCTGAGGGAAGGGAGAGATAAAAGAGTTTATTACGCAGCTCCGCAACGTCCCACTGAATGTAGCCTCAATTTCAATCTGTTGTGTATCTCCCCAAAACAAATAATATCCGGGCTCCCGGTGTCTCTGTGTTTACATTTTTCAAGGTCTGCCCTTGCCCTGTTTCAGTCCATTTGTGTGTAAGCAAATCTATACTCACTGGGCACAGGTAATAAGGGGGGGGGGAGGGGGGGGGGAGGTGTTATGCTGCTTGTCAATCACATCCACTAACAATCGATTTTATTTTTTGATCTTTCAGTGCTCATGCACTTCCTATAATTTTCTGATAAACTGTCCATTTATTTTTCACCACTAGGTGTCAGCATTTTTCAGCACAGCCCCAGCTACAGTTTGTAAATAGCTTTTATAATTAATTCAGTTTCCATATTTCCATATTTCACTGGAATCATACCTCCCAACTTTTTGTGAAAAAAGAAAAAGGGACACCCTTCGGAGGCATGAGGCGTCCAGAGTCACCTGAAACGACGGTGAAAATCGGGATCATAACGCCACGTTCGCGTAAACGCACAATATGGGAGTGTTGTCCTGGACGCCCGCGGTAAACGCCCACCTAGCGTCTGTGTCCTAGCAGTGACGTAACTGCAAATCATTTGGCTTTGAGAAAGGCAGCCAAGCCTGCCGAAACATATCAGCCCAGTGATACCCTAAAGTCTTCTGTGCAAATCGGAGTTGAAGTCTAGTAACTCACGAGATTCCAGAGAGCGCTGCGGGAACGTGATGTCACCACCAGAAATGTAACCAGGTAGTAACCGCCGCAAGCACCGAAGGGGACCGCAGATGCGGTTGTCACAAAGAAGAAGGCAGCAGGAGGGCCGGAGCTCCGACTTAACATCAGCAGGAAGTAAAGGTTGGACTGAGTACACCGGGGAGTATAACGATGCAGCTCTACCCGCATACCTACCCCAGAATCATCAACTGAGGAACATCAGAAGTGTGAGTAACAATTTGAGTGGAAAATATTAACACTTCATATAACTAACACCATTAAAAGGTGGAATCGCACTGAGACGAATAGCCTCTAACTATAAGATAATAAAACTACTGGAGAGATTCTGGTGAAGACCCACATACAAAGTTTGGGAGTGTCTACTCCCACATTTTTTGTACCAAATCCTTGGACATTTACTTCGCAGTATTTTTTTATATACACATTTTTTCAACCTTGTTTTTTATTTTTACTTATATTTTTATCCCTTTTTTAATTTTTCCTTGTTTAAAGGGGAACTGAAGAGAGAGGTATATGGAGGCAGCCATGTTTATTTCCTTTTAAGCAATACCAGTTGCCTGGCAGCCCTGCTGATCCTCTGCCTCTAATACTATTAGCCATAGCCCCTGAACAAGCATGCAGCAGATCAGGCGTTTCAGACTTTAAAGTTAGATCTGACAAGACTGCAGTAGTATCTGAATAACACCAGAAACAAGCATGCAGCTAGTCTTGTCAGATCTAACTTTAAAGTCTGAAACGCCTGATCTGCTGCATGCTTGTTCAGGGGCTATGGCTAATAGTATTAGAGGCAGAGGATCAGCAGGGCTGCCAGGCAACTGGTATTGCTTAAAAGGAAATAAACATGGCAGCCTCCATATACCTCTCTCTTCAGTTCCCCTTTAAGGTCAAGCTGCAGGGCCGCACAACACAGCACACAAGTGATTCCCCTCCCCCCC
The DNA here is from genome assembly GCF_040937935.1 of Hyperolius riggenbachi. Taxonomy (NCBI): domain Eukaryota; kingdom Metazoa; phylum Chordata; class Amphibia; order Anura; family Hyperoliidae; genus Hyperolius; species Hyperolius riggenbachi. Next base: position 491,703,720 of record NC_090648.1, read on the forward strand.
CCACCAACAGAGATATCTGTTGGTGGGGTCTGATTGCCCTCCCCCCTCCGTGTTTATTTATTTTTTATAAATATTTATGTTGGTGTTTTGTTTTTTTAAACCCCTCCCTCCCCCCCCCAGCCAGCCAATCCTGCGATCGGCTGTCATAGGCATTTGCAGGAGATGCGCACGCAGCCTGCATGCGATCTCCTGCAAAATGCAGCCCCAGGACTTGACGCCAATTGGCATTAGGCGGTCTTTAAGTAGTTAAGGACACATCGGGTGGCCACGTGTGGATGAGCGTATGAATGCACCACATATGTGAATATTGACTAAAAATGTATTGAAACCAAGTATACTGTATATAAATAGGCTTAATAGAAATGTATTTTACAATTTACAGTTTATGTATATTTTATATGTTTATTTCACAAACACCAATTAAAAAGTGCTTTAAAACTACTGAAGAATTCCAGCGCTACCTTTCTTGATTAGATTTATGTAACTGCAAATCATGCCTCCCTCGCAGCAACATTGTGATGGGTCCCACAGTGATCACACCCCTTCCCTTGCCTCCCTTCCCCGCCTGGGGGCATCTCACAAGGGTCATAAAACAAGTGTGGACATCATGATCTTCAGACCTCTAACAAGTGTAGCCACAAAACCCCCTGATCTGGTGGAATATCGGAGTGAAGAAGTAGTTGTGGCCCCCAAGAACCTCTGGGCCTCCCTGCGCCCGCAGGGTCTGCTCCCCTCTAGTTACGCCCCTGAACCCTAGACAGTCGATTCTTTATATAAAGAGAAAAATGTGGCAATTCTGCATGTCATGAATAGGTTACTGCTTTACATTATTTACCGTACATCCAAGTGTGTCAGAGGATGTAACCACTAGAGGGAGAAATATGCTGGTCTCCCACCTTTAGTTAACTGGAATTTCAAAGTTCCATATATACAAAGTTGTCTACATGTACTGTACGCAATGTGCAGTGCTGGTTATGTTACAGTATTGTATAGACTGTTGTAAGTAGGTGGAAACACACTGAGCACTGGAACTCACTAGAGCGATTTTGTGAGTGTTTAGGGAGCGATTCAAAATGCCAGCGATTTCCCTAAACGATCAGCTAATGTTAAAGGGAACCAGAGACGAAGCACCCTTGTGTATTTTACCATGTATATCAGTAAGAACATTAGAGAAAACACTTACCATGCTGTCTGTTTCGTCCTCACTGCTAAAAGTGTCTGTTGTCAGCAGTCACAAGAATCCCAGACTGAGCAATTAAATCTGGCTTTGCTGGGAATGATTATTGCTGAGTCATTATAGCAAAGCCACAAGGGGGCAGGCTTGGGCTTGAAATAACACCACAGAAGACAGACTTAGCTATAATCTTTCTGTAGCAAAGCTAGACGGAGCAGACTGACTTCTCAGTCGGGGATTCTTATCAGACGTGATAACAGTCAGATTACACAGAGAACAATGAAACAAAGGGCAGATTAGGTGTTTACTGTCATGTTCCCACTGATTTATAAGGTAAAATACAAGAGGGTGCTTCATCTCTGGTTCTCTTTAATGAATGGGCCAAATTCCACTGGAGCGATTGCGATTACCAAAACGCAGGACATGCAGCATTTTTAGCAATTATCGTTAGCATTTCTGCAATGTAACGTATATAAACGCTGGCATAATCGCTCATCAAAACATGCACAGAGCGATTTTGCTAACGTTCTGAAATGATGGCACACTGACAAAATTAAAATGAATTGAAAGGACTCATCAGAATTTAAAGCGCTAATCGCTACACAATCGTTGGCAAAAAGCTGACACTTTTTAAAAACGCTACCAAAATCGCTCATGAAATTGCTTACAAAACGCTAGCGATTGCAATTAGCGATTTGTAGTGGGTTCCAGGCCTTAAGCCACATCTCTAATCACACCCCTGACACACCTAGTCACGCATACCATAAAGAGTTCATAAGAAAAATATATTGTTTTGTCATTCAAACCACACTGGACCTCTGTCCTGGTTCATTTTCCCTCACATTAAGATTTGAAAATAAACTTTATTATTTTCATACTTCCCAATTCATATGTTTGAGTCAGTTAAGCAATTTTCGGTAGAAAAATACATACATTGACATAGAACTATGCATAAGTCCAGAAAGCGGCAAAGATGAGGAGGAAAGAAGGACAGGGGGATTGGGTTCCCAAAGAGGGACTGTCCCTCCAAAAGAGGGACAGTTGCTGGAATTCTCAGGCCTGACCTCAGTATTTATCAGCAATGCAGGTTTTAAAGTGATGGTTTCCGGAGAGGAAGTCTAAAGAACGCACACCACAGCAGAAAGAGGAAAAGCGAGAGATCAGTAATTTGTGCCTGATGTCAATGTAATGGACGCCGTGGCGGACAAAGCCAACAGTGGGCCCCGATTCAGAATAAATGAAGGGGCCTAGCTAAGTGACCATAATCATATCAGATTATTTTTGGTTCCAAATAATATTAACACAAAAGCCCATGACTCTAGGTTACATTCTGTAGGCGGCACTGTGTTATTGTAGCACACATTCATACTTGTGTATGACTGGGACACAAGCAAACATTCCTCCTGGGTTTCAGAGAGAAATACACAGAGAAGAGCTTACAGACAGAGGCGTATCTGCAGGGGTGCAGGTATGACATGTGCCATGGGCGCCACTTACTAGGGGGGGGGTGCTTCTTTGTAGCATCCCTGGTTTGCTCCGTACAGATTTGAGTTTTTATCTGGGCGATTGTCTGCTGCCTGGTTACATCTTTTGGGGGGGAATAGCTGCTTGTTATTTGGGGGGTAGGCTTACCTATTGCTACACTCCATTTTTACAGTCCATATTTTACCTCTCCTCAGACATAACCAATTCAACCCAGACAAAATATTTGGAGGGTGCACCCCCTTCCTGGGGGGCGGATTTAAGCGTTTTGCCATAGGCGCTGTTTTTCCTATATACGCCTCTGCTTACAGAATAATCATTCCCTAACTGTGATGCGGCCTATATCCACCACTGAATGTATGTACATACAGTAGCTTTTTCAGTTACTGTATTGTTGCATATACATTGTCTGCATAGTGCAGAAGAAGTGCGACTGCACCCGAGAGCCAATATTGTTTCATCACTTTCCACCTAAGCTTCCTCCTACACCATCTGTTATTACTCAAGTCAGCCGAACCACAATAGCTATTGCAAACCTAAAAGGGAACATCCGGAAAAAAAAAAGTGGGTTTCACTTACTTCTACCAGCCCCATGCAGCCATCCTGTGCCCTCGTAGTCACTCACTGCTGCTCCAGTCCCCCTCCACCAGCTAGTTTTGTTTTTGCCGACCTTGGGGGTCGGCGGGCCTCATTGCATACATTTTACACATTCCCGGTGGTGCAGGAACATTAACACATACGTTTTTTACACGTTAGCGGTTCAACGCATAAAAATGTACGTGTTGAACCAGTAACGCGTAAAAACAGATGTGTTAATGTTCCTGCACCAGCGGGAATGCGTAAAAATGTACGCAACGCGGCCCGCTGACCCCCGAGGTTGGCAAAAACAAAAACTAGCTGGCGGAGGGGGACCGCAGCAGCAGTGAGTGACTGAGGGCACAGGATTGCTGCATGGGGCTGGTAGAAGCCCCCAGGTAAGTGAAACTCACTTTTTTTTTTGCCGGACGTTCCCTTTAAAGGCTATCCAAAGTGACATGTGACATGATGAGATAGACATGTGTATGTACAGTGCCTAGCACACAAATAACTGTGCTGTGTTCCTTTTTTTCCTTTCTCTGCCTGAAAGAGTTAAATATCAGGTATGTAAGTGGCTGACTGTAGTCACTTCCTGTCTCAGACAGGAAGTGTCTACAGTGTGACCCTCACTGATAAGAATTTCCCCTTTGTATCTCTTTCTGCCTCTGAGAAGCCAAATTCCAACTATAAAACACTTTCCTAGCAGAAAATGGCTCCTGATAGCAAGAAAGCGATAAAAAAAAGGGTCATTTCTTATCAGTGAGGGTCACACTGTAGTCACTTCCTGTCTGAGTCAGGACGGAGTCAGCCACTTACATACCTGATAGTTAACTCTTTCAGGCAGAGAGTGTAATAGTTCCCTCTCTGACGAGATTCGATCAGAGAAGGGATCTGATGGTCGAGCTGGTGCCAGACTGACAGGTATATGGGCAGATCCGGAGGTAATGTACACGAGACCCCATACATGAATCTTTTGTAAAATGTGAGCGTCTTTCATCCGCTGGCCGCACTTGCCTGCCTTTCAGTGTTGCTCACTAAAGATGAAAAAGTAATTTAAAATGTGATTGTAAACAAGTGGGCGGGGCAGGCTGCAGCGGCGACACTAAATGAACTGATGTAACGTGATTAATTACAAACGCCCGCCTGTAATAAATTCCTTTTATATGCAAACCTATTGATGCTGCAAATTCATTTCAAAACAAAGATATGAAATTGGAAAAAATAGCCGACAGCAGCGTCTCCAGCAATCGTGTAATTAAAAATTACAAAGAAGAGGCGCGTTTAATTACAGGGCGCCACGCTGTACAGAAAAACGTTGCCGCTAATCCTGGAAGTCTGTGTGGGTGACTTAAAGGGGAACTCGGAGGAGCCTCAAGATAAGGATTTGTGGTTTAAAGGGAACCCGAGGTGAGAGGGATATGGAGGCTGCCATATTTATTTCATTTTAAACAACACCCCTCGTCATGATCCTCTACCTCTAAAAACATTTAGCCATGGACCCTGAACAAGCATGCAGCAGATCAGGTACTCTCGCTCAGCTGACTCAGGTTTTACTGGATTTTCCATATGCTTGTTCCAGAGTTTTGACTCAGACACTACTTAAAGCGGATCCTAGATGAAAAACTAACTATAACAAGTAACTTGTCTATGTATCTTGTCTAAAGTTTAGATAGTTTACACAGAAAATCTAGCTGCAAACAGCTCCAATAGAATATGATTATTTCTTCCTGTGATACAGTGACAGCAGCCATGTTGTTTGTAAACATTACACACAGGTTAGCCTATCTGCATCTTCAGCACTCAGCCTGTGAAAAAACCTAATTCCCCCCTCCTCCTCTGAAATCTCTGGCTAGTCATACCTCCCCCTCCTCCTGCCCAGACTGAGCTCCCATGAGCCCTTGCTACTGTCTGAAAATGCCAAGGCTCTCTGAAAAACTGTGGGCGAGGCTTGTTTAGTTTATAGGGAATTAGAGTATTAAAACAAAAACAAAAAAGCATTTGGCTTGAGGAATGCCCTATAAACAATAGGAAAGGAACACAATTATGCAATGAGTAAAAGTTCATCTCGGATCCACTTTAAGACAGAATATCAACCGGGCTGCCATGCAACTGGAACGGTTTACAAGGAAATATGGCAGCCTCCATCCATATCCTTCTCATCCTTTAAAGGGACCCTGAGATGGGGGAACAGAAGAATTTTTTACATACCTACCTGGGGCTTCCTTCAGCTCCCTTTGGCCTGATCCGCCCCTCGCTGCCGAGAAGGGTAAATAAATCAATACATTGCAAAGTGAGAAGTTAAAAAAATAGAGAGATCGAGAAATAATAGATATTCCCTATGTAATTTGTTCATATTGTTTGATCCACAATCAGCCTGCAGGTCATCATCTTTACTGCTGGCAGACATGAAAAAACTAGACAGCACCAACTGCCATTATTTACAATCACACCCCCTAAGATTGTGATAGGCTAAAAGGATTTTTTTCATAATATGCACAGAGGGAGATACTAGTTGCTTGGCAGTTGGAAACAGCGGTTACTTCCCACAATGCAACAAGGTTCACAGACAGGCAGCTGAATGGATTGACGGTCCCTTTTAGCTCCTTGGGGTTCTTGTATGTCACCATGACATATCGGGGTATTCTTTAGATTTTTAATAAATATATTTATGTATTACATTTTTTTAAGATTTGTCCTATCATCTACTTTTCTACTTCTACCATCTATTTTTTTTTTAAGATTTGTCCTTCTATAGTCAACATCTGCAAAACTTCCTCTCCATTGACAGCTGCTCCAATTCGTGCTCCCTGAATGAGTCAAACTAAGACAACTAGAAAGCTGGCTGCTTGACTAACAGCTCCAAAGATCACATCTATAAAGGTCAGAGAACTTTAGACTTCTGCCATGAAGACATAATCATTGTTAGCACAGCAGAGGATGTAGAAAAATCTACTTAGTTTTAGCCTAATTTGTGGCATCCCTGAGATTTCTTAGTAAAAAGAACAATAGAACAAAGTGTTCTCCTCGACTCCGCCCAGCCTTGTGGCTGGCTCCAGTACGTGGCATATTACAACCTATTTCACCTCTGCAAGGTAGGCGAGGGGAGGTACATCCAAACTCAGGGTCCTTCCTCTCAAGAAACGTACATAAAGAAAAGCAAAGATGTGTCAGGGAAATCCAGTGACCAGTGGGAGTGGTTGTTTGACCCGTTCTTTTAGCAGATCTGCAAGCTTAGATTGGTGTCTGAGAACACAGCAGAGGAGTCGTCTACAGGCCTTTTCAGACAAGAACTGCGGGATGTGAATAAAACAACCACTTGTAATACAACCCTGCTGCAAAAACTGTAAAATCAGAATGATGTGATTTGTTACTCATTGAAATCCTACATTTAATAGAAAATAAAGACAAAGACAACCTATTTGATGTTGTAACTGGGAAATGTGACTATTTTAAGAAAAATGTATGCTCATTTTGAATTTCATGCCAACAGGTTTTAAATTTGTCCCAAAAAAAAGCGTGTGGAATGAATTAGGGGAACTTCCATCATTCGCAGTATTTAATGATTGAAAGATTCCGAGAAATCTCTGTACTCAAGGGACATGGCTAGAAGCCAATATTGGATGGCCGTGTTCTTTGGGTTCTCCAATGGACCTTTACTTAAAAAAAAAAAAAAAAAAAAAAAAAAAAAAACTCCTCTGTAGTGGAAATCACTGCCTGGGCTACGGAACAATTCTGAGAATGCAATTTATTGCTACATTCCTAAAACCCATGCTACGACTCTACCAGAGAAGAAACCAAATATGAACCACAAACACCACTGCCTTCTCTGGGCCTTGAGGCTGCTTTCACGGTGGGACGTTACAGGCGCACGTTAGTGCAGCCTGTAACGCTCCCCCAACGCACAGCAATGTAACACAAGCGGGCTGTTCACACTGCCCACGTTGTGTTACATGTAACGCTGCACGTTGTAGTGAAGGTGCAGCATGCTGTGCGTTCTAGCGGCTTTAGCCGCGTTAGACTGTTTGCACATGCTCAGTGGGCGGGCAGGAGGCGGGGAGATGCCGCTACAGTAGCCGCGCACATGGCTACTTAATATGCACTGCACTGGCGGCCGCTGATTGGCCGGCGGGACCACGTGATGCGGAGTGTCTCGCTCCGCATCACGTGGTCCCGTCGGCCAATCAGCACCACTCTGGGAGACCTTATGCGGATAGAGCCGCCTAACGCAGCTCACTCTAACGTCCTCTCCCGCACCACCATACGTTGCATTAGGTGCACGTTATGCGACCGTAACGTCTTAGTGTGTAAGTAGCCTAAATGAAGTAAAACCACCAGTTCTGTGATCAAGCAGATCAAAATTAGAAATTCTTTTTGGAGAGGAAATCAACACCACATCTTCAAGCTAAAGAGAGGAAGGACCCTCAAGATTGTTATCAGTGCATACTCCAAACTGCAATGTTATAAGGGTGCAATGTTGTACATGTAATGGGTAGCTGCGCATCTGGAAAAGTACCATTAATGTTAAATTATATTTATGAGTTTTAGACCAACATATTCAGCCATCCAAGCACCATCATTTTTAGAGAAGGCTTTGCTTATTTAAAAAAAAAAAAACAAACAACAAAAAACGAGTACTGCACATATTACAACAGTACAGTTCCGTAATAAAAGCATCCAGGCACTAAACTAGCCTGCAGCCTAGACCTGTGACCCACTGAGAACATTTATGCCTCATACAAAGGAAAATAAGACCAGGAAGACTCTGAGTCGCACAACAGCTGAAATCCTATATCAGGCAGGAAGGGCATTTCACATTCAAAAATAACAAAAACAGCAAGTGATCCCCTGACTTCCCAAATTCAAATAAAAATGAAATGCAAAATGAGCATATATTATTCAAAATACATTTTAATTTTATCACAGATTTAAAGTTCCACTTTATAAAGAAGCATTTGTTACCCACTCTGTTCGTTTGACCTGCTTATATACCCCAAAAAGGTTTTCTTTAATAACTTTTATCAAAAAGAAGCAAACGGAACAGAAGAGGCGAGGCCTACGCCGTTCCATCAAACCACCGCACAGATTATCTAATGTGATTTATAATAAAGACGACAAACAGACCTTGGATTGCACAATTTCTCTCTGTTAAAAAATTAAAACAAACAAAAAAAAGGAGAAATACATGTAGTGAACACTTAACCATATACACTTAAAAAAAGGCAAAAAAAAAAAAAGTAGACTTTTACGCTCCATTTTCCGATGGCGAGCTATAAAATTTCTCACTTACAAATAAAGTATTTCTTTCGTACTTTCAGAAAGGTGAACAAAACACTGGAATACAAAGTCGTTTTTTTGTAGCACACTTGTGTAACCACATCATGACATTCACCGATAATCGATTGATAAAGCGCCAACGATATCTCAGCGCCTACAAAGTCCTTCATTTCTTTTTTTTGTTCGTTTTGCGCTTGCGGTCAATGGCCATATCACAAATTGTTCGTAAAGCATGTAAGTCTAAACACAGCCCCTTTAAGAAATTCTTTGCCAGAACACTGTATGATGTAAGCGTAGGGAGGGTTAGAGGCACTTTAGATGGCTGGTACTATCGTTATTTTATATTTTTTTAACCCTCTGGTTACTGCAGGGATCAGGGTTGGCTGGCCAGCCACAGCAGTAAACGGGTCTGCTTCTGTAGTCTGTCCAGTGCAGTTCTGCTCGTGGACACTAGGTGGTAGTGTTGTCGGGAATAAATCACTGCAGGTCAGGGAGGCACTTTGGCAGTGAAGTTTACAGTTTGTCCAAGGCAGTGCTGACCATTCCTGCTATGACATTAGAATTGGCTTCTGTCTCACCTCCAGGATATCTGAAAAGACAATAAGAAACAGGAAATGACTTCATCATTAGAGGAACTATAAACGTTCAGCTACATAATTCTATTAACTTTATAAACTTTCTTCTATATATTTCTGCTATAACCTTTGTTATACAATTCTGGTAGAAACTTTTAGCTATATAATTCTGCTATTAACGTTATAAACTTTCTGCTTTACAATTCTGCTATAAAAGAAAAAAACTTTTCCGGCATATAATTCTGCTATAAACTTTATAAACTCTCAGCTACCGTATTTTTCGCCTTATAAGACGCACTTTTTTGCCCCCAAAAGTGTTTTTTGGATAGATTGCAAAAACATTTGCATACGCGTACTTGTTTTCGCGTTCACAACCGCGTATGAGTTTACACGATCGCAATGCAAAAATGCATAGAAAAAGGGGCGTTTTTTTGGTGCGTCTTATAAGGTAAAAAGTACGGTATACCTTATATACTCATGTATAAGCCTAATTATTCAGCACAAAAAAATGTGCTAAAGTTACTCCCTCGGCTTATATGCGAGTCAGTGGAGCAGAACGGATGGTGGAGCAGGTTATGTTACTGGGAGAGGAGTGTAAGGATCATGCACTAGTGATGCTGCTCTTACCAGCTGGCTCCCTGCTGTGTCTGTGCCCTCCATCCCCTGCAACACGGCATGCAGAGTGTGCTGCTCAAGACTACCTGCGTCCCCTGGCTTGTGGAGCGGAGTGTGCAAGAAATGTGTCAGCGGTGCAATGATCGGGATCAGTGCAATGATCAGAATCCAGGATTTCCTGGATTCTGAGGGAAAGGTGTGTACCTCGGCTTATATGCGAGTATATACAGTATATTCTGCTATGAACTTTGTAAAGTTTATTGCAGAATTATACAGCAGGTGGTTTATAGTAGAATTATATAGCTGGAAAGTTTATAAAGTTTATTGCAGAATTATACAGCAGGTGGTTTATAGTAGAATTATATAGCTGAAAAGTTTTATAGCCAAATTATACAGCAGTAAGTTTACAGTAGAATTTAATAGCTGAAGGTTTAGACATTTATGCTATTAACTATCAGAGTTATATTCTGCTATCAATGTTATAAGCTTTCTACAACATAATTCTACTATAAACATTATAAACTTTGTGAACACATGGTACGGGCACCTCATGGTGCATACATATGATTAAAGGATAGCCGAGGTGACATGTGACATGATGAGATAGACATGGGTATATACAGTGCCAAGCACACAAATAACTATGCTGTGTTCCTTTTTTTCCTTCTCTGCCTGAAAGTTAAACATCAGGTATGTAAGTGGCAGTTCCTGTCTGAGTCAGGAGTGGGTCAGACTACAACATGACCCTCACTGATAAGAAATTACAAGTATAAAACACTTTCCTAGCAGAAAAGGTCTTCTGAGAACAGGAAAGAGATAAAAAGGATCAATGGATTTTAGCTCTGGTATACTTCAATGAATGTGTCATTGAGCAAAAACAATAAGACAGTAAAAACATAAAAAGTAGATTTAAATATAAAATAAAACTGGAATATCTTAAAAAGTCAATTTTAGGAGAAGGAGAATAGATACAATTGTTAATTCGTATATTTTCGCCTCAGGTGTCCTTTAAGCCGCTGGGAGACTTTGACGCAGGATAAAGCCAATATACGTCTTACCCTGCTCCTGCACAAGTCCCGGAGGCGTTAATTCCCCCTCCAGGTCGCCATGGACTGTGGGGCAAGACGTAACACGGCTTCCAGCTATTGCTAGCGGCCAAATTAGGCTGTATTTAACCACTTCAGCCTACAGCTTCGAAAATCTTATGCATCCAAGCAATGTTCACCTCCCATTCATTCGCTAATAACTTTATCGCTACTTATCAAAATTAATTGATCTATATCTCGTTTTTTCCGCCACTAATTAGGCTTTCTTTAGGTAGTACATTTTGCTAAGAGCCACTTTACTGTAAATACATTTTAACAGGAAGATTAAGATAGAAATGGAAAAAAATCATTATTTCTCAGTTTTTGGCCATTATAGTTTAAAATTAATACATGCTACAGTAATTAAAACCCATGCATTTTATGTGCCCATTTGTCCCGCTTATTACACCATTTAAATTACGTCCCTATCACAATTTATGGCGACGATATTTTATTTAGAAATAAAGGTGCATTTTTTCAATTTGCGTCCATCACTATTTACAAGCTTATAATTTTAAAAAATGTAATAAGATACTCTCTTGACATGTATATTTAAAAAGTTCAGACCCTTAGGTAACTATTTATGTAGTTTTTTTTTTTTTTAATTGTAATTTTTTTTATTATTTTTTTAATACAAAAATGTATTTGGGTAATTTTAGTTTGGGAGGTAAATAGCCAATTTTAGATGTAATATAATGTATTTTTTTATTCAATACAGGTATGTGGGTGCAGTTTACTATTTGGCCACAAGATGGCCACATTCAAAAAATTCCTAGATGCGAACGATGTCGCATCTAGGAACTAAAATGAAGAGAAGTTGTTTCCTGGGGGCAGAAATACCACGCTCTCTGATGAGAAAGCGTCGGTATTTCTGCCGGGGACTTGGATCGGTGAATGGGAATTATATTCCCATTCACTGATCGGGGGGGCAGCGGGAGGCAGCGGGCGCGCGCCCGATCGCGCGCACCACACGGCTGCAGCACCACTGCCTATCTGGACGGATATATGCGTCCAGATATGGCGAAGTGGTTAAATTAATTTGAGTTCTGTCTTCTGATGGCGCCCAAATTACTGTCCGAGAGCCGTATATAGCAGTAATTCCTATTACGGCCTATGGCTGCGCCAAAATCTCCGGCTCTGTTTTTACTTGATTCACTTCAGGGGATTTCAGAAGGGCTGAGGGGGTATTTGAACTTATGACAAATACATGAAAGTAAATTTTGAGATTCAAAATCCATGATAAATCATATATAAACAACCCTAAATAAGCATTTCTGGTTAAAGGCACCCAGGAACATCTGAGAACCATGAATAGAGACAATGATTGCGCACCCCTTTTATGAATATATAAGAGTTGGGGTACTCTGATGATGTGTCCCTCCCTAGCTGACACGTGGTTACTCATTAATACAGACATACATACTGTAATAAATGCTGTAATAAAGTTGGGTAACCTTAAAGTGAACCTCCAGATGAAAAATCTACTCCACAGCACTGAAAAGGCTTGGTGTTCCTTTAACAGTTTCACAGCATCACAACTTTGTTTTTCATACCCAAGCCTCATTTTTGGCTGCACAGAAGCTAAGCTCCACCCAATCAAAGAAATCTGCCCGGGCATTTTTCCCCTGATGTTGTGCAAAGCATGATGGGATTTCTGAGCCTAGCAGCTGGGAGGGGTGATCAGGACACAGGACAGTTGGAACTGTGTCTCATGCTCCCTGTCACCTCCTTTCAACCAAAAAGATGGCTGCCCCCATGAAAAAGATGGCTGCCCCCATGAAATCACAAACATTTGCCTGTTCTTTTAAAACAGGGTGGGTAAGAGATTATATTACCTAGCATTTTCATTAACATAACTATTGTTACTTAATGACAGTATGTTTATTTAGGAAGTTCCTCTTTAAGGTAGCCATACATCTACCAATTCTGATTCAATCAACAAAGTGATGAACTTTATTAAGGAATCAACTTCAGTATGGTTGATCAAAAGTCGATTGACTAGTGACCCACACATTTCAGGCGATATCCTATGTGATTCACCTTCACAAAACAATCTGACCAATGTTGTGCCTAAATGCGCTGAATGCAAAAATTGATTCAGAGTTGATCAAATGACGTGAACAGTAGCAGATTCCTGCTCGATCGACTATGCTGGTCGATTTGACATGAAATCAGCCACTTTTCGTCAATTGGGAATTCTGGAATACACTAGATTCTCTCTCTATTCTATAAATTGATTGAATCGAATGGTTGATCGCACAGCCAAATCGCTAGATGTATGGCCACCTTAAGTCTCGATTATTCTTGTTACCATAATGACGGCCGGTGCTGCCATTCAGGCAAAGGGGGCAATTGCCCCAGGGCCTCCGACCGCTTCAGGGGCCCCTCGCCGCCGGACCCTGCCAACTTGCTCCAAGTGGTCTCCATGCACTGCTTCCTGGGGCACCGGCACAAGCAGCTTTATCTTAATCACTCACCAGTCCGGCGCTGCTCTGTATGTGCTGTCTCTTCACCCCCGCTGCCTGCCTCTTCTCCATGACCCGGCACAGGATATTTACACACAACAGGCGCCGAACGGAGAAAGACAGACAGTGGGGTAGGAGACGGAGTGTAGATGGAGCAGCGCCTGGATGGGTGAGATATTATTGTGAAGCTACATGTGCAGAGGCCCCAGGGTGCATCGTGGTAGAGCATTGGGAAGGAGGGGGGGGGGGGGGAATTGCAAGTCATCTGGGACTTGCTTGTGCATGGCTGCAACACTACAGTATCATCCAGCCTGCACAGAAATGTGGACAGAGGAGCACACTATCGGTACTGTACCTGCATTAACTGGTGAGACCTATGCTTCCTGTGCAAGCTGCTGCCTGATTGAGGGAATTACCTGTCATCTGTGACTTGCTTGTGCATGGCTGCAATGCAACAGCATCATCCAGGATGCACAGAAACGTGGATAGGGAAGCACACTATCAGTACTGTACCTGCATTAACTGGTGAGACCTATGCTTCCTGTGCAAGCTGTTGTGTGATTATTGCATGCAAATCCCTGCATACTGAGCTCTGTGCATTTTGATCTAGCTTACACACTGTCTGTGCTCGCTTGCTGAACCATTGAAAAGAAAAAAAATGACTCCAAATTATTGACTTAAATAAGATCCAGTACTATAGTATGCTTTATGTGCTCGAGTATGACAATTACTGATATAGTAAACTTTAGCTATAGTACTAGTGGAGGTGAAACTAGTGTATTAAAAATAAGGCCACTAATATGATTGCTTGCTCTGCACAGATAAATGTTCTAAAACGTCCAGCTATATATGGTAAGTCCGCTATAAACTTTATAAAAAAAAAACGTTTAGGTATTAAATTCTGCGATAAACTTAGTAAAGTTTATAGCAGAGCATATAGCTGAAAGTTTATTAATTGCCACAGGCAGGTGTGGCGGTGCTCCTGTCAGAAAGGGAGGAGCTTGGCCCCCGATGTGCAGGAGGGTACCGGGCAGCGCTGGGGGACTAGAGGGAGATGGGGATGGTTTTGGAGGTTCTAGAAGCTTCTTCTTCTTCTTCTTCTTCTTAGGTAAATGTGTTTTTTTTTTTCTTTTACACGGTGTTCCCCTTGAATCCACTTTAAAGTATAATGCTGGGCATACATGGGTTAATCGGCCGCCGGATCGATCCCCGCTCAACCGCGCGGATCGATTCTCGCTCGTCCCCGCCGGCGGTCCTTATCAGCCGCTCTATTCCCTGCCATTGTCCGCCAGCGGGAATTGAGCGGGCGCGGGTCGAGCGGCTTGATCAGGCCAGCTGAATATTATCAGCTGGCCGGATCAGCTGGCCGATACACGGTACTGAAACGTACCGTGTATCCCAAGCATAAACAAACAATTGTGAAGTACCCCTGGCAAAACTCTATTGGTCAAAGGGTACTTAAAGGACACCCGAAGTGAAAATAAACTAATGAAATAAACGATTGTATCGATCTTCCTTCTCCTAAAAATGACTTTTTAAGATATTCCACAGTTTTAGGTTTATCTACTTTTTAAGTTTTAACTGTTTTATTGTTTTGGCTCGATGACACATTCCTTGAAGTATGCCACAGCTAAAATCTATGAAGTATTGACCCTTTTATCGCTTTCTTGCTCTCAGAAGCCAATTTCTGCTAGAAAAGTGTTTTATATTTGGAATTTCTTATCAGTGAGGGTCACACTGTAGTCACTTCCTGTGAGTCAGCCACTTACATACCTGATATTTAACTCTTTCAGGCAGAGAAAGAAAAAAAAGGAACACAGCATAGTTATTAGTGTGCTTGGCACTGTACATACCCATGTCTATCTCATCATGTCACATGTCAGTTCGGGTATCCTTTAAAGAGAAACCGTAACCAAAAATTGAACTTCATCCCAATCAGTAGCTGATACCCCCTTTGCCATGAGAAGTCTTTTCCTTTTCACAAACTGATCATCAGGGGGGTCTGTATGGCTGATATAGTGGTGAAACCCCTCCCACAGTGTGATGTCAGGACCATGGTTCTGACATTACACTGTGGGAGCTTTGTTGCATTGTGGGAAATCACAGCTGTTTACAGCGGTTTCCAACTGCCAAAAAAGCAAGCAGCATCTCCTTCCACTGACATCACCTGCCAGCAATAAAAATGCCACCATGTGATAAATGTCAGAATGTAAATCAGGGAGAGGAAAGATTTTACAATGGGCAAACACTGACTAAATCATTTATACATAATTATTGTAAGAATGAAGCACTTTTTTATTACATTATTTTAACTGGAGTTCCTCTTTAAGATGTTGTTGGATCGGCTGTGCCTAGTCACACAATTTTATGTCTTGCTGGTGATTTCTCAGTGAGTAAATTAATAAACCTTTAGTACATCAGTGGCCAGCGTCGCATGAGTTGATTCGTCTATAAAGATTATGTGTAGGCCAAGGACCAAACTCCTAACGTGGAAAAGGAAAGGTTGGCGATATTTGTTGTCCTTCCCCCTTTCCTGGTTTTCATGTATAGGTCCACTATCAGCACAGACAAGGCAATGGCCACTGAAGGGTCACCTGACAAGATGCGCTGCAGTGGAAGAGTGACGTAGGTAAGGTGTGCATAGAGTAGAAAATTCTCGTCAGTTCTGTTCAGCTTTAGCCAGGATCCCACCAGAGATCTTCCGGTTCCTGAGAGGGAGCGTGACCTCAGGTTCGTCACACCGTGAATGTCTGCAGAGAGAACAACACGTTGGGGGTTATA
The DNA here is from genome assembly GCF_040937935.1 of Hyperolius riggenbachi. NCBI lineage: Eukaryota > Metazoa > Chordata > Amphibia > Anura > Hyperoliidae > Hyperolius > Hyperolius riggenbachi. The sequence continues at coordinate 491,719,747 of NC_090648.1, forward strand.
CTGTCAGAGAAGAGCCTGTGTGGCACACTGCAAAGTGAATAGGATTCGGGAGGAGGGGGTGGGGGCGTATTTAGGAGGAGGGGCTGGGAAGTATTTGGGAGGTTGGGCAGGGAGTATGAGGGGTATATGGGAAGATGCAGGGAGTATTTGGGAGGAGGAGCTGGGAAGTATTTGGGAGGTGGGGCAGGGAGTAAGAGGGGTATATGTGAAGGTGCATGAAGTATTTGGGAGGAGGAGCTGGGAAGTATTTGGGAGATGAGGCAGGGAGTATGAGGGGTATATGGGAAGATGCAGGGAGTATTTGGGAGGAGAGGCTGGGAAGTATTTGGGAGGTTGGGCAGGGAGTATGAGGGGTAAATGGGAAGATGCAGGGAGTATTTGGGAGGAGAGGCTGTGAAGTATTTGGGAGGTTGGGCAGGGAGTATGAGGGGTATATGGGAAGATGCAGGGAGTATTTGGGTGGAGGGGCTGGGAAGTATTTGGGAGGTGGGGCAGGGAGTAAGAGGGGTATATGGGAAGATGCAGGGAGTATTTGGGAGGAGGGGCTGGGAAGTATTTGGGAGGTGGGGCAGGGAGTAAGAGGGGTATATGTGAAGGTGCATGAAGTATTTGGGAGGAGGAGCTGGGAAGTATTTGGGAGATGAGGCAGGGAGTATGAGGGGTATATGGGAAGATGCAGGGAGTATTTGGGAGGAGGGGCTGGGAAGTATTTGGGAGGTGGGGCGGGGAGTATGAGGGGTATATGGGAAGATGCAGGGAGTATTTGGGAGGAGGGGCAAGGAAGTATTTGGGAGGTGGGGCGGGGAGTATGAGGGGTATATGGGAAGGTGCAGGGAGTATTTGGGTGGAGGGGCTGGGAAGTATTTGGGAGGTGGGGCGGAGAGTATGAGGGGTATATGGGATTGTGCAGGGAGTATTTAGGAGGAGGGGCAGGGAAGTATTTGGGAGGTGGGGCGGGGAGTATGAGGGGTATATGGGAAGGTGCAGGGAGTATCTGGGAGGAGGGGCTGGGTATTATACTTGGGAGGAGAGGCTGAGATACAGCATTGTCAGAAGAGAAGAGGGCCTGGGAACAAAGCTCTGAACCGACAAGAGCTTCTGCAGCAGAATGAAGATCGGAGGCGGCCTGCCTAGGCTATAAATTTAGCTGCACAAGAATTTGGGAGGAGGGGCTAAGGAGTATTTAGAAGGGGGCAGGAAAACATTTTGGAGGAGGAGGGGCAGGGGAGTATTTGGGAAGAGTGGCAAGGAGTACTTGGGAGTGAGTGGGGAGTATTTCGGAGAGGGGTGGGGGAGTGTTTTGGAGGAGGGGCTTAGATACAGTATCAGAGAAGAGGGCCAGGGAACAAAGCTCTGGACAAGAAAGCAGAATGAAGATAGGAAGGGGAGCCTAGATTATTAACTGATTTAGCTCCGCAATTATGAACTGAATCAAAAATGGTCAAAAATGCTAATTTTATTTTACGCAGTTTGGAATTGGACTAATCAAATTCAGCATTGCTGGGCCGTTTCCAAGCTGCATAGATTTGCATTCAATTCTGATAAAATCTGCATCACACCAGAATTAGCATCTTAATGATCATTACTTCTCCCCCATTGTCAAACACCCGAGAAGAAATTCAGACGGAAGGCAGGCATTTTTCCTTTATCTTATAATAAAAATGGCAGCCTCCTCATTCCTCTCCCCAGGTTGTTCCCTTTAAATGACAGGGATATGAAGGCTGCCATATTCATTTCCTGTTAAACTAATACCAGTTGCCTGTTGGCTGCAGCAGTGTCTGAATCACACCAGAAACAAGCATGCAGCTAATCCAGTCACACTTCAGTCAGAGCACCTGATCTGCTGCATGCTTGTTCAGGAGCTATGGCTAAAGGTTTTAGAGGTAGAGGAACAGCAGGACAGCCAGGAAACTGGTATTGCTTAACCCTCCTGGCGGTATATTAAAAACCGCCAGGGGGCAGCGCAGCCGTTTTTTTTATTTATTTTTTTTAAATCATGTAGCGAGCCTAGCCTCCGGCGATAGGCGATCAGGGAAGGCTTCCCCCATCGCCATGGCGACGGGGCGGGATGACGTCACCGACGTCATGGACGTCGTGACGTCTAAGGGAGTCCCGATCCACCCCTTGCCGCTGCCTGGCTGATCCCGCTCAGTAGCTGATTTCCCCTTTGCCATGAGAAGTCTTTTCCTTTTCACAAACTGATCATCAGGGGGGTCTGTATGGCTGATATTGTGGTGAAATCCCTCCCACAGTGTGATGTCAGGACCATGGTTCTGACATTACACTGTGGGAGCTTTGTTGCATTGTGGGAAATAGCTGTTTACAGCAGTTTCCAACTGCCAAAAAAGCAAGCAGCATCTCCTTCCACTGACATCACCTGCCAACAGTAAAAATATCACCATGTGGTAAATGTCAGAATGTAAATCAGGGAGAGGAAAGATTTTACAATGGGCAAACACTGACTAAATCAATTTATACATAATTATTGTAAAAATGAACTATTTTCACTGGAGTTCCTCTTTAAAAAGGAAATATATATGGCAGCTTCCATATCCCTCTCACTTCCGTTGTCCTTTAAATACGGGTTATGAACACAGAAGTCCCACCTTCCCCATCGTCGCTGTCCCGGAAGAACTCCTCGCTGTCGTTGGCGGAGTGCGACTTCTTCATCTCCGCTATCCTGTTCCTGGGCACTTTCCTCTTCAGGGACGGAGAGAAGAAGGACGGACGATTGTTGCGCTCAGGTGTGGGCGGAGTGCTGAACGACGTCACCTGATAGGAGGGAGAGGGAGGTCAGAGGTCACGTGATGGAAAACTGCCTTCATTTTTAGATTAAAAGGTAAAGGTTAATAGCGACAGATTAATAAGAGAACATGAACGGTGCATAGAAGTACTAGACAGAATATCTGCTTCATGGGTAAAATATGCCTCCACTGCAGTACAGTGTCCTCTCCTCACTGGATTCAGACAGCAGGTGGGTCATTGGAGGACATGACAGGAGGTGTATTTGTAATCCCAAGCTGTATATACATTTGGATTTAATTTGCATGCAAGGTGACATCATTAGCATCTCACGGACCATCTCTATGCTTTACAATGCAAGTGCAGTTAGCAGATCAGACAGCAGGTGGCAGCAGAGGCCACTCGCTCCAACGCTTCAAATGTACCCAAGATGAAACATGTACCAGCATTTATATTTACCTGGGGCTTCCTTCTGCCCCCTGTAGGCCGTGGGAGGACAGCAAAGAAGCTTGTGGCCTGCAAGGACCTTGAGGAAGCCCCGGGCAAGTATATATCCTGGTACTTGTTTCATCTCGGTGTTCCTTTCAGCAGCCCCTAATATACCCGTTCTATCAGAATTGTAACACACACACACACACACACACACACACACACACACACACACACACACACACACACACACACACACACACACACACACACACACACACACACACACACACACACACACACACACACACACACACACACTAGAATGGATAAATGGATAATCAGAGCAGAAGAACAATGAAAGTTAAACAATGCACATTGCCTGGCTGTCCTGCTGATCCTCTGCCTCTAATGCTTTTAGCCATAGACCCTGAACAAGCATGCAGATCAGGTGCTGTGACTGAAGTGTGACTGGATTAGCTGCATGCTGGTTTCTGGTGTGATTCAGACACGACTGCAGCCAAATAGATCAGCAGGATAGCCAGGCTGTGTGTCTCCAGTGGACACGCCCCTCATTCCCCTCCCCCGCCCGATACACTCACTCTTTCATGCAGAGGTGAGTTGGGGTCCTCCTCTGTCCCTTAATGGCGGTGTGTCTCTTGTGGACACGCCCCTCATTCCCCTCCCCCGCCCGGTACACTCACTCTTTCATGCAGAGGTGAGTTGGGGTTGGAGTCCTCCTCCGTCCCGTATGGCGATGTGTCTCCCGTGGACACCCGGCTCACGGCCATCTCCGCGTGGCCTTTCCCCTGCGGTCCCTTCATCCGCACAAACTCCATATTGTTATACTTGTAGAATCCGAAGGACATCTTCTGCGCCATCTTGGCCGCCACACTGACCTGTGAGACGAGGAAAGGATATCAGTCAGCAGGATTTTTTTTTATTACACAGTGTCCTACTTACAAACGACTTGAGTTACATTGTTACAGCGATCCAAAAAAGTTGACACAAAATATACAATACTTTTTTTTTTTATTACATATTTTAGTTATTACCAAGGACGGTGCTTCCATTAAGGCGAAGGGGGAAATTGGCACAGGGCCCTGACCACACCAGGGGCCCCCGCCACTGTACTCCCAGGTGGTCTCCCCAGACAGCTCCCGTGGCCCCTGTAACAACTCACCTGTCCCAGCGGCAGCTCCTTTCCAAGCTCCTTTCCCATCTTAAGCCACACTGCCTGCCTCTTCTATATGCCCGGCGCATGTTATTTGCACGTAACACAGGCAGCGTAGCTGAAGATGGAGATCGGGACGGAGCAGCTGCCGGGACAGGTGAGTTGTTAAAAGGCAGCCCGGGCTCAGCTACAGAGGCCACGGGAGCAGTCAGTGGGAGACCACCTGGGAGGTCTAGTGGAGCAGGAGCCAACTAGTGGCTTACACCAGCCCTGGTTACTACATGCTACAATATTGTATAAACTGTTTTAAGTAGTTTAAAACCCTTTACTAGAACATTGGAAACAACCCCCAAAAAATATATAGTCTATATTGTGTGTCCAAATGTAAATCATTTATCCATGTTTCACCCTGTATAACAGAGGACTCAATTTACAATCTCCTGGGATGGAACCGGTTTGTAAGTAGCAGACTGCCTGTATGGTTATTGATTGATAAAGCACTGCACACAATATACGATACCTAATTTGCCTGCAGCTCTGAGGGGTGCGATCAGATTTGCACGTTGGACGCATTGGGCAATTTAGGAAACCTGAGACTTTATTATTATGTGTGTATTTATACTTACCTTCGGCTTCCCGTTCCTTTGAGGTACGTGGGCTCCCTCACCTTTTGCTTGGTCGCTCTCTTTTGCACATGCGTGGCTCGGGCCCTCCCCGTTGCTCTCGCGTAGCTGGGAGCATTCTGCGCTCGTGCAGTAGTACTGCCCAGGCGTAGCATGCTCCCGGGCACTGGGGTGCACCACTTGCACGCGCAGAGCACGTGACTGGCCAGATTACCGGGGAGGAGGGCCATAGCACAAGAATGGGCCGGTCGGAGAGGCATTGAGGGAACCCATGCACCTCATGGGGATGGAGGAGCGCACATAGATGTGTGCTGCTGTGCTACTATTCCCCCTCCAAGTCATCTCAACTCAGAGCGAATGAGGGTCCGGCGAACGGCAGAGCCCCAAATTATCCTTATGCACCTCGCACAGCATAACATGACTGCTATGGGGCACCCAGTTCCCAACACTCGGTGCTGAGTGCCGTGCGCCAAAACCACCCGCTTCACTGGAGGAAGCCCCAGGTAAGTATAAACATACACATTAATAACATCTCAGGTACACTTTAAATAATCAACAGCGCTGATGCCTCCAAGCTGGCCACAGACATTTCAATCTCAAGAAGATTCAATCAAAAGAAACAATCGCATTAAAAAAAAAAAAAAAAAAACACACACACACAACAAAACAGTTTACTGTATTTAAAGACACCACTATTGTCCTTGAAGATGCAACGCAAATAACCTTTTTATCTGCTCATCTCCTAAATCATTTCTATAGGCCAGCTGGAAAAAGCCAGAGATCAGGAGCGTGTTCAGCTATTGGTGGATAGCACAACATTTTCAATTTGCATCAATTACAAATATTATTCTGCTAATTGCCCAATCCGATGACACTTTGCAGAGTTTCCCCTTTAAGAGGAAGCCACACCTACCCGGTTATCGTAGACCTTCTTCAGCGCCTCGTAGCGGATGGATCCCTGGAATATCACGCCTTGAAATGTGTTGGTTTTATCGCTGGCCACTAATTCGACACAAACCATCTCGCCTTCTCCGACCGACATATCGCTGAACACCTGCGGGACAGAGTCACACATTGATGGGCTCATCCTCAGACACATGTCAGCGGGGCACGCCCAGAGGCATAGACTGACACCCAGAGTTACAGACTACCCAGCAAGCTCATGGTGAACCAGAAGAATGAGTGTGTAAGGGGGCTACAAAGGACTAAAAAGCTAAAACATTATGCAAAAGAAGTTTGTCTTCCTGAAACAGAAGGTAGTTGCGATAATTCAGGTTGGAGTGAGCATACGATGCATCACTGCTGATAATTTGCATATTCAGCAGTTAAGCACTGTGGTACACCTGAAATGCTCACTCCAACCTGAATACTCGCAAATACGTTTTGTTTTAACTACTTTCGTACCAGCAGTCTCTGGCCCCTTAAGGACCCCAAAACGACGCTTACCGACGAATCGCCGCACTGATCCACATGCCATGTACTGATGAGGACCAACCAGTCTGAAACAGTCTGTATGCATGTTGGCTTAGCGTGGCTCTGTACAGTTAACAAGCTGACACATCATTGCCATTCCAGCGGATCTGGAGGTGTGGCTAGCTTACAGGGACATCAAAGGCACGATTTGCATTTCAGCAGTGGTGCATTGTGGGAGACATCTCATATACTCACTCCAACCTGAATAATCACAAATACCTTCTGCTTTAAGAAGGCACATTTCTGTCATGACAGCCAGGGAACTGGCATAGTTTATAAGGGAATGAAGATGGCAGCCTCTGTGTTCCTCTCACTTCAGTTTCCTTTTATTCAATGTAGTGTGAGAGTGGCCCATAGACAATGCAATGCCATGAGTTCATTAGTTATGTTATAACATAACACACATAGGGGTAAATACACTAAACTGCTTTAAAGCGGATCCGAGATGAAAAACTAACTATAACAAGAAATTTGTCTACATATCTTATCTACAGTTTAGATAGTTTACACATCAAATCTAGCTGCAAACAGCTTTAAAAGAAAATGATTATTTCTTACGACAGCAGCCATGTTGTTTGTAAACATTACACAGAGACAGGCTTATATGCATCTTCAGCACTCAACCTGTGAAAAAAAACCTAATCGCCCCTCCTCCCTCCTCCCCTCTGCATCTGAAATCAATGGCTAGTAATACCTCCTCCTCCTGCCCAGACTGAGCTCCCATGAGCCCTTGCTACTGCAAAGGCTCTCTGAAAACCTGTGGGCGTGGTTTATAGTTTATAGGGAATTAGAGTATTAAAACAAACAGTATTTGGCTTGAGGAATGCTCTATAAATAATAGGAAAGGAACACAATTATGCAATGAGTAAAAGTTCACCTCGGATCCACTTTAAGCAGAACATGAGGGAAACGCAATACAACAGATGCAATGCATTAAGCTCTTCTCTTTGTGCGGTAAGACGTCATGCATATTATACTACTTACTGCAGTTCAGTAAATACACCCAATAGGGTGAAGACTCCCTAACTATAGTCACGGGGGAGGGAATTAAACCACACAACAGATGTCTGAAGGAGGATGGGGACGCTGCACTCTGCTTGTATAACTGATTCAGAAACGCGTGACTATTGGTCTCATGACTTGTACGTTGGGTTAATTTTGGTGAATATACACTATTTATCATTTGTAGGGGTAGATGCACAAATAATATCCATATAGTAACAATCACAGGTGACCCCCTCTGAGCCATTGAGGAGAATGCACTTCGATCAGGAGGCGGCCCTCCGCTGATTCGCGGACGCCATGAAGCAAGGAATGCAGAGATTACCTCTTCGAAGTTGTCAATCATGAAGAAGATATTGGGGTAGCTGATCTTCGACTCCTCCCCTTTACTGTCCATCGGATGTTTACTCGGAGAGGCGAAGACTTGCTGGAAAGCAATAAAGAGATCAGATCAGACTCATTCCAGACGTGCAACAGACATTCTCATTCTTTTCGGCCCGGTTCACATCAGCGTTTTATATTATATATATATATATATATATATATATATATATATATATATATATATATATATATATATATATATATATATATATATATATATATATATATATATATATATATATATATATATATATATATATATATATATATATATATATATATAAATATATATATAAATATATATATATATATAAATATAACTTAACCCGCAGTCAATTTATTTAGAGGCTTGCAAGTGCTCCAGGCCAATTTATTTTAGCACTTTTTTTAAAATTTCTTCTCTGTTAGATTTCCTAGCTTCTACTTAGTACTGCTTGAATGTGTATTCATGGCCACTTGTCACTAGGGGGCAGTGTGAGACAATAACAGACTTCTGCTATCAGTTTCTATGTTTTCTGCTTGGAGAGAGAGATCAAAGCAAGCAAATAATTTACAGCTGGCTGAAAAAAAAAAAAAAGCAGTGTATTATCTTAAAATGAGGAAACTCGTTTGTGACTGTTAACAGGTTAAAGCGGATCCGAGATGAAAAACTAACTATAACAAGTAACTTGTCTATATATCTTATCTAAAGTTTAGATTTAGTTTACACAGCAAATCTAGCTACAGACAGCTTCAACAGTTTATGATTATTTATTCCTTTGATACAATGAGAGTGGCCATGTTCTATTTGTCACATTACACACAGGCAAGCTGCCTTGTATCTCCAGCCCTCAGCCTGTGAAATCTTCCACTCCCCTCTCCTCCCGCTCTGCCTCTGAAACCTCTGGCTATTAACACCTCCTCCTGCCCAGACTGAGCTCCCATAAGCCCCTGCTACAGTGCCAAGGCACTCTGTAGAAGCTGTGGGTGAGGCTTGTTTAGTTTATAGGGAATTAAAGTATTAAAACAAAAAAAAGTATTTGGCTTGAGGAATGCCCTATAAACTATATGAAAGGAACACAATTATGCAATGAGTAAAAGTTTATCTCGGATCCACTTTAATCTCAGGAGGAAAAACAAAATAACAAATTTCTAAACCCAACAACATAAATAAAATCACGGCTCGCTCCTGTGAAGGCTGCACGGCGCAGGTTATAGGGTTATAGGTTACAGGTTATAGGAGCACAAATTCAGGAGGAAGGATATACAAAAATTAACGGAAGCGAGGATGACTCACCTGGGATTTCTTCTTATGAATGTGGATGTCCCCCGCGTCCGATCGTGTGCACACCGCGCACGTCACCATGTAGTCCAGCTACAACCACACAGCAATACCATTAAATTCACATTATACACAATAATCAGCTTAAAAAAAAGCTGAGCCATCTTTACATCCAATCAAATTCTATCTGAAAGTGAGCAAACACTATACATTTTTTTGCATCTCTTCAATTCAAGATTTAGGATCAATTTTTCTGATGGATTGTAACATTTGAGAAATCTGACCAATGTAACAGGTATGTTCAATTTTTCCCCAATTATGAAAAAAAAAATGGATTGCAAACTCTTAAAGCGGACTAGAGATGAAAAACTAACTACAACAAGTAACTTGTCTATATATGTTATCTAAAGTTTAGTTTACACAGCATATAAAATAATAACATTTTTATACAATAATAACATTCTGAAATAACATTCCATATCTGTCTGCAAACAGCTTCAGCAGTTTATGATTATTTATTCCTGTGATACAATGAGGGCAGCCATATTCTGTTTGTCACATTGTCACAGGCTGAAGGGCTGGAGATGCTATCAGCTTGCCTGTGTGTAAAATTCAGTCCCCTCTCCTTCTCCCTCCTCCCCTCTGCCTCTGAAATCAATGGCTAGTAATACCTCCCCTTCCTCCTCCTGCCCAGACTGAGCTCCCATAAGCCCTTGCTACTGCCTGAAAATGCCAAAGGCACTGTGAAAAGCTGTGGGCGAGTCTTGTTTAGTTTATAGAGTATTAAAGTATTAAAACAAAACAAAAAAAAGTATTTGGCTTGAGGCATGCCCTATTAACTATATGAAAGGAACACAATTATGCAATGAGTAAAGTTTATCTCGGATCCACTTTAAATCTTGCTTGTGTCGTTACATTACGAAATTATCAATCTACCACACACCTAACAATCTTGCAAAAAATTGATCAAAAATGTCCGCCACTCCCAATCAAGAAAAAAAAAAAAATGGGAAATCCAATCAGAATTATTTTCGAACAACAAAAAAAAGCTACGAGTTTTACATAGAAACTATCGTTTTCATCTAATTGCTGTAAAATTGGATCATTTTATTGTATCTTATGTGGACACCTTTACATGTTGACCAAGGAATCTGACAGGAGGTGGAGCCTCATTGTTACAACACTTTGCCAATTCTTTCCTGATTGCCAGCAATTGGCAAAGAACAGAAACGCTGCTGAAATGTGCCCCTTTGTGAACCAACCCTTCCTGTACTTCCACACCCCCTAGTGGTGGCAGCAGGCTGACACACCCACATGGCATTTGCAACAAATACCCAAAAGGCAGCAAAAGGTTATTTACCAAAATCCCCAAAATGTCCTGAGCTGAACAACTGAACAAACACGGGGGATTTCTGCAGCTAAAGAGGAATCTGACATCTAGTCGTAGTTATTGTTCTGACATTTAAAATTTGACAAAACGATCCGCTAGTCAATTCCTTCACTCTCGCGCTGGACAATGTAAGGAAGATATAATTAGAGCGAGTTTCAGTCTCACTTCTGTAATACGAGAAACATCTGCCAGCAAAACGGGAACTGAAACTCCTCCTATAGAAACGGTCCCCACAGCAGCCACATGGGCAGAGTCACCAATGCAGAAGAAGGACACAGGTGATAAAAAAACACCATACTACAAATTTAAAGTGAACCAGAGACGAAGGACCCCCATATTTTACCATATATATCAGTGGGAACATTAGAGAAAACACCTACCCTGCTCTCTGTTACATCCTTCACTGCTCAGCCTGCTTGTTATCAGCCCTGATAAAATCCATGACTGAGCATTCAGTCTGGCTTTGCTCAGGAATCATTATAGCTTTGTCTGTCTTCTCTGATGTATTTTCAAGCCCAAGCCTGTCCCCTTCTGGCTCTGCTATAATGATTCCTGAGCAAAGCTAGACTGAATGCTCAGTCGGGGATTTTATCAGGGCTGATAAGAAGCAAGCTGAGCAGTGAATAATAAAAAAAGAGAGCAGAGTAGGTATTTTCTGTAATGTTCTCACTGATATAGATGGTAAAACTAGTGAACTTAGCCCGAAACAGGCAAGGTCTTTAACTGTGCATGCACGCTTGCACCCTCCGCGCGCACGCAACCGCCATGCGCGCCCGCACACGCCCACCACCTCTGGCGCCGTCCTCCCTCAGCTCTCCTCGGTGTCTCTGCGTCCCTCCCTGCACATGCACAGTAAAAAAAAAGCACTGACACAGGGACATGACGGACGCAGAGAAACAGGGAAATTATATAAAGAGATACATGAGGGTGCTTTGTCTCTGGTTCTCTTTAAACTGAATATAACAATAAAAAGCCATTTACTCCAGTCTGATTTCTGCACCACCAGGAACTGTGTAAACATTTCCCATTTCTTACCGTACTACAGCCGTGTCACAGATCGCAGCACAGGGCCTATCGGGTGCGTCAGCCTGGTGACTGCAGATTACTCACGCAGGGGAGAGTAATGCCAGGTACACACACCATACAATCTTCTGGCAGATTTACCTGCCAGTTCCATTTTTTCCAACATGTCCGATCTGAATTTCGATCGATTTTCCACTCACTTCTATGGAAATCGATCGGAACATCGATCAAAATTCAGATCAAAAATGTTAGGAAAAAAAATCGATCTGGCAAATAAATCTGTAAGAAAATTGTATCGTGTGTACCTAGGATAAAGCCTGGTGCAGACTTTCAATTATGATTGACCAATCACTGCCCAAAGTTACCATGTAGTACAAGTGTTTACCTACAAAGGCTGCTCATAGTATTCAATATCTCTGGACCCTCATACTACATGAAGGTGTAAAATCGGTCAATGATTGACCAATCATAATTGGAAGTGTGTACCAGACTTTACCAGATGTAACTGGGCAGGATGTACGTTAGAGAGAGTGCACCAATATGTAATGATTATGTGAACTGATAAAATTGCTACTTCAGCTTACACATTCACGACAAGCAGGCAATGACGGAACATTTATATTAGTAATATTAGCACGTGAGACGGCGTGTAATATTACAGCATGTTTCTCCATGTGAAGTGTAATGATCGTTATTAGATGGGAGGAGCTTGCGACCCCTACCTGGGTTACATCATACAGTAGCACGGCTTGCTTGATGTGTATCTGAACTCTGAGGTGGCAGATTTTCTCCATTTATTTTTTTCCCGGCCCCCCTTCCAGACACAGACACCACTGACCTTCTGCAGAATGAGGTTCAGATAGACGCTCTCCTCCCAATCGATGTCGGGGTCCCCTAGTCCCGGCAGCTTCTTAGAGTCCTTTCGATAGACCTCCACCTCCACCTGCTGGAGACCACCGGAATAGCAGATGAGGGGAGAGGGCAAGAAAAAGGCCAGCAAAGCTGGAAATAACAGCTCAGGGAAACAAACACACCCAACACTAACCCTGCTAATTCCCAGCTATGAAAGTTTGTAAAAATTATATGTATTGCATTTGGTACTAAAATTAAATGGAGAAACTTGTTATGCAGCAATGCACCTCTCCACACGTGACCTCTGATTCCTGGCTCATTGCCTGTTTGTAAATAGAGGTAAACTAGCTGTAGCGTGTGCTGATCACTGCTGCCTCCTGTATGTACAGTATAAGCTGTCACTCTATGCCTGTACTGATAGTAAGCTAGCTGCAGTGTGTGCTTATCTCTGCTGCCTCCAGTATGTACAGTATAAGCTGTTACTCTGTGCCTGTAATGATAGTAAACTAGCTGCAGTGTGTGCTGATCTCTGCTACCCCCAGTATGTGCAGTATAAGCAGTTACTCTCTGCCTGTACTGATAGTAAACTAGCTGCAGTGTGTGCTGATCGCTGTTGCCTCCAGTGTGTACAGTATAAGCTGTTACTTTGTGCCTGTACTGATAGTAAACTAGCTGCAGTGTGTGCTGATCGCTGTTGCCTCCAGTATGTACACTATAAGCTGTTACTCTGTGCCTGTACTGATAGTAAACTAGCTGCAGTGTGTGATGATCTCTGCTACCTCCAGTATGTACAGTATAAGCTGTTACTCTGTGCCTGTACTGATAGTAAACTAGCTGCAGTGTGTGCTGATCGCTGTTGCCTCCAGTATGTACACTATAAGCTGTTACTCTGTGCCTGTACTGATAGTAAACTAGCTGCAGTGTGTGCTGATCTCTGCTACCTCCAGTATGTACAGTATAAGCTGTTACTCTGTGCCTGTACTGATAGTAAACTAGCTGCAGTGTGTGCTGATCGCTGTTGCCTCCAGTATGTACACTATAAGCTGTTACTCTGTGCCTGTACTGATAGTAAACTAGCTGCAGTGTGTGCTGATCTCTGCTACCTCCAGTATGTACAGTATAAGCTGTTACTCTGTGCCTGTACTGATAGTAAACTAGCTGCAGTGTGTGCTGATCGCTGTTGCCTCCAGTATATACAGTATAAGCTGTTACTCTGTGCCTGTACTGATAGTAAACTAGCTGCAGTGTGTGCTGATCGCTGTTGCCTCCAGTATATACAGTATAAGCTGTTACTCTGTGCCTGTACTGATAGTAAACTAGCTGCAGTGTGTGCTGATCGCTGTTGCCTCCAGTATATACAGTATAAGCTGTTACTCTGTGCCTGTACTGATCGTAAACTAGCTGCAGTGTGTGCTGATCGCTGTTGCCTCCAGTATATACAGTATAAGCTGTTACTCTGTGCCTGTACTGATCGTAAACTAGCTGCAGTGTGTGCTTATCGCTGTTGCCTCCAGTATATACAGTATAAGCTGTTACTCTGTGCCTGTACTGATCGTAAACTAGCTGCAGTGTGTGCTGATCGCTGTTGCCTCCAGTATATACAGTATAAGCTGTTACTCTGTGCCTGTACTGATCGTAAACTAGCTGCAGTGTGTGCTTATCGCTGTTGCCTCCAGTATATACAGTATAAGCTGTTACTCTGTGCCTGTACTGATAGTAAACTAGCTGCAGTGTGTGCTGATCGCTGTTGCCTCCAGTATATACAGTATAAGCTGTTACTCTGTGCCTGTACTGATAGTAAGCTAGCTGCAGTGTGTGCTGATCGCTGTTGCCTCCAGTATATACAGTATAAGCTGTTACTCTGTGCCTGTACTGATAGTAAACTAGCTGCAGTGTGTGCTGATCGCTGCTACCTCCAGTATGTACAGTATAAGCCAGGCTTTCTCAACCAGGGTTCCTTGAATACTCTGCAGGGGTTCCTTGGCATTTTCCCCCATCGTGGGGGAAGTATAATAGAGCACACTATAATAGGTGGTACTGTAACTAGAAGCACTAAATTGGGGGCACAGGAGACAGTATAATGAGTGGCAGTGTAATAGGGGTAGTGAAATAAACAGCTACCCATACTTTTAAAAACCATGCCTCCTGCAAAATAAATGTAGGGGTTCATCGAGATAAAAAAATTGTTTGCAGGGGTTCCCTGATATCCCAAAGTTATTTGCAGGGTTCCTCCAGGGTAGAAAGGTTGAGAAAGGCTGGTATAAGCTGTTACTCTGTGCCTGTACTGATAGTAAACTAGCAGCACAGAGATAGGTGAAGTCATGCAGCAGAATTCTGAGTTTGCTATTGGCACACATACATCTCATTCTAACAGATCCAGTCAGACGAGACAGGCGATGTGAGGTTTTCAGCTTTTTCAGGGGTAGAAAACACTCCACTAAACTCCACAATAGCCACAGCACGGAAAATCCCGTCACCTAAATCTGTCAGATCAGTTTAACAATCCCATCCTTCCTAAGCCAGCTCTGTGCACATTACACAGGAGAGGAGCTCAGAGACCAGGCGAGACAACGCAGGCTAATAATAAGGCTGATGTCAGCCAATCAGAGTGGGCATTCTGGTCTCTCTGTGAAATATCCCACCAGTGAGAGGGATATGGAAGCTGCCATGTTTATTCTTTACTTCCTTTCTGCTCTAAAAGATCCGCAACAGCATAATAACCTTTAAAGAAAAACATTTTTGTTACAAACTGATAGAAATCCTGCAATAAATCTGCAGTGTGTCTACTTCCTGCTTTCATGGAAGCAGACATAGGGTTAACATCCTGTGTTTACAAATTAGCTGCTTTGCCATGGCAGAGGAGATTCCTGATCTGGAATAGCTGAGATATCAAATTACAATGGTGATTAGTTACAGATGAGGGGAAATTAGACAGACTATATAGCCCTCTCTCTTCAGGTGTCTCATTTCAGGTGTTCTTTAAAAAGGTAGAGTCACCATTAAGACATAAACAGACCCTTTTTGCAGACTCGCTCCTTCCGCAGACCCAACCCTATTAGAATTACAGCCAGAACCCGAAGGCTGGCCACTTCAAGTGCTGGCCAGGCAAAACTAGAAGTGGCCTTCTCACTGTGACCAATGTAGGAAATTAAGATTTCAGAGATTCCCGGCAGCTGCCCAATTACTGTTTCAATGTGACAAATAAAGCCGGCTTCTCGGCTCTGGCTCCTCCCCCTGTCCCCCTCCTGCAGAGCGGGTGCCGGCAGAAGCAATGTCTGCAGCATTCACGCTCTGCTTCCCTGCCACGACGTATGACTCTGGGTGGGAAGCGCGTGTCCACGGCTGCCAGAGCTAAATAGGAGGATGGGGGGAGGAGCCAGAGCCAGGAAGGCGGCTTCATTTGTCATAGCGAGTATAAGGCGTCCGCCGGGGATTACTGAAATCTTTTTTTCATTTCTTACATTGGCCGTAGTAAGGCGGCCACTCCTAGTTTTGCCCGGCCACAACCTGAAAAGTTCAGACATCGGGTTCTGGCCGTAACCTATTCGTGAGACGTGACTGCTGGGAGGCCTCCTGATCTGGGCGGTACTAATGCCGTTTCTATTCAGACCTTGCCAAAAAAAATACAGAAAAGCCCAAAATTCCCAACATTCATAAGAATTCTTCTGGGATTGGAGGATTAGAAAGCCGCTGAGCTGTGTAACCATGGTGAGAGGAACCCCAAACACCAATAACGGTTCAGGGGGACTCCACACAGAGGGGCTCTGTCTCCAGAAATACCCCAACATGGGCGAGAGTTACAGATCACAAGACTTTATTCCAAACTGCCAAGTCATCTCCAGCCTCACACAGCTGCATTTCTATTCATAAGATTCCAAAGTGCACCTGTCACTGCGTTCCAGTCCCCTCATCTAACCTCATCATGAGACTCTTTCTCTTGGGAACACCTGTATGAAAGTAGTTACTAATCCAGCTTCCTCCTCCACTATCTGACAAGAAACACAACTGGGACCTTAAAGAGAGACTGAAGCGAGTATAAAACTCGCTTCAGCTCTTATATTCAGCAGGGTAATGTGTGCCCCTGCTAAAACGCCGCTATCCCGCGGCTGAACGGGGGTCTCTTACCCCCAAATCCCCTCGTCTACTCACAGGGATCTCTTCTTGTTTGAGGCAGGGCTAATGCACGCAGCCCTGCCTCACACGCGTCTATCAGCGCATATCTCCGCCTCTCCCCCGCCCCTCTCAGTCTTCCTTCACTGAGAGGGGCGGGGGAGAGGCGGCGATGCGCCGCTGATAGACGGCACTGAGAGGCAGGGCTGCAGCCATTAGCCCTGCCTCAACAGCAGCAAAATCTACGACCAAGTTGGTCGTAGATTTTGCAAGGGGGGTTTTGGGGGGTAAGGGACCCCCGTTCAGCCGTGGGATAGCGGCGTTTTAGCAGGGGCACACATGCCCCTGCTGAATATAAGCTCTGAAGCGAGATTTATTCTCGCTTCAGAGTCTCTTTAAATACAGCTTGTATACACTGTAAAGAGGTGGGGGATGGGGGGGGGGGGGGACCACTAGACACCAAGTATGCTGTATGGGAGAAGCCAGAAAGATCAGCAAGACTGCCAGGCAACTGGTATAGTTTAAAAGTAAATAAATCTGGCAGCCTCCATATCACTCATTTCGTGCGCACTTTATCACTCGCTTCAATGGCATTTCATGAAACTCCCCCTTAAATTATAATCAGAATCTGAGCGTAACAAGGCGGAGCCAAACCAGATTTTGTTTAAAAAAACCCTTTAAACGCAGAGTCCAGCTTTACACAAAGACATAAAATGGAACGTTTAGGGTCGGATCCAGAGGAAATAAACGAGGTGACGTAATAAATAAAATGAACAGACAACGAAGACGGTTTTCTAAGATTTACCCTGCGCGGCAATCCTCTGCTAGTCACCTTTTTTCCATCGATGCCGTCGCTGGCGACATAGGCCAGCTTCCGCCGCACGTAGAAGAGCATGTCGTCCTGCCGCGGCGCCCACTTCTCCATGAAATACGTGGAGTACATCCAAGTCCAGAACACAATGCGGTCATCTTTAAGACAGCCTGGAAAACAAAAGAAAGAAGAAAGGTCTAATAAACAAAATAGTTATTTGAATGTATGACCACACCAATTTTTGTGAAAGGCATAATGTGAATACAGCCAGGAGGCCCCCATGTCAAGCACCGGTATACACCCCATGACAAGCACCGGTATACCCCCCCGCCCCCCCCCCCCCCCCCCCCCAACCACATACTGTACACACACAGGCCCGGCACAGAGCTATCACTTCATTACCGAAGCGGCACTTAAAGAGACTCTGAAGTCTAATTTTTTCCATATTTTTTCCAATGTAATCATGTTTAGCATTATAGCCTAAAGGGAATTGCCGCAATCCCGCCGAAAAACGAGGGTTTATTAATAGAGAAATAGCCCTGCAAAGCTCCACTACTTTGCAGGTCACAGATTGTGCTGCCCTGGAGAGGCGGAGCTTTGTGCTGTAGCTCTGCCTCTCCGCAATCAATCGCCGCGGATCTCCGAGGGGCGGGACGAGGCAGCGATCGGCAGAGATTGACAGCGGAGGAGGCAGAGCTACAGCTCAAAGCTCTGCCTCTTCTAGGAAGTAAAGCCCTGCGAGCCCGAAAGCTTTGCAGGGCTTTTTCTCTATTAATAAACCCTCGTTTTTCGTCGGGAATGCAGCGATTCCCTTTAGGCTATACTGCTAAACATGATTACATAAAAAAAAAAAAAAACATGGAAAAAAAATTAGACTTCAGAGGCTGTTTAATTAACCTCCGAGTCCTTGGCATTCTGATTCTGCGCAGCCGCAAGGCCGTGCGTGGTTTTTTAAACCTATTTTTTTTTTTAAAATCATGTAGCTAGCTACATGAACCCCCCCCCCCCCCCCCTGCCGATTCCCACCCACCCTTCCGAACGCCGGCAGCGATCATGCCCATCAGGACATCCCGTTCTGAACGGGATTTCCTTCAGGGCTTCCCCCGTCGCCATGGCGAGGAACAGCATGATGTCATCGACTTTGTGACATCATAGGGAGTCCCGATCCTTCCCCCCCCAGCGGTGCCTGCCACTGATTGGCCAGGCTGCGCACAGGGCCCTGGGGGGGGGGGGGCCCTATTACGCGGCAGGTAGCTGCGGATCAGCGGCGAGCGGAGAAACATGCAGCTAGCAAAGCGCGATAGACATGGGTATGCACAGTGCCAAAACACACTAATAACTATGCTGCATTCCTTTTTTCTTTCTCTGCCTGAAAAAGTTAAATATCAGGTATGTAAGTGGCTGACTCAGTCCTGACTCAGACAGGAAGTGACTACAGTGTGACCCTCACTGATAAGAAATTCTGACTATAAAACACTTTCCTAGCAGAAAATGGCTTCTTAGAGCAGGAAAGAGATAAAAAGGAGCACTCGTTCATAAATTTTATCTCTGGCATACTTCAATGAATGTGTCATTGAGCAAAAACAATAAAAAAGTTAAAACTTAAAAAGTAGATTTAAACATAACATAAAACCGTGGAATATCTTAAAAAGTCATTTTTAGGAGAAGGAAGATGGATACAATTGTTTATTTCATTAGTTTATTTTCGCCTCGAGTGTCCTTTAATGTTGACTGATGAATGGAAACAGACAGGAAGCAGTGTTTATTAAAGGACCACTCCAGTAAAAAAGTAAGCAGTTAAAATCTGATAGAACCGACCAGTCCATCTCCTCATGGGGGTACTCAGGGTTTTCTTTGTTTTGAAAAGTATTTCAGTGAACGGCATTTGCTGAGTTGAACTGACAAAATAGTGTGCAAGCGAGTAGGGAGGCTGGTTGGTATCTTACTATTTTACATCATCACTAATGATACAATCTTGATTGCACAATCTTACCGCATATATGCTAAGGTGCCCATAAACTGTACAATTTTTTTCATCAAATGCGATGTTTCGATACATGTTTTACAATTGAAAATAAATCGATTGTTCCCATAAAGGAGTCGATTAGGGTATTTTCTCTCTTCAGATACAATTGTAAAATTCAACTTTCAGATCGATGGAATTTTCAGTTCCATAGAACCGTTTTACATCGATTTCTACCTAACGCTGAGCTGTTTTCTGTACAATACGATTATAAATATTGCGGCAAAAGATCACATCTGATGAAAATATTGTACCGTTAATGGGCACCTCAATATAAGGGACTACCTACAGTATCCATGCAAAGTAAAGTCGCTCAGTTTATCATTATTTAGTACTTATATAGCGCCGACATCTTCCCTAGCGCTGTACAGAGTCTATTGTCTTGTCACTAACTGTCCCTCAGAGGAGCTCACAATCTAGTCTCTACCATAGTCACATGTCTATGTATGTATCGTGTAGTGCATGTATCGTAGTCAAGGGCCAATTTAGGGGAAAGCCAATGAACTTATCTGTATGTTTTTGGGGTGTGGGAGGAAACCAGGGTGCCTGGAGGAAACCCACGCAGACACGGGGAGAACATATAAACTCTTTGCAGATGTTGACCTGGCTGGGATTTGAATCGGGGACCCAGCGCTGCAAGGCGAGGGCGCTAACCACTATGCCACCGTGCTGCCCAGTTTACCCTTCTACTACATTGATCTGGTAGAACTGTACAGGGAAGACTGCATCATTAGTGGACACCTTCAGACTTGTGCTTAAAGTGGACCTGAACTCTTGCACAGTACAGAAGGAAAACAGAGAAATGCACCCTGTATGTATTTAGAGAGTTTAGCCTGTCTAATTCCCCTTCATCTGTGTCTAATCACAACTGTAATTTGCTCTCTCAGCTGACTGCCTTGACAGAGCAGCTAATTTGTAAACACAGGATGTTAGCAATAGGTCTGCTTCCATGAAAGCAACAGTAGACACTCTGCACATTTATTGCAGGATTTGTATCAGCTTTTTCTTTAAAGGTTATTATGCTGCTGCTTATCTTTTAGAGCAGAGAGGAAGATCTGAGTTTAGGACCGCTTTAAATCTGATTTAATATAGAGTGGCTTCGGCGGTATCCATGGAAACAGTCCATCGGAGCAGCTGTGTGGGGTGATCAAAGAGGGACACCCTGAGAGAAAGAACACAGGAGCCCCAATGGTGTAGTAGATCACAAAAAGGAGCCGATTGGAGTAGAGAGTGGTCCTCACAAACTAAGGTTGCAGGTGGGCAACCAACCATTGAAGGCAGGTGGAGATTAGAGATGGCCCGAATTGTTCGCAGCGAACTGGCCATGGGGAATGACCTCAGGGTCATTTCCGCATTTGTCCTATTACGTATTACTGCGCAGACGCTTTCGCAGCGTCCTTGATTGCTCGTCTGCAGCCGGGATTGCTCTGCGTGACGTCATGTGCATGCGCAGCGCACTCCCAGCTGCAGGTGGGCAATCAAGGATGCGCTTCCGCTGGGAAAGCGTCCATGCGTAATATGACAAATGCGGAAATTACCCCGAGGTCATTCCCCATGGCCTGTTCGATGCGTACAGTTCGCCACATCACTAGTGGAGATCAACAACCCCGACTCCACTCAGGTGTCCAGAGGCAATGGACGCGGTGCACTCCTAGCAAAGAGTTCCAAGTTGTTTGTAAGGGTGGGAGAACACCTTACAAAAACAGAACACCCCTCCCAAAGGAGGGTGGGTAACACAAGGGGAAAGAGGCGCCCAAATGGTGATATAACAGAAACAGTTAAAGGAAAAGGTTGAGGTGGCTTGCCTCAAATGACAACAAATATAAGGCCTGAGGAAGAGGGTGAGGACCCACGAAACACGTTGCCTGTGTTTAATAAAATTTGTGAATCTTATATATGAATTTGTCATTTGAGGAAAGCCACCTCAACCTTCTTTTTTTACCTGCTTTTAAACACAGTTGTATCACCATTTGCGTGCCTTTTTCCTCCCCTGAGTCTATCAGGGTGAATATTAATAATTTACCTTGCTATCTGATGGTGGAGGGCAGTATTTCCTCCAGACAACAAAGAGTCTATAGTCAGAGCCATTGTGCAGAAGTCGGCTGTATTGCCTGACTGAAGGTTTCTATTGACTTTATGATAAGTGAAGTCCTGAGTCAGATAATGCTGAAGGGATGTGAGGACTTCTGTACTAATAGCTTCCTGTGTGTAGTGCGATACCCCCTCTCCACTCACCACACATCAGGCAGGAGGCTCCCCATGGGAATCTCTGAACTGACTGATCTGCAGGGGGAACTAAGGACACAGGAAGCCACATCTGACTGACAGAGCGATAGGGGTGGGTGTATATACAGCAGGTAGGTGTCTCTCTCGTACATCAGCGGGTGTGTGAAAAACACACGTGCTTAAAAAAAAAAAAATTACCCTTATTTTTATTTCTGTTGATGCTGTGTTGTATTATTCTAAGTTTATTTCCTGTATTCATTCCTATTCATTTAGTAGCGTACCTATTGGCTTTACAGGGTAGACTGTATAGATATTTATTTTTGTTTTTAGTATGCATTTCCTGGGATACATGCCCCCTGTATATCTTGCTTTCTATGTGAGGATATCCATCCAGTTATTTCAATGGAGCTTATTTCTCATATAGGGCTTGATTCACTAAGACAAATAGCATGCCTTATCCGAGTTAACACGCCTTATCAGAGATAACAAAGGTCCAAGCTGACAAAAAACAACAACAACAAAAAAAACTCCACTTACCTGGGGCTTCCTCCAGCCCCTGGCAGTCGTTCTGTGCCCTCGCCGCAGCTCCTCTCACTCCCGGTGTCCTGCGCTGAAGAAGCCGACCTCGCCAGGTTGGCTTCATGTGCGCTCCACTGCACGGGTCACGTGGTGTACGTGACGTCATCGGGTCTCTACTGTGCAGGCTGTATTTTTGTACAGCTTGGCCGTTTCCTTTAAGCCAGACGATTTCCAACAAAGTCGTGCTATAACCCCTCTGGAGGAGCCTCTTGCAATGGCCATGCGTGTCACTTCCTCTTCCTGCTTCATTCAGTGATGCACTTCTCTAACAGAGAAGACAGGGGTGACCCGGAAGTTATAATATAGCAGCCGCGATTTTTAAATTGAACTAAAACTATTTGGTGTAGAATAGCGATTCAGGCATCAAATGAAAGAGCACAAGCTACAGAAGGTATACATCTTTAAGTACTTAGCAGTACTGGTCGGAGTCTTAAAGGCATGCCCATGAGAGGTGCTCGGAGTCCCTTTAAAAAAAAAACACTGAGGTGAGAGTTGCCATATTTCCTTTTAAACAACACCAGTTGCCTGACTGTCCTCCTGATCCTGTGCCTCTAATACTTTTAGCCATAGACCCTGAACAAGCATGCAGCAGATCAGGTACTCTGACTGGATTAGCCATATGCTTGTTCCAGGGTTTTGTCTCAGACACTATGTATGTCAGACAACTGGCATGGTTTACAAGGAAATAAATATGGCAGCCTTCATATCACTTTCACCTTGGGTTCCCTTTAACCTTCTTGGCGGTAACCCCGAACTTAGTTCGGGGTAAGCCACCGGAGGGTGCCGCTCAGGCCCTGCTGGGCCGATTTGTTTAATTTTTTTTTTGCTGGACGCAGCTAGCACTTTGCTAGCTGCGCCAGCACCCTGATCGCCGCCGCCGCGCGCCCGATCGCCGCTATACGGTGCGGCGCGCGGCCCCCCCCCCCAGACCCCGTGCGCTGCCTGGCCAATCAGTGCCCGGCAGCGCCGAGGGGTGGCCCGGGACTCCCAATGACGACCCGACGTCAGTGACGTCATTCCGCCCCGTCGCCATGGCGACGGGGGAAGCCCTCCAGGAAATCCCGTTCTTGAACGGGATTTCCTGATCGGAGATCGCCGAAGGCGATCGAAGAGGGCGGGGGGATGCCGCTGAGCAGCGGCTATCATGTAGCGAGCCCTGGGCTCGCTACATGATATAGGAAAAAAAAATAAAACAAAAACTGCCGCGCTGCCTCCTGGCGTATTTTTTTATACCGCCAGGAGGGTTAATATAGCGAATGATTCCTGCAGCAAAGTAGGAGGTTTCTTGGCAGTCCATACTCCTCAGAGTACAGCTATCGGGCTGACAACATGCGACACCAGCGTCTGTCAGTTCCGGAATGTCACAACTGGCTGAACACTGAATGGAAAGGTAACATATTAACAACAAGAAAACATTTCATATAATTCCCATTTATGGTGCCCATACACGGTACAATTTTTTTCAATAAGAGAAAATAGATCGATTATTCCATTTGGTCAAATAGTTTTTAAAATTCTTTTCGCGGTGCCATCAAATTTTTCTGAGAATTCGAGAAAAACGATCGAATATGAAGAAAAAGTTGGTTTTAGCTAGTAGTATTGCGTGTGTGTGTGTATGTATGTATGTATGTATCACTCGAAAACGGCTTGACCGATTTGAACGAAACTTGGTATACAGATCCCTTACTACCTGGGATGATATGTTCTGGGGGTCTCGCGGCCCCCCTGCACACCTGGGCGGAGCTACAAACAGCAAATCAGATTTCACCCATTCAAGTCAATGGAAAAAAATGTAAAAGGCTGCCATTCTCACAGTAATCAAGCCAGAGTCCCCACACTTGGCACAGTTGGTCACTTGGTGACCGAAGTTACGAATCCAGGAAAAGTGGGAGGAGCATAAAACAGCCAATCAAATTTCAGCTGTTCATCTTAAATGGGAAAATGTAAACTGCAGCCATTCTTAGACTGTTAATCGCAGGGTTCTCAAACTTGCCACACTTGGTCACTGGGTGAATGTGATTAACCAATTAGCATTCCTGGACGTGAGTTTCACGTCATGCTCTGTCCCTGCCTGCATTCCCAGACGTGAAACTCACGTCCTGCAGTCTAAGCAGCGCTGTGCGCGCCCGCGCGATCCTCTCATTGGTGCATGTGAACAGAAGTTCACAGAACCAATGAGATCGTTTTTACTGTGAATGACAGCTGCCATAGCCAATGGCAGCTCTCATTCACACTGTGACAATGTAAACATTACATTGTTGCCACCTAAAGCTGCTGAAGCCTCAGATCTCTCGTCAGTGTGAGATCTGAGGTGGAGCAGCTTGTGTGCAGAGCTGTGTGAGCTGTGTGGATCCACTGTGAAAATAAATTATATTTGATTTCTGTTTTTAACCCCTTCCCAGCCTAACTATCCCTTGTGTGTTCAGTACACTGTACTGATCACACTGTACTAATCTAGCTGATCTAGCTGTCCTAGGCCCTTTTTATACTGCCCCCCTCCCCCCCCCCTATTAGTGTTTTAGTTTGCTGACCCCTTATTGATCAGTTGATCGTCATCTGATGATCTGATCTTCTGATCTCATCTCTCTCCCCCTCACATCACCTTCCTCTCTTCTACTTCCATTCCCAGCACTTTCCTCATCCTCATTCATATATATAAAAAAAAAAAAAAAAAATCTTTCTATCTATTATCTCTTTATCTTGTTCTGTACCCTATTTATAAAAAATGGCAAAGAGGCGATACACAGAACAGGAGATCGTTGCCTTGATGGAAATCAGCGGCAGCGACGAAGAATCTGACTGCGAATCTGACGGCGAAGAATGGCTGCCGGTTGAACATTCCGACCCGCTGTCAGACGGCGACTCCAGCTCTGATGAAGGTGAAGGGCCATCAGAGCAGGCAAGAGTTGCTACTGTGCATCCTGTTGTCACTGCATCAGTTCCCAGTGGCAGCGACTCTGAGACACAGGCGTCATCAGATCGCAGAGGAGGGAGCACAGCAGGCACTAGTGCTCCAGGGGCAGGCAGCCAGCAGCAAAGTCCTCAGGAACCAATGGACATTTTAGATGGCACTAGTGCTCCAGGGGCTAGCAGCCAGCAGCAAAGTCAGCAAGTACCACTGGACATGTCACACCTACTGTGGGTACCGCCAAACATGCAAGCACCCCAAATCCCTCCTTTCATTGCAAACAGTGGCTTAATGGTTGACATGACAGGGAATATGTCACCAGTCGATTTTTTCCAGCAATTCGTCAATGACGACTTTTTGCAATTTATTGTCGAGCAGACAAATTTGTATGCCTCTCAATTCATTGAGTCCCACCCCAGGTCCACTTATACCCGGAAATGGACACCAACAAACTTGTCTGAGTTGAAAGTGTTTCTAGGCCTAACTTTCAACATGGGGCTAACAAAAAAAATCGCAGCTCGCAATGTACTGGAGTACAAATCCCATACACCACACCCCTCTGTACTCATCAACTATGCCAAAGCTGCGTTATCAGATGATCATGAGATTTCTGCATTTCAATGACAATAGTCAAAACAAGAGTCCAGACAATGCAGGCAGAGACCGGCTTTTTAAATTAAGGCCGCTTATAAATCACCTTAATTTAAAATTCAGTGAAATGTGTGTGCCAGGAAGAGAAATTGCAATTGACGAATCTCTAATGCCATTTCATGGCCGGCTTGGATTCAAACAATTCATCCCCAGTAAACGAGCCAGGTATGGGGTAAAGCTCTATAAGCTTTGCGAAAGCGGATCAGGGTACACCTTTGCATTTCGCATCTATGAGGGGCGAGATAGCATGCTACAGCCAGAGGGGTGCCCAGCAGATATGGGAGCCAATGGAAAAATTGTGGTGGACCTCATGACCCCCTTACTAAATAAGGGGTATCATCTATTTGTAGACAATTTCTACACCAGCTTGCCACTTTTTAAATTTCTTTTTTCGGCTGACACCGTTGCCTGTGGTACCATCAGGGCAAACCGAAAAGGCTTTCCGCAAGAAGTCCTGAAAAAAAAATTGAAAAAGGGGGAGACTTGTAGTCTGCGCAGCAATGAAGTCCTGGCACTAAAATACAAGGACAAAAAAGATGTGCTTATGCTTTCCACCATGCACACAGAGGGCACAGTGTTAGTGACGTCTCGCCAATCAGAGACTGTCAAGCCTATTGCGATTGATGACTACAACAAGCATATGGGAGCAGTGGATCTGTCCGACCAGATGTTGGCCCCATATTTGGTAGCTAGAAAAACTAAATCCTGGTACAAGAAGGTAGGGATTTATTTGCTGCAAATGGCAATGTTCAACGCCCATGTGGCATACAGAAAAGCAGGCAATACCGGGTCATACCTGCAGTTCCAGGAACAGATCATTGCATCTTTCCTTTTTGGATCTGGCACAACACCAGTACGCAGTGACCAATCCCAGTGCGAAGACATAGTCAGACTCTGCGACAGGCACTTTATGGAAGCACTTCCTCCTAATCCCCTGAAAAAATATCCTCAGAAGAGGTGCAAAGTGTGTGCCAAACATCAAATAAGAAGGGACACAAGATATTACTGTCCAGATTGTCCCTCCCACCCAGGCCTCTGCTTTACTCCGTGTTATAAAATATACCATACGGTCACCAATTATTAGAACCATGCCTATCTCCCAAAAAAAAATTCTGTAGCCACCAGCTCTATTTGAAAAAAAAAAACTTTTCCAAAAATAAAGAAAATAGACCAGGGGCAGCCTAAGGCATGTGCCATTAATTAAGGGCCACCATTCCCAGCGGGCCACCACATTATATTCTTATTTTTATAGTTGGTCATTGTTTATGACTGTATTTTGTTCATGGTTTTTTTTTATGTTGCAGTTATACACAAATGAATATCAAACAATAAAAAAAACGTGTTTAAGAAAAGTAAAAAGACAAAAAAAGTAAAAAAAAAAAAAAAAAAGAGCTAGGCATTGCTGCTACCTCCACGTGGTGCCTGGTGGAAACAGCGAAAGCTGGCAAAATGCAGTGGATATTTCATTTCATTTTATATTTGATTTATCAGCACATAGTGGCTATGCAGTCTCTGCAGTGGATGTTGCCATTTGCCCTGCATAGGATACTATATTGACAATGGCGGATGAAGGGGCCACAAATTCTTTCTGCTGCTCCTGCACAGGCTGAATATAATGGTCAACTACGTGATCATCTAGTAACAAAATAAGGCCTATGGCACATCATTTTCATTGTGAGAAGCTGAAGAATACATTTTCCAGTGTTTTATTTCAGAGGCACCTGTCACTTTAAAAATGCTTAGCGACAAACTGTCACCAACAGTCAAAAAAATATTTATTTTCAAACAAGTGGTCACATTTGTGCAATTTTCAGCAAAACCACAAAAATGTAACGGACACAATATACCCATCTTTGTATAGCCCTGGATCTCTACTTTTCAAAATGGTGGCACTTGTAGTACTTATTTTCTGTTCTGACACACATAGGACTCTGTGAAGGAAGCTTGACGCTATAAAAAGGAAAGCGAAAAAAATGCCCTTCAAAAATCCAAGTACGCAGGTCTCTTATAAAGGCCCACTACGTGGTCAGCTAGTAACAAAATAAGGCCTATAGCACATCATTTTAACCAGGAAGGGCCAAAGAACATTTTTTGAAGTGTTTTATATCAAAATCACTTGTCATGTGAAAATTAGGCAGGGTGAAAAGTGACAAAAATGTATATTTTCTGCTTTTACATCTGTTTTTCCTTGTCATATGCATATGAAATAAAATAATTGCTTGGAAACAATATTACTGAGAGAAAGCCTAGATTGTCCTGAAAAAAACACCACATGTTTCAATTAGATAGCATAAGTAATTAAAAAGTTATTACTGTATTAAAAGCAACACAGCTGAGTATCAAAATTGTCAGGAATCTGAAGGGGGTAAAAACCCAGGAATGCGAAGTGGTTTTTAAGATTCAAGAAAATGGGTGGAGCCTACAACAGCCAATCAAAATTCACATATTGATTTTCAAGGGGAATATTTAAACTGCTGCTATTCTTACACTTTTAATGGCAGAGGCTTCAAACTTGCTACAGTCGGTCATTGGGTGACTGAGGTCCAAATTCACTAAAGGGGTGGGGCCACATACAGCCAATCAGATTGCCTTGGTGGATAAACTGCTTCCATTCACACATTTTTGATGCCAGGAACCTGAAAGCTCACAAACTTGGTCATTGAGTGACTGTGTGTCAAGGTTACAAAAAGTGGGCGGAGCCAAAACAACTGACTGGGAAAATATAAACTGCAGCCATTCTTACACCGTTAATGGCAGTGTTCTCAAACTTTGCACAGTTGGTCATTGGGTGACAGATTAAGATTTTGGAAGGTGGGTGGAGCCTACAACAGCCAATAAAAATTCACCTGTTGATTTTCAAAGGAAATATTTCATCTGCTACCATTCTCTTATACTGGTAAAAGCAGATGCCTCAAACCTGGTACAGTTGGTCACTGGGTGACTAGGGTCCAAATTCAGGAAGGGGGCGGAGCCACAAACAGCCAGATTTGTTTATTTTTCAATGGGAATATACAA
The DNA here is from genome assembly GCF_040937935.1 of Hyperolius riggenbachi. Lineage (NCBI taxonomy): Eukaryota > Metazoa > Chordata > Amphibia > Anura > Hyperoliidae > Hyperolius > Hyperolius riggenbachi. The sequence goes on from NC_090648.1 coordinate 491,748,423, forward strand.
AGTATTGATACCAAGGACCCCAAAGCTGATAAACTTGATAATTGAGTGACAGTATGTCAAGGTTAGAAAAAGTGGGCGGTGGCAACAACTTCATTTTTTACATTGCAGGGTTCCCAAACTTTACACAATTGGCCACTGGGTGACTGGGATGAATATTCAGAAATGTAGGTGGAGCCTACAACAGCCAATCAAAATGTACTTATTGATTTTCAAGGGGAATATTCACATTGCTACCATTCTTACACTGTTAGTGGCAGAGGCCTCAAACCTGATACAGTCAGTCATTGGGTGACTGGGGTCCAAAATCACTAAAGGGGTGGAGCCACAAACAGCCAATCAGATTTGTTAGATTGATTTCAGCCATTCTGTTATTGGCAGGGTTCTCAAACGTGACACAGTTGGCCACTGGGTGACTGGGACTAATATTCAGAAAAGTGGGTGGAGCCTACAGCAGCCAATCAAAATTCACCTTTTTTTTTACATTTCAGGGTTTTTTTACATTGCAGGGTTCCCAAACTTTACACAATTGGCCACTGGGTGACTGGGATGAATATTCAGAAATGTGGGTGGAGCCTACAACAGCCAATCAAAATGTACTTATTGATTTTCAAGGGGAATATTTACATTGCTGCCATTCATTCACTCTTAATGGCAGAGGCCTAACATCTGCTACAGTCAGTCACTGGGAGACTGGGGTTTAAATTCTAAAGGGAGCGGGCCAAAAACAGCCAATCAGATTTGTTTGATTTCAATGGTAAAATGCAACTTATTGATGCCAAAGACACCAAAGCTCATAAACTTGGTCATTAAGTGACTGTATGTCAACATTAGAAATAGTGGGCGGAGCCAAAAACAACTAACTTTTTACATGGGGAAATGTAAACTGCAGCTTTTCTTACACTGTTAATGGCAGGGTTCTCAAACTTAACACAGTTGGTCACTGGGTGACTAGGATTAATATTAGGAAAAGCAGGTGGAGCCTACGAGAGCCAATCAACATTCCCCTATTGATTTTCAAGGGGAATATTGAAACTGCAGCCATTCTCACACTGTTAATAGCAGAGGCCTCAAACCTGCAACAGTCGGTCGTTAAGTGTTTGGGGTTCAAATTCAGCAAAGGGCGGAGCCAGATTTCTTTGCTGCATAAACTGCTTCCATTAGCACAAAATTCTGATGCCAGGAACCCAAAAGCTCACAAACTTGGTCAGTGGCTGTGTGTCCAGGTTACAAAAAGTGGGTGGAGTTAAAAACAGATTTTTCTATGAAATTGTAAACTGCAGCCCTTCTTCACTGTTAATTCTCAAACTTAGCATAGCTGGTTACTGGGATTAATATTCAGAAAAGTGGGTGGAGCCTAAAAAATGCCAATCAAAAATCACATGTCACTTTTCAAGGAGAATATTAAAATTGCTTCCATTCTTGCACTTATGGCACAAGCCTCATACCTGGTACAGTTGGTCATTGGGTCACTGAGGTTCAAATTCAGTAAAGGGGACAGAGCCACAAACAGTGAATCAGATTTGTTTCATTTCATGGGAAAATACAAATTATTGATGCCATGGACCCCAAAACTCACAAACTTGGGCATTGAGTAGTGACTTTGTGTCCAGGTTACAAAAAGTGGGCGGAGCCAAAAACAACATTCACTGGGAAAGTGTAAACTGCAGCCCTTCTTACACTGTTTATTTCAGGGTTCCCAATCTTTGCCCAGATGGTCACTGAGTGACTGAGATTAATATTCAGGGAAGTGGGTGGAGCCTATAATAGCCAATCAAAATTCCCCTGTTGATTTTCAAGTGGAATATTTAAATTGCTGCCATTTTTACACTGTTAATAGCAGATGCCTCAAACCTGCTACAGTTGGTCATTGGGTGACTGGGGTTCAAATGCTGGAGAGGGGCAGAGCCACAAACCGCGAATCTGATTTGTTTAATTTCTATGGGAATATACAAATTATTGATGCCAAAGACCCCAAAGCTCACAAACTTGGTCATTGACTGTTTGGGTGTTAGGGTTAGAAAGTGGGCGGAGCCAACACCAGTCAAATACATACCCGGGCAATGCCGGGTCATCAGTGGGTGGAGACAAATACAAATTTCACTGGGAAAATGTAAACTGCAGCCATTCTGTTAATGGCAGGGTTTTTAAACTTTGCACAGTTGGTCAATGGGTGACTGGGATTAATATTCAAAAAAGTGGGTGGAGTCTACAAAAGTGAATCAAACTTCACCTGTTGCTTTTCAAAGGGAATATTTAATTGCTACCATTCTTAAACTGTTAATGGCACAGGCCTCAAACCTGGTACAGTTGGTTATTGGGTGACTGGGGTTCAAATTCAGAAAAGGGGGTGGAGCCACACACAGCCATTCAGATTTGTTTCATTTCAATGCAAATTATTGATACCAAAGACTGCAAAGCTCACAAACTTGGTCAGTGAGTAATTGGGTGTTAGGGTTAGAAAAAGTAGGTGGAGCCAACACCAGTCAAATACATACCCGGGCAACGTCGGGCAATCAGCTAGTGTACAATAAATACACTTTACCATTTCACAATAACGCAGATTTTTCCAACATGCCCGATCAGATTTTTAGCAAAACAATGAATAATCGTTTGTTTTTTTCCTCGATTAAAAAAAAAAAAAAACAATTTCCTTTGCGATTTTCACTATTCAGTTTTTTAGGTCAAATAAACGGGAAAGTCGAATGTTTCATTGTACCATGTATGGGCACCATTAAAGTGAACCAAAGACGAAGCACCCTCATGTATTTACCATATAGATCAGTGGGAACATTAGAGAAAACACCTACCCTGCTCTCTGCTTCATCCTTCACTGCTCAGTCTGCCTGTTATCAGCCCTGATAAAATCCCCGACTGAGCATTCAGTCTGGCTTTGCTCATGAATCATTATAGCTGAGTCTGTCTTCTCTGATGTCTTTTCAAGCCCAAGCCTGCCCCCTTCTGGAAAGGCCGGGCCAAGGCGAGAGAGGTTCCAGCCTCAGGGCGCAGTGTAGGAGGGGCGCACAACTCACTCAGCTATCATTCCCCTACTGTGTTTGAAGCAGAGGGAAATATGAAAAGGGGATACATGGCAGTGACTGCAAGCCAGATGACTAGAGATTAAGGTGTTGGGGGGCCCTGTGGCACCTCTTAGTCTAATAGCAATCAGTGTGTGATGGCTGGTGTGGGAGGCATGGAGGAGCGCACTTTGGTGTCTCAGCCTTGGGTGCTGGAGGACCTTGTCTCGGCTCTGCCTTCTGGCTCTGCTATAAAGGATTCCTGAGCAAAGCCAGACTCGATGCTCAGTCTGGGATTTTATCAGGGCTGATAACAAGCAGGATGTGCAGTGAAGAATGAAACAGAGAGCAGGGTAGGCGTTTTCTCTAATGTTCCCACTGATATACAGTGGGTTGCAAAAGTATTCGGCCCCTTTGAAGTTTTCCACATTTTGTCACATTACTGCCACAAACATGAATCAATTTTATTGGAATTCCACATGAAAGACCAATACAAAGTGGTGTACATATAAAAAGTGTATCGAAAATCATACATCATTCCAAACATTTTTTACAAATAAATAACTGCAAAGTGGTGTGTGCATAATTATTCGGCCCCCTTGAACCTGTCTTGTGTGTTCTTTGGACTTCAAGGTGTTGTTGCTCTCAATATTCTCTTAGGGCTGGTGCACACCGAGCGGCTTTTTCAGCGTTTCTGCAGCCGCTTGCGGCTGCGGATCCGCTTGGTCAATGTATCTCAATGGGGTGGTGCACACCAGAGCGGGAGGCATTTTGCAGAAACGAAAAATGCCGGGGTGAGGCATTTTTTTGGATTTCGGATGCGTTTCTGCCTCAAAGTATAGGAAAAACGCAAACCGCTCTGAAAAACGCCTGTTCAGAGCGGTTTTGCCGGCGTTTTTGTTACAGAAGCTGTTCAGTAACAGCTTTACTGTAACAATATATGAAATCTATACTGAAAACCGCAGCAGCAATCCGCAAAACGCTAGCAAAACTCCATAGAAAAATAAGAAAAAGCGTTTCAAAATCTGCTAGCATTTTGCGGATCTGCTAGCGGTTTTTGGTGTGCACCGGCCCTTAGACAACCTCTGAGGCCCTCACAGAGCAGCTGTATTTGTAAACTGACATTAGATTACACACTCTAGTCATTAGCACTCATCAGGCAATGTCTATAGGCAACAGACTGCACTCAGATCAAAGGGGGCCGAATAATTATGCACACACCACTTTGCAGTTATTTATTTGTAAAAAATGTTTGGAATCATGTATGATTTTCGTTCCACTTCTCATGCATACACCACTTTGTGTTGGTCTTTCATTTGGAATTCCAATAAAATTGATTCATGTTTGTGGCAGTAATATGACAAAATGTGGGAAACTTCAAGGGGGCCGAATACTTTTGCAACCCACTGTATATGGTAAAATACACGAGGGTGCTTCGTCTCTGGTTCACTTTAAACTGTAGTCAAATTTAGCGAGGCTTTGGTCTAGAAATATACAGACCAGTTTCTGAGCTCCTCAAAATGATTTTTTGAAAATGAGCAAAAAGCGTCGAGATTTTCTGAGAACGATGAAGGAATTGTTGGATTTGAGTAGCTGCACATTTCCTGTTTCAGGGCAGAATGATGTGAAAAATACACAATACCCCCAATAAAGTAATCATCCTCTCCAATAAGACGGTCAGTATCTTTCCTGCCGGCGCTGTCGATGGTCGCGGATAAGACATGCAGCGAAACAAGACGTGCATCGAAACAGATCGATAGCGAGACCCCCCCACACACACACACACCAATCGTGTTCCCCTTCCTCTTATCTCTGCTCGCCCTCCTGCTTATGAAACGCTGGTCTTTATTGTTCTGCAGCAGATGTTCCATTACCGCTGTCTCTCTTTATGACTCACCCTCGTCTTCTGCGACAAACGAGATATTTCCATGCGGGAACGAGCAGGCGGCAGGTGTGCGGAGAGACTAATATCCTGCCAGCGCATCAGAGTGCCCCCCGATCGGCTCTCCTCATTAAATCAATACCTGAGCCACGCAAAGGCCTAAACACAGTTTAATAACGGGCATAAATTGTGTCGCAGCTCGCCGTGTCAGGGAAATGATACCGCGCCGCGTATCACTGGGAAAAGGGAGCTTAAAGCCTTCTCCGTCGATTACTGCTGAAATACGGCCGAAAGAGTAAGTGGAGTTCATCCACAGATTAACAGCCCCGGCACAGCGTAGATTCACTTAATACGCTGCAATTTCACCTGTAATAAATGCGATATAATGCGAGGCGGAACACATGGGGAGCAGCGCACCAGTCCGGTCACATCCGCACGAGTTATATTGTCACCTCATTATAAACCTGCTATACACAGAGGTGAGCATTGCACTAAACTTTTTAATGCATGGTTATTACATGAAACCAGAGACCTAACAAACAAAAAAAAACAAAAAAAAGTTTTATACATACCAGGGGCTTCCTCCAGCCCCATGCACACAGATCGCTCCCACGCCACCATCCTCCACTGACTGCAGCTCCGGTATCGAGTCCCATTAGTTCTGCCAGTCTGCGCAAGAGAGCGCCCCCTACGTATCTCTGCGGCGGCCAACGGAGAGATACGTAGAGAGTGCACCTCCTCTTGCGCAGCCTGGAAGTAGTAACAGGACCTGAGGCAGCAGAGGACGGCAGAGTGGGAGCGATCCATGGGCATGGGGCCGGAAGAAGCCCCAGGTTTGTATAAAACTTTTTTTTTCCCATTCGCCTCTGGTACACTTTAAAAACAATCTTCCCATGTCAACCAGCTGAGAAGCTACAGCATTGACAAAGGAATCCACTTCCTGGCAACCATGGAAGCAATACATTGTTTGGAGTACTGTTGCCTTGAGAGTCCAGCAACAAATCACACCTTGGGGGCAGAAGTGTCACAGAGCAGAGTGGTATTAACTTTCCATTCTCCCATTTCATTTGGGAAGGACGAAAGGGGGGCGGGGGAATATTACCTGGACTAAATTCAATTTTGTTTTCATAAACACTAACTGCAACTTACAGAGAGCAGTTTCAGACTGTCATCAGTATGAGGGCTCGTGCACACCTAGGGCTTGATTCACAAAGCGGTGCTACCCTACTTAGCACGTCTAAAGTCTTTAGACGTGCTAACCAGGGTGCTAAGTATGTTAGCACCGAATTTCTGAATCAGATCGCACGCAAAGTCTTATGCGCGCAAAGTCCCATAGGCTTTAATGGGCACTTCGCGCGGAGCGCTCTGTGCAGTGCGCGCGTAAAGTTTTACGCGCATAAAGTTTTGCGTGCGAAAATCTCATTTAGACGTGCTAAGGGGGTTTTCACAGGCGTGCTAACAGTTAGCACCGCTTTGTGGACCAAGCCCATAGAGCACTTCTGAGCACTTTTTAAAATGCTAGCACTTTGAAGTGCTAGGCTAATGTGTTTGTATGGGAAGGATTACACCAGAGCGATGTGATTTTTTTCCAAGAGCAAATGCGGGTCCTGCAGCATTTCTGAGGCAATTCAGCCTCAATGTTAAAGTGTAACTGTCGAGCATAAAATCAAAAATCAATTCTTTATTTTTATCTGGTAAACAAGTAAAAGGGATGCTAATCAGGCAATCCAAAAGTTAAAACCTCTATTACTTTTCTTGTTTATAAAATAATAATTCCCCAGTTTACCCACCTCTTATTTGGTACATTGCCGCACATAGGAAGTTGCAGGGCATGCTGGGTTGTCTTTTTTTTGCTTCTTTTTTTCCCCTTTAGAGACTTAACTAATGTACAGAAGCAAAAAAGGACAACCCAGCATGCCCTGCAACTTCCTTTTTGTGTACCAAATTTTGTGTGTACCAAATAAAGAGTCAGGTAAACTGGGGAATGATCATTTATCAACAAGAAAAGTAATAGTGATTTTAACTTTTGGATTGCCTGCTTAGCATTATTATTACTTGTTTACCCAATAAAAATAAAAAATTGATTTTTGATTTTATGCCCGACAGTTAGGCCCCGTTCACACTTGCGTTTTGGCATGCAAACGGACCAGATCCGGATCTGGTCCGTTTGCATCAGGACTGCTTCAGGCTGCCATCCGGATCCGTGTGTGTGTGTGGGGGGGGACAACAAAATACCTTAAAATTTGTTGGGGTCTGCAGAAGGTGCACCTGGTGCACCTGTAGAATCAGATCCTCCACTGTAGGCCTCACCTCCACCTCCGACATACTGCCAAAACAGCTCCAGCATGTTAGTCACTGCTGCTCCACTCCAGATATGCTGGGCCCATGTGTTCCCATCCGAAAGGGCTGCTATAAATCCTCATAGGAAGTGGGGTACAACGTCCGGTGTTGTCTCCAGTGTGTTCTGTGCTTTCCGTTCCCCATAGGTTTGTATATCCGGATGGTGCAGTCAGGCTCCGGTCCGGGTGCGTGGGCCTGATGAGTAGGACCAAAAAAATAACGCAGGTTGGAAAAGTGTCCGGAGTCTGGATCCGGCCCGGCTCTGTACTGTACGGAACGGACCGGACGCGTGTGAACGTCCGCATAGACTTTGCATTGCTATGCGGAACGTACGTTCCGTGTGTACAGTATACGGTCCGGATCCGATCAGGCGGATCCGGACAGGGAACGCTAATGTGAACCGGGCCTTACACTTTAAGTCTAGGAAAGACTATGATAGTCGCGATAGTGGTCCTTTAAGGGCGTGTTTTCACTATGTGCGTAATTCACATCCAGAAATGTGTATTTTTCGGACTTTGTATGCTGTACCGCACATGTGGTTTTGCGCAGGGCTGTGGAATCGGTACAAAACTCATCTGACTCCAGCTTGCATGCGCTATCAATGACAATAGGGAAATAGTAAAAAAAAAAAAAAAAACTGCAAAATTAAAGAAAATTATGCGAATTTGGCATTTGAAAATTCACATGCAATCTGCATGCTTTTAATAGAAACCTAACCTGAGGCCATGCTCTCAGCGGTGCAACGGCCACTTTGTAGCGCAGCGTACCGTACTGCAATGCACCACCTATGTGACATTCATAGTGTGGTGGGAGCGTTGCGGTGTAATGGGAAGGGGCGTGGCCATGCACTGTATGGAGTGAGTTTCCGCTAAACACAAGCGTTAGGGTGGCAGTGAAGGACACTCTTCAGTGAACTGTATGCGACATAACACGCGGTTAAAGAGAAACCGTAACCAAAAACTGAACTTCATCCCAATCAGTAGCCGATACCCCCTTTCCCATGAGAAATCTATTCCTTTTCACAAACGCATCATCAGGGGGGGTCTGTATGGCTGATATAGTGGTGAAACTCCTCCCACAGTATGATGTCAGGACCATGGTCCAGAGTTTCCTGTCTGTGAACCTCGTTGCATTGTGGGGAATAGCTGTTTACAGCTGTTTTTTCAACTGCCAAAAAAGCAAGCAGCATCTCCTTCCAGTGACATCACCTGCCAGCAGTAAAAATGTCACCATGTGATAACTGTCAGAATGTAAATCAGGGAGAGGAAAGATTTTATAATGGGCAAACACTGACTAAATCATTTATACATAATTATTGTAAAAATAAAGCACTTTATTACATTATTTTCACAGGAGTTCCTCTAACATGTGGCACCGGTTTCCTGATCCGTTGCGTTCCCGCGGTTACAGGGACCGCACTGTGAGGGCTTGTTCACCCTGCAGACGTTTTCGGCCCTTTTTCACCCGCGTGCACTTTTTAAAAAACGCCCCCCGAACGCTTGTGCAATGAATGTCTATGAGAAGGTTCATATCAGGGTCGTGCGCTGGGCGGACAGCAAAGCGGTGCGCGGACCATTTTCGGGGAGATTCCGCCTCAATGGAAGGTATAGGAGAAACGCAAAATGTAAACGTTCACAAAATCGCTTTGGGCAGCGATTGCGTTCGTGTTTTTAAGAATAAATATGTATTTCAGTGTTCTCCCCAGGCTCTTTTAGCCGGGGGCTCTACCCAGCTAATTTTGGTGAGCACCCGGCTGTCATTGGCTCACCTCCTATTCTGTAAGAGTTGCTTCAGCCCTGCATTCCTCCCTCACACCCCACCCAGCTACTTTTTCATGCAACCCAGCTGCAAAAAATTTCTAGGGAGAACACCATGTATTCTTTTCCCGT